>NW_023276806.1:235008947-235326804 GCF_003668045.3 Cricetulus griseus
AAATACCACCATTAATTCCACAGTACAGAGTTCAAGGCAAACATCCATACAAGTTTCTGTTCTTTACAGAAAGCCTTTCTCAGGAAATATTGTCAAACACAGAAAAGCAAGCACACACTGAATTCATTCATTGTTTTTAAAAAAAAGAGGAAAAGCTGGAAGCATCTGCAATGTTCTAATCTTGGGTCAGTTCTAACAGATATTTACCTAGGCATCAGACACTCTGCAAGGTACTAATTGGGTAGACCCAAATACATTCTCTGATGTTTATTAATAACACGTGAAACTACTTATGATAGATATTTAAAGATATGAAAATATACAAGCATGTGTATACATATACACATACCTTAAAACTATCATTTGAAACAAAACAAAAGTTAGGGAAAATAGATGGTAAAAAAAACATACCAACATAAGTTATGAGGATTTTTTTTCTTCTTTTTAAAATGCTTAAGGATAAAATTTTAGGCAAAAACAAAATGAACTCACTGAACTATTAAGAAAATAAAGTTAAACACTATTTCTAATTTACTGGAACAGTCTACCCTCAGACTGTTTTCAAGTATTTTTATTCAAAGTTTGTGATCTCTTTTAGAACATTTAGCTGTTCAGCTAAATCGAGTTTCAGACAAATGTTTTGTTTTCAAGTGTAGAAAAGTAGATGGTTTTATTTTATTTTTGTCTAATTTAATTAAAGGCTAACAAGAGAGATATACCAAATCTATACTGAGGAAATTTTTGTTTGTTAAGGTTGGGGGGGTGGGGAGTCTTTCTTCTTGCTAAGGCAGGACAGGATGGTTGGCTTTAATTTAAAATGATGAATGAGATTTTGTCAGGCTCCTTGACTTTCCCTCCACTGCAGTTTGTCAGGGCAACAACCTGGGAAACTGGGACGCCACTCTGTCGCCCACAACCACTCTCCAGGAAAGAAATTAACTAGAGGAACTAGTGCCAGGTACAAGTCAGTGGCACTGTCTCTATAGTATTGACACTTTAAAAGTCGACATCAGAAATGTGTATGTTTGGGGACACAAATCTAAGATATTGTTTCCAGTCTCTTTGCAAGCAGTTAATCACTTATTAGAATGTCAAGGTTTTTGACAGTTTACAAAGGAAAGTATTTGAAGACAAACCCTTACTAAATGTCCTCCCTCCCCTCTAATGCATTTTAAAAATTAAAATAAACAAAGAATTTAGGCTCTCAGGTTACCTTCTGTTTCCTTTTTCTTTCTTTCTTTTTTTTTTTTTTGAGTCAAGCCACAAATCATTTCTCACTTTTTAAAGCAGTTTATAGAGATGCATGACCTGATATATAGTTGAGATTTTAAGTGAACCAGTGTGATTAAAATTTGACTTAATATACCATTTTTATTCATGAATTTATGCTCAATATGAATTGCATAATCACTAACACCAAAGTGCTGAATATGATTATTTAGTAAAAGCAAGGTAATTTTTCTTTGTATTGAAATTATAAACATGCTTTTATAAAATTACTGTCTTGTACTTAATTTAAACATATGTACTAATATCAATAATAATGAATACCACATATCAATACTCAGCCCATTATCAATACTAAATCACAATAACATCATACAAATTGTTACTTGCAGTAGTTATCAACACCTATAAAGTACCAATGCTTATGATTTTGTTTTAAAATCTGTCCAAAAGGTTACACTCAAAAGAAATTTCTTACAACAAAGACATCATATAGAAGATCTTGAGGAGGGGATAAATGCCTAAGGATTATTTCTAAAGAAATTTAACATGACGTACATTTGCCAAATTTTATTAAAACATATGAAATGAAGAAATACCTTGATGCTGAATAATTTTAGGCTATCTGTTCACTGCATAGAGAAGGCTTCTGCCACAGTCAGATTTGCAGTGAATATGCATTGGTGTGGCCTAGACAAGCTTGTCAAGGCTGCCCAGTTTTACTCAGACAATGGAGAAGTAAAATGACATATTTGTGTGTGGTATTAACAGTATTATCAGTCACCCATCACATTGCCTTGTGGTGAGTTTCTTTCAAAGCCACATAAAGCTCTCAAATAGTTGATTGTATTTCAAAGATGTTCAAAACTCATAAACTCGTATACACGACCGAGTTTATAGAATTCAGAACTATCCATTATTCATGAAAATAACCCACAAAATCCAATTGTGTTCACAAAGAGATCATGATTACTTGTTTTACTTTTCTTTGGAGATTTTTCTTCTTCACAGAAAAACTGAAACACTGTGTATTTCTCTTTTACATTTAATTATGTTAGAACAAGGTGAACATGTATGGTTTTCTAGGATGTCTATCAACAGAGGATTCGGTAACAAGCTAGGGGTATTTCTAGAATTTTGAGTGGAACCAAGCTCTCACTAGATTAGGTAAAAATCCAATGCCTTGCAACTGCTGTCCCATGGGAGAATTTATTACCATGATGGATTTGTGCTGACTTTGGGTCTGGTTTTCCACCTCAGAAATGTGGTTTTGTCAACACATCTCAAGCAAATGTATTTTTCATGACATTGACTCTAAACCCAGAAAAAAAAAGAAAATGCTTCAGTGTCACCTACTCTCAGTAAAGTCTGTCTCTTTACCAGTCGGCATATAAAGCAGATTGGTGTTCACGGAATCATCACAAGGGAATCCACCCTAATGAAATGCTTTAAATCTTATGTCAGGCACAATAGCCAAATGCATTTTTAAGGAAAGATAATTTTACACATATAAAAATTTGATACCTAAACTCACTTTCTTCTGGGTATTACCAGAATTTGCTTCTGTGTTTTCCCCATAAATGAACTTTGGCTTGTAAGTAAAAATTTTAACATGACCATACTTAACTGTGGATTCCATGAAGCAGCAGGTTAAAGAGAAGAAATTTGTATTGTTGTTGCATGAAAAGTTCACAGACAAGAAAGAGCAGGGAGATAAAAGCAGTAGAAATGAAACAGCTGAAATCTGAGTGGAGACAGAAGTTATGGAGACTAAGAACAACATTCAAGAAGGTAAGTTCAAATTTTGTCAAATTTTGAATTTCCAACTGCATTGGTATCGCTTATATTTTTCCTATTTTAGTGTCTTGCCCTTTTCTTACTCATTTTAGTGTCCTGTGACTCAGAGCTTGTCTAGGACTTTTGCTAATGACCTCAATGTACTTCAGCATTAATCTAGCCAATCGTATTCTGTATAAGGCTTAAATCTTTCTGATTCAGTCTGTTTTCCTCACTTTTTAAAAGCAAAGACTCATGCCTCACATATTCATTTTCTACAACCTATAGTCAAGGTTAACATAGCTCCTAGTGCCTGTAACAGGGCAATAAATGTAAGCTATTATTGTACATTAAATTTTAAACTTAAATTTTCAAGCAGATAAAGACAGCCTATGTGGCTGGAGAGACACTCAAAGGTTAAGAGTGCAGAGGACCCTAGTGTGGTTCCCAGTACCCACATCTGCTGGCTCATACCACTTATAACTCCAGTTAGATGGGGATCCTATGCCTCGTGACTCAGCTGTCTCAAAACAATAGGTAAGAATATTTGATTTTAGTTAAAATAATACACTGTAGCTGATTTTATACTCAAAATACTCAAAAGCAATCATACTAGCCCAAATTAATGATCCTGATGACTATGACATTAGCAAGCACAATTCCACTCCAAGTTCAACCTCAGCCTCAGCCCTGACCATCTCAGAGACTGTGGAAATGCTTCAGAGTTGCATGTCATCTCCTAGTGTGTTCCGTTACTCTTGATTTCTTCACCAGGGTGCTGCCACCTAGCACATATAGTCACAAACATAAAGAAGCCAAATTGGTGTTCTAGCACCCTGGATACTGAAGCAAGGGATATATAGGGAGCTTGAAGCCAGCCTGGGCTACAGAGATCAGATTTTACAATAACAGGTATTGGGCCTGGAGAGACGGCTCAGAGGCTAAGAGCATTGCTGTTCTTCCAGAGGACCAGGGTTCAATACCCAGCACCCACATGGCAGCTCACAACTGTCTGTAACTCCAGTTTCAGGGGATCCAACACCTACTCTCAGACATGCAGGTAAGGCATCAATGCCATAAAAATAATAAAAAATAATAATGGGTACTATTACCTATATCACTATACAACAAGGAAACTTCTCAGTATGGGCTTAGCCTCAGTCCTTGACTACTTCTAGACATAACATCCACTGACTCTTTCTGCCTCTGAGCCTTTGCCTATGTTTCTCCCCAAAGTTTCTCTGTATACAAACCAGCCAGATATCTCTAGGTGCCTAGCATCTGTATACAAACAAGCCAGACATTCTAAGTACCTAGCATCTGTATACAAACCAGCCAGACATCTCTAGGTACCTAGCATCTGTATACAAACCAGCCAGCCAGCTCTAGGTACCTAGCATCACCTGTATACAAACCAGTCAGACAGCTCTAGGTACTTAATATCAGTAATTTGTAGCACAGACTCACAATCAGCCTAAGACCACCGAAGTGGGTCTTAGCCTCTTTGCCAGGCATCTGCCTTGTAACTGGGGGACTGGTGGGTTTATTGTCTAAACCAGGACACTTTGGAAAGTGTTAAAATGCTATACCAGATGGTACTTCAGCATAACAGGCATAAACTAAGGATGTATGGTCATGATACTCATGACGGTAATACAATGTGATAAATGCAATAATAAAAGTTTAAACACTTTGAGGCAGAGGCATGTTGGATGCAATGCACACAGGGTTCAAAATTTGTTTTCAATCAAAAACATCTTTAAATTGTTTTTCAGTTGGAATCAATGATCAAAAAAAATTCCTATGATTCTGGGACCGTTTGTATCATGCATGCCTTGTAGCTCAGCCCCGGCTTGAAACAGAAACTCACTTTCTGGAAATGTGTTTCATCAGTAGTTCCCTATAGAAAAAAAAAAAACAAAAACAAAAAAACAAAACTGCTATATGGGTTTCAAAAATCTTGTACTTAATTTACAATGATATTGAAATAAGAATTGTAGGTTACATGGTGGTTGTTCTTTCATTCTACTTATTTGGCTAATAGCTTTTATTTCATAACTCACTTAGCATTTGTGAAATTTTCTGAAGACAGCTGTATTTTTTTTCTGTAAAGGACAAAGACTTTCTGAAGATGGAAACTTATTTTTTCATAAGTAAATGCACATCTCAGGGTTGGAGTTGGAAAATTGTGATTTATTGTAATTTCAATTAAAATGGCTATCCTGAGAATAAGAAATAAAATGTATGCACAGAAATGAAAGAGATTTTATGTTTAAAATGACACACAGTACAATTTCAAGTTTTTGTTCAGAAAAATATTTATTTGAATTATATTTCAGTGGTTGCCACATTTCATAAGAAGCTATATGGATGGAGATTCTGCAAAAAGATAACTCAAATAATTGATTATAATAACTAGAGCTGGGTTATATGATGATGCTAGAATTACAGGCAAATCCAAAGAGGTTGAGTAGAAGCAGGGAGACAGGGAGTGTGAAGCTTGATTTGTGTTAAATAGCAAGATTCTAGGGAGGAAGGAGGAGGAGGAAGAGGAGGAGGCGAGGGAGAGGAAATGTAGCCCAGTGACAGAGTGCTTGCCTAGCATGTGTCAGATGTATGAGGCCCTGAGTTTGGTCCCCAATATCAAAGCCAAAAGATAAAATCCATTTATGTTCTTAGAAAAGGACCCCAGTCACCTGGAGATAATGTCTTCAAATACAGCAGTATTACTCATCTTTAACATCCCCCTTTTAGATTTAAAGAACACTTATCTAAAAACAAGAACGTAGACCTCACATGGTCAATGCAGAGGGAACCCCAGACTCTGCATTTAAATGATTGCAAATATTTCTGCATCATCTTGTACAAACTATGTATCAAAGAAGAGGAAGTGATTTTCTTTCTTTCATTTTTAACCTCTGTGATAGATGTAATTTCATTTGGGAAAAATATCTCAGTTCTGTTCCAAAACAGAAGACTGGATAGATGAAGCAATTTAATTCTGCAGTGGAAGGGCTTGAGACCTAGCTGATGTGTACGCGATTATGCGAGTGTTTCTATCGGTGCCTGTGTTTAGTACTTGTCCCCATGGATATTGTTCCAAAACGTTAGTTTGGATACTAACCTCCAAGATTAACAGACCAAAGTATTTTTATGTATGTTTGTGTAAATCTGAATAAAACTGAGCCAAGGCTAGGTTGGCTCTGTGTGAATTCAGATGATTAGACCCTTGCTGTATTCTGTACATCTGGAGTACAAAGCAATGTGAGGAAGAAAAGACGAATTACTTAGCATAAGCTTAGGGTGCTTGCAGGCAGTACTCTGAACAGATGCAGCTGGCTTGCTTCCTCCTGAACAGACCAGTGACTAGCAGGGGATGATTTGGAAAATTGAGAACTTGCTGTGCTGTGTTTGTTAGTTCTTAACCCTATTGCTAAAGAAGAGACACTTGCAACAAAGTACACTAGACATTTTTACTTAAGCGACTCTGCACCAAATTTCGCTGTACAGAACACTATCAGTATTGTGCACTCTGCCACCTTGTGGCTATTTTAAGAATTGTAGATTTTCTTCCCCCAAGTATTTGTTTCCTTGATATTGTAAAGGTTGCCCTAATTCTAACTACAGCAGGTCTTTTGTTGTTTTGTTCATTGTTGCTCCCAGAATAATGACAAACTGCTAGGAGTCAGGATGTCGACTGGAGATATAAGTCATTTAAAGATTGTTCTAGTGGGCAATGTAATTGGAATTACAGTCTCAAAGTTATGTCGACAAAAATGTGTTTTATAAAACTAAAAGGGGATTTATGAATTGTTTTGAAAGTAAAAGTAAATGGTGAGTCTACATTGGCATATTAGTATTTATGGTATATACCTTATTAGGAGTAGGAAGTGTCCTTATGTCTTCATAAATACAGATAATATAGGTAACTTAACTTCCAGTCTCAGGGTTCTGGGATTACAGGCATAAACCCCATGCTAGCTTTAACCTTTTTTAAAAAAAAAGAAAATATTTGCATATGGAATAATATGTTTTTATTCTTTTCATCTTATGAAAGCCATAGAAAATCAAAATGATGGTGTATTCATATAATCCCAGGATTCAGGAAACTGGTACTGAGGCAGGAGGTTCACAGGTTAGAGGCCAGTCTGAAAGACATAGTGAGTTCTGGAAAAGCCTGGATACACAGAGAAACTGTCTCAAAACAAGAACAAACAAGCTAAATCATCATTACACTTTTAAATAGAGTTATTCTTAGCACATTTCTTTATTTTTGAGACTTAATTTTGAATGTGAACTTTGAAAAAGAAATCATGTGATTAAATTTTAAAGCCTAATATATTTAGACTGAAAAATTACTGAGTATTCTATCTCAAAGTTCTATTAAGGAAGAATTCCCATTCTGGAATCAGCAAAACATGCACACACATAGGATATGACAGCAGATATGACTGAAGGAGCTTACCCATCTTGCTTTCAAGTCAACTTAGAATTAGACTGGTAATGCTATATCATAGTAACATGTTAAGATGCAAACCATTTTCATTAGCTAAAAAGAGTGTGCTTTTTTTTTTTTTAATTATATTTGCATGGGTGCAGTTCATGTGGAGGCCAGAAGAGGGCTGCATTAGATTCCCTTGGAGCTGGAGTTGCAGGCAGTTGTGAGGTGCTGACAAGGGTGCTGAGGACTGAAGTGGGTAGTAGGATCCTCTATAAGAGCAGCAATCCTCTTACCACTGTGCCATCTCTCCAGCGCTTGTAGTCTTTATAGAAAACTCATTTGTGATTCAAATTACTAATATCCTCCGCAGAGCTCATTGTCTTGAACAAATGCAAATACAATTTCAAATAAATATTAACTTCTCAGTAGAAAGCAAGACTTTATTTTGGTAAAGTGAATAGAAAATGTAACCAGGCATGTAGAGCTAAGCTGTAAGTGCTAGCAGTGTATGAGTTATGGGGAATGAAGAAGTCAAAAACAATTTAAACTTGGAAGAAAAACAAAAGATATGGCTTTGAGGGTGGGGAGTAGAATAGGGATGTCACCTTGTGAAAATGTGCTTGTCCAGCATAGATAAGACTCTAGATTCAATTTGAGAGATGGAAGGAGGGAGGGAGGATGGGAGAGAGAGAGGGAGGGAGGGAAGAAGAGAGGGATGATGGGAGAGAGAGAGGGAGAGAAGGAAGGAGAGCACACAAGAGTATGAGTTTCAGGTATGACTCTAAAGCTGATCTTAAGTTTTCAGTTCTCCTACCTCAGCCTTCCAGGAGTTAGGATTATGAGCCTTCTGGGCCTAAAGTTCATTGTTAAGAAAAATTAAACTTTGGAAGATATTTGAAGATGGAAGTTACATGCGATTGCATTCAGAGTCAACGTTTGCTACTCTAAAATAAAAGGAGGTTCACCTAACATTTCCATAAGTAGTCTGCTTCCATACCTATATCTTGGTGATTGAGTATAGAATTAATATGCACATACAAAATAGCTTATGTGAGGTAATTTCTTTTCTCAACTGGATTACTAGGTCAAGGTCCACAGCATTTATTTGAACCAGCTACAGATCTCATTTTCATAAGGATCCCTGGAGGCTATAGTCATATATGGTTATTTCAGCCTTCACAAACACAATACAGTACAGAAACCAGTACAGACAACACAGAACACTGACAGTTTCAGTTCCTCTCACAATGACAAGACTCTTTCAGGTAAGAGATTAAAACATTGCTTTCCTTTCATAAGGCTGGTGACCATTTTAATGAAAATATTGTTCCTGTCACACCAGGGATCAGAAGTGTGTGGGGGAGATGTCTTCACTCTCCAAACTGTCATTCCAAAGATTTCTTGGATAGGAACAATGCTAGCACCAACTCTATGATTCCACTATTAATATTACTATAAAGGAGCACACATTATATGGGTTGTCTAATCAAAACTTTCTATGAATATTTTTCAAAATATCATAGTTCAAGTCTTGCTGTTCTACCTCAATAGTGTATTAATGCTTATATTTGTTTCATCACAGGACTAAATGCTGGTTCATTCACGCATGTCACAGTGGCAATGTATGTTAAGTTAAAACTAGATAAGAATGTCAAAATTAATTTTTCTTGCTTAGTATGCATAACTTATGTGGAAAAATGTTAAGAATCATCCAAATATTCACACATGAAAATTATAAAAGTAAGCAAATGGCAATCCAACAAATAAAATATCTAAAGCTTCAGAAAGATTTTCAAACAGCTAATTTCTTTACATTTTAAGTTTCAGTATTTGCTGCTTAAACACACAAAAAAGTCTCTTACTAGCAGCATTTACAAGAAAAAAAGACCAGTAATATTACTTGTTACCATTTTGCTACAAAATGGAAATTTTGTAAATGAATTATATTGCATGAGTTGCAATATGTGTAACAGTTTCCTATGGCAAAACGAGGAATGTATTTATAATTTACCAGGAAGGTTATGGTCATCTTTTTGGAATGTTTAGTGATTTCTGCAAATGTGGATTTTTTTTTTTAAGTTAATGCACTCATGCTTGAGAATGACAAAGGAAATGTTGTTTAGCACAGAGTTATCTATTCCTTCCTGGTTAGACTGGAGTGAGTCTTTACATTAGGAAATGAATTCTTTGAATTCCTGAAATATAATTTTATTTGTAATGTTTTGTTCATGCATCAGAGGGTTCAAAACATTTTGTTTCAAAATTAGAGTGTGTTCAAAAGTCATTTGAGGTCTTTTTTTTTCTCAATAAAGTGATATTGAATACCCAAAGATCACTGGTATAGAAAAAAAATGTAAAGTGACTAAGAAAACTAATTATTATAAGCAATTTTTAAATTATAACCAACATAATAAAACTTTTTAGACTTTGGATATGATTATTTAAAGTGGCATGAGTGTTTACTTTCCTTGTTTTCCCCTTTAAATTAATAGTGTTCTGACATGTGGCATAAGCCATAGCCGATGGCGAATATTTAAAGCATAGTGCCAGAAATCCTGAATAGTAAGAATGACCCAGGCACACTCGGATTATTATTTATGAGGAAGGAGGGTGTTCCTCTAACTTTTCTTGCTCAAACCTCTGATGTATTTCCTCTTTCGAATCTCTGCTTAAGCTAACCCTGGGGGTGGGGCGAGAAGTGTCTTATTCACCTGCCTCTTGGGACCACTCCATCTTCAAGGTGAGGTCTGAGGTGATATTAAAACAAGACGGCCTGCTGAGGCATCGAAGCCAGGCTAAATTCCTCCGAGATTCCAGGACCTTATCTCTGCCCTAAATGCCCCCCTATCCGTCTTTATCTCAGACTGTCTACAGAGCCTTGGTACTCAGGGTCTATTGCTTTTCTCCTGCATCTCAGGACCAGAACATCTGCATTAGGTCTCAAGGCCTGCAGTTTAGGCCAGCAATTCGGACTTGGGAAGGAATATTGATGACATGTAGGAAGCTATGTGACTTGTAATGAGGGCAGGCATCCTGCTCTGACTCCAAGGAAAGCCTTTCCCAAACACTGACATAGGCCTCTTGAAATGTCTAAGCTTGCATTTTTGTTTGAAAATAGAAAACAAACAACAAAAAAACAGTTAATTTTTAAAATGATGCATTGAGGAACTGACCTGAAAGTACCTGAAAACATCAAATTAGTTTCCACCCACTCTACTAGAGGCTTGGTGGCAGAAAGCCGCAGAATTGGAGTGATTACTGGGAGCCTTTGGGAACGGTGACAGGGGATGGGAGGAATGCACGTCACACCTGACTGCTTTAAAAAACAAAACGGTTTGCTGATGAACCGAATTAGTATTCCTTCTTCCTTGAGGGCGCGGTTTGACTTTTTGCTTTTTACAAATGCTCAGACAGATGCTACAGCCGCTGTCTGAGTTCTACAGGACATTTCACCTTAAAACAAATGATTAGGAATAATTCTCCGCCTAGGCGAAGGACTCTTCCCTCTCCCATTGCTGAGGCTATTCCTGCTCAACACCAGGGTGGGTCATTCCTACTTCAAGCTGTTTGCACCGGAGCTCTGTCCCCGCCTGCAACGCAGCGGCGTTGTGCACTAGAATCCTGCAA
Organism: Cricetulus griseus; assembly: GCF_003668045.3. Taxonomy (NCBI): domain Eukaryota; kingdom Metazoa; phylum Chordata; class Mammalia; order Rodentia; family Cricetidae; genus Cricetulus; species Cricetulus griseus. Next base: position 235,020,019 of record NW_023276806.1, read on the forward strand.
ATGTCCCTAGGAGCCTGCGGGCCTAGTGGAAGTGGACCTGGTTACAGTGGACCTTGGGTGTGGGTGGGTTCAACGGAGCACAAAGACCCGAGATCCCTGAGGCCTGGAGCTGGAGAGCGCAGGAAAGGGCAGACCGGTCCTCTGGTCTGAGAGTTAAGTCCCAGCGCTGTTCGCCACAGTCCGACAAACCAGATGTGTAGCTCACTTGTGTCACACGAGCGAGTCTCCATCAGCGATGATAGTGGATTCAGTGTCCGAAGCTAGTCAGAGCCACCCCACCATAAGCTGGTAAACTGCGGAGGCTCCTGGAGTGAAACTTCCCAACCCTGAATCTTTACTACGAATATTTCCGCAGACCCGTGTATACACCTTTAACAGACAAGCAAAGGGCGGGGCTCAGGTAACCTTCTATGTCTGCTAGTGACGACTTGATTATTGTCCTACAATCAAAGAATTCAGGAGCTTATTAACAGAAATAGTTAGGTATCTCGGGAAAGCTGACTCCCTCCAGGTTAAAATGACATATTCAAGGTTACACAAAGTTGTGTCTAATCCTAAATATACTTTAGCTATCATCTCTCCCTCCCTGGTCTCTTCCAACCTCCTGCCTGGGAAAAGGCCTTATGTTTTGGAGACATCAAGCAAGATCTGAATAGACCATGAAGGATTTACTTTTTACCGTCAGTGCCATTTTCCAATACAGATTTCAATATGATAGTTTCCACTGTTGGCTCTACTTCACAAAGTCAGAGAGGTGGGGTCTCAGAGGCCAACAGATACTGCACGGTGGGCTACTTTACCCGACTGATTCTTTGAGAAGCATTCTGTGGTTAGCGAGGATTAGCTAAACTAAGAGAGATTCTGGAACTTTGAAGCAATGGTCAGGCCATGACTTTCACTTCCCTGAAACTACAGGCAAAGAAACTCACCTTGGTCCAACAATCTTTCCCTTGAGGAAGTCAGAGTTTGATGTTACTATGATTAATTTTTTAGTTGTTTTATGATAGGAAACAAAAACCCCACTCCTCTTCATCTTTTGAGCAAATACAAATTCCAGTCATTTCATATTATTTTGGTGCCTGTACTTGTGTGTACCCACATGTCTGTGTGTATGTGTGTACACGAGTGTGTGAATCAAGAATAGAAAGTTTGTAGTTTACATACAATTTAGTTTTGCAAGGCTGCACCTTGTAAGTTCTACCCCCACCAATCTTATCCCATTCTAACTCTTTTCTTTCCTTCCCTCCCTTTTCCCCTCCCCCACCTCTTCCCCTCTCCCCTCTTCCCTGCCCGTTCTGAACAGAAATGAGAGAGAAACCTTAACCTTCAACTGTCAACTATTTTCCAAACACCAGCTAATGTTCCCCAGGACTGGCAGCAACGTGACCTTTCTGTTTTCAGATGTGTTTTTCAACATGTAATGGTTTGTTTGTTATGTCTCTCAGTGTGGGATAAGGGAAGGTGGAGGCTGGGCTAAGAATTTGGAGGCCGCTTTTTGTTCCCTCTTTGCAATACCCAAAGCAGTTTTGATTTTATTTTCAATAAGATTGTGGGTATTAATATTAGTATTCCCAAAGGAATTCAAGAACCGGAGTGATTATTTCAATACAAACATCTCCCCAAGTATGATTATTATTAACGGATTAAAAGGTTTTTTTTTTTTTTTTTTTTAAATCTGTTGCAGGAGGAGGACTTTCTGGAGGGATGTTGGCAACCCCTTTATCTTGATTTCTGAGCTGTTCTATGTGAATTGTTATGTTTTATAATTTATTATCTTTTCACCTATGAAGCATGTCCCCTTATGGCATGTTCTGTTTAAAAAGGTTTGAAAAGTTGAGAACTAACCCCCCTTATGTAACACTATCTTATAAAACTGCCATTCCTAAACATTTAAAAACAATATATTACTTACATTGCACTAATAAAGTTACCAATAATTTCTAAGAGGTTCTGAATTCGACTGAAAGTATACTCAATTAGCTGATTAAGGACCAATAGAAATAGTCTTCAGTGTTTCTGACATAGTAAGTAAAATGTTAGCTTTGCAAGGAGAGTTTAAAACGCGTTCCAAGAAATAACTGACTAAACAAAAAAGCTATTTGTTAATATATGTATATATTTTATATATGTATATATTATTTTTATATTTTAAAAAGTATTTAATTGTTTGAGATTAACTCCTCTTAAAAACTTTCTATCTGAATGAAAACTTTAAAAAAAAAAGGTCTCAGCTGCATGTCTGCCATCAGAAAGATGTTGGTTTTAAACTTCTTTTCCTCCATAAAATCTTATTGGGCTGCTTTCATGGTTTCTAAGGATTTCGCCAAGAACCTGAAGACTAAATTGCTCTCCTCATTTAATCCACAGCTTTTATTGCACGAGCCTTGCTAATGGCCCCACCGCGGCCTTTCAATCCTTTGCCCATTCTCTCATCCTCTCCTACCAACTCACCACCACGATATGTCTACCCCCATGCAGCTTTGAGAAATCGTGACTCCCAGCCTAGGAAATCATTTCCCGTTCTCTGCCTCTCCCTCTCTCTAATGGACACTTTATCACACGGGAACAATCGCTAAGTCCGCGCGGCCCACATGGAGGCTTCCTTGCTCCTTCTCTTCACAGGACCTTCCGCGATTTTATGATCCGTTGCTGTGGTTGGAATGTTTATAGATAATAAACAACTAATCCATTTCTGGCCTAATGAATTGCCCCACCCGCGTACCGGTTTAACGCCCTAACTAGCTCCAGGATCAAGCTGAGCCATAGGCAGGGGGTGGGGTGCCTAGCTACCCCGGTTCACTGCGGCTTAAAATCAAAGCCTGGAGTCCTCAGTTGGCAGACTCCTCTTTCCCTTACTGCCCTCCCCCATCCTCATTGGCTCTGCCTCACCCCCTATTCCTGCCACGGGCATTCACCATGAAGTCTCAAAACGTGAAGGGGCGGTTCCTTAAACTTGGTTGCGCTGCCCTGCTGAAGCTAGCCGCTGCAGTATTTTCCAGTTTGGTCCAAGCACCTTCTCCAGAACACTTGCCTAGGTGGTTAGAACGAGAGAGAGAGAGAGAGAGAGAGGAGAGAGAGAGAGAGAGAGAGAGAGAGAGAGAGAGAGAGAGAGAGAGAGAGAGAGAGAGAGAGAGAGAGAGAGAGAGAGATCCCAGTCTCTTTGCTGGGGCGAGTTTTGCAGTGCCTCCAAGGCTGCAAATGAGGAGCGCTAGGCCAGGAAGTAGCATTGGTGGGTGGTGTGAATTGCACCGTCTATTTCACGCTTAGAAGCCTGTCTGAAATAAAGGGGAAAACGTATTTCAAATTCTGAAGACACCGGGAAAACGCGGGGGATTTGCCAAAAAGCATTCCAAGAACAGAATAAGCCAACGCCTTGGAGAGATGCTTTTATATACATTTATGGCAGTTGCACATGGCCTCTGTCAGTAGCCGAGCCAGAGGGTGTGATGACAGTGACTGGGGCCCGACAAAGGGCTTTGGAAACCCAACACCAGAGTCTCCCACTGTGCTGCGTAGCGCCAAATCCACTGTCAAGTCTGTGGGCCTCCAGGGAAGTTCAATGTGCGACCCTGGAGCTTCCGTTTCCTTAGTACCCGGGGTGCTGAGTGGAATTGAATGGAAGCTGCCGGGTCTAAAGAGGATCAATGGTCCTGCTGCAGCCACCTCCAAATCCGCTTAACAGTTGTTTTTCGAGTCTCAGGAGAGACCTCTACTTAGACTGTAGTTTGAAAGTTCCGCAGATTTTCCTTTATTGATTTGACACTGGGAAAGTAATGTTTGTTCCACCTCCCAACTGAACCCCGTGTCTCAGGGTCGATCCCTTTTCTCCTTAGAGGCACTCTGCAACCTTGAACCCCCATCCACAATAAAGGACTCCGCTTTATTGTGAGGAATAGTTGAAAATGTTGGGACACTGTTTATTTTCATAATTGGTGGACATTTCCCCCCAAAACTGTGGATGGAGAGCATTTTAAATTTGTTCATTTCTTTCTTTCGCTAGTAAACGCCTTTTTCCATTGTGTAGCGAGATTTTGACATCCCATCATTCCCTTTACTAGTCCGTTTTTAGTGCTTCCTGTTTGAGACACTGGGGACACGATTGTTGAAACACACACACACACACACACACACAAACGCGCGCGCACGCAGCATGCTCGCACCTTCTACAGATGCTGGCTTAGGTAAGTGGATCAGGTTTATTTAGATCAGGACTCATTTGGGGCTAGCATTGAGAGGATGTGACTTTTAAGAGAAGTGTTCATTAGACACAACACTGGCCAACTCTCGGAATCTTTTCTCACCTCAGAGCTTCATGTGTGTAGTTTAGATTCTTCCACCCCACCCCCATGCACAAACACGCCAGCTTTTCCATAAGGCCACTAACGTGCTTAATAACAGGTGACGACAATACCTTCACTCCTTTTCCTTCCCAGGGCCCATTTCCTCCCATCTGCAGGATCTGGAGGCCTAAAGGAGGGTGCCTCTTGCCCCTAGCAAAGAGTGCTGCCCGTCAATCAAGGCCTCTCCCATTTATTTTTTTCTTTTTTTTTCTTTTTTTGGTTTAGCTTTGGAGCCTATCCTGGCACTCGCTCTGGAGACCAGGCTGGCCTCGGACTCACAGAGATCCGACTGCCTCTGCCTCCCGAGTGCTGGGATTAAAGGTGTGCACCACCAGCGCCCAGCTCAACATTTTTTTAAAAAAGTCAGTGTCCTCTGAGCAATCTTCATTCTTCTGAGTCTTCACTGTTACCAAGCAAAACTCGAGACAACAAAACAAAACAAAACACATATGTCCCTCCCTGAGGGAGTGGGTTTTCCTTCTATAAACCCGGAATCGGTCGGGACTCTTCCTATCTGGGATCCTCCCACTCTGATCTGAGGATGTTGGATTAGCTTGGGCAGGAATTGGAGCTTCCTGAAGGGTGGCCAGGGCTGTCTGAGGTTCTCCAGGACTTAGCTGATTTTTGCTGAAAGGGTTTTCACTCTCTCACCTGGAAGTCCCTTCACAGAGGAGGTTGTTGCTTGAGCCCCTGGGATAGGAGGACCTTGCAGATCTGTGGATGCATCCTAGTCACCTCCCATAGCATTGGTGCCTTCTGAAAAAGGAGCTGGAGCTGTGTTCTCAGCCGCAGTGGTATCTTGGATATCACTCACCTTGGTCTGATGGCAGACAGATATCACAACTGAAAAAAAAAAACGGAAATTGCACGTCAAAGCACTTGACCAACCATAGAGGATTTAATGGCAATACTATGTACCCAATGAAAGTTTCATGCACAAGTGACCATTGCTAAGAAAATGATAGCCTGAGTTCTAGTTTATCCCATGTTAGTTCCCACTCTTATCACAAGCTGGCATATGCTGAAGTTGTAGTTACACATTTTTGCTGTTTTCTTTGTCCTGTGTATAAGTTTAGCTGTCAGCAAGTTGGCCCTTAGAGTTAACACTTAATTCAGAAATGTGCCATCACGGTGTGAGAGCAGAGGTAAGCTGGAAGACCATTCTCTCCAGAACAGGCTCAAGGGTGAAAGAACTGGTACCTAAGGATGAGTCATTAATAACTCAGTCTTGATTCTCACTTCAATACAATGCAAAAGGTGACTCCTCAGACTTTGTCTTCATGTGAAAAATTACAGAAGTGAAATAAATATCTGATCGTATCTCAATGTGGGGGAAATATACTTACAGAGTTATGGTATTATATTTTGAGCACCCTCCATGTAACTTTCCATGGAAAAATCGAGACAATGAACTTCAAGATGTATGACGTATTTTGTGTCATTTGAGAAGTTTCATGGCCAAACTTAGAGAGTAACGAAAATGTCTAATGAAAAAGACAACTCCAGATGAATAAAATTTCCATGTTATTATGAGTAACGGTGATAATTTGAAATTGAAAACTTATCTTTACTTCAGTCATAAGTCTTGTGTTGCTTTAGAAGTATGAATAGCATTGAAGAGCTGTAGGGTAGATGAAGATAGTGCCCCCCAGCCTGGCCCAATCTATCCTCTCCCCTGCTAAGCATCTTTCCTTCTCTCCTCTTCACTTCTCTCTACGAGCCTGATTTTCCTATCACTGCCCTTTCTGTCTCCTTTTTAAATTCCCCTCTATATCTAACTCAGTGGCCCCAGAACACATTACAATTTCCTGAACTGATAACCCAGAAAACATGTTTCTTCTCTATTATTGTCATCCCCTGTCAGATCTTCCCAGGATTTCTCAAGACCCTACTAGCACTCAAAAGCAAGCAGATGTATTTATTCCCACAGAGGAACTCATAGGTGATTTAATGTACTCCCTGGTTCAACCTTATACAGTTGTGTTAAAATGGATATTTTTGTGTGTTTTTTAAATGGAAGACTAGAAGCTGAAACTTTGGGTTGTTTTTCTACAAAGAGATCTGTTTGGAAGGGAAAGAATAGAGATGCTTTAATGATGGCACTAGTTTATCTATGTGGTGAATTGGCTCTATTCTGCCTATTCTACATTCTACAGTAAGTGAATTCAGTTGTTCTCTAAAATGATACGGAAATGCCCCCGCCCTCCCAATGTCATAATGTGGTCTTGCTGCATAATTGAAACTGGCCTCAAACTCAAGACCCTTCTACCTCAGCACTTAAAAATGAGACCATCAGCTAGCTTCCAGTGTCCCAATCTTCTCTTCCTCTGGGCTCTTAGGAGCACAACTTGAAAACTATTATTTTACATGAAATCATTATGCCAAATATTAACCTTACTGGATACACAAGAAAGAACTCATTGGAGGTATAAAGAAGCTGCATAGTTACAAGGATCTTTAAGGACCTTGAATGCAAACAATGACATGTATGAGATGCAGAGACTTAATACATCTCACGGGTAATTCATAAGTATAGTTATAAACAATGATTCCTGAGAAAAGCTCACTTTTATGTGTTCCTTACACTAAGGTCTAGCTGTATCACCATCTGCACTGAAGAATGTACACTAGAAAAATCACAATGAGGGGTCTGGGAAGTGAGCCACAGGAATGTGAATGCCGTGTACGTTGTGGGGCTATTTCCCCCCTGTTATCCCCATTTGGAGCAGGTCAGCCTGCACTGATAACAGCTGCAGAAGCAATTGGAGACCTTATTCATAAAATCAAAGGCAGCATGCCAGATGGCCACCAACCAAAGGAACCCAGGCTGCAGAGGATTAGCAAAAGCTGGTGCAGCAGGGAGCAAACCCTCCGAGAATAAACATCTTTGTACTTCTGCTCCACCAAAAAGTCAGAATAAATACAGTGAGGGTTTAAGGGAGGAAGTTCATCAGCAGAGAAGAGTAACTCTTCTTTGTTTCTTGCTGATGGAACACCTTAGAAACAGTTTTCTTAGTTCAAAATTTGCTCTGTTCGACTTGCTCTGTTGCTTTTCTTGTCTCTTTTCGATCCCCATGCAGTCCAGAAATCCTAGGAGAAAGGGAATCTCTGCTACTGCAGTTACTTCCAGTGCACTGACAACTACCATCTCAGTCTCAGTTGCTAATAAACTCCAACAGGAGCTGCTCTTACAAAGACAGCATCATCATTTGGAGCTACTCACTTTCTAGCTATGTATCATGCCAACCAAGACAAAGGACTCCCAACCTATGTTGCCAAAGTCTGGCCATGTTACTGGAGTAATGTGTTTAACTGTTAGGTGACAGTTAATGTTTTGTTGGTAAATAATCTAACCATTATGACATCATATACCCAATCCATAAAAGCTGAAAATGGAAGTTACATTCATCAAATCAAAGTTATTAATTTATGTTATTCACTTGTATATAAATATTTTGACTGGAAAAATATTTATTTACTTCATATGCATGCACGTATGTGGGTGCCCAGGGCCCTTGGAGGCCAGAAGAGGGCATTAGATTCCCTGGGATTGGAGTTACAGATGATTGTGAGCTACCATGTGGCTGCTGAGATCGGAACCTTGGTCTACTGCAAGACTACTAAGTGCTCTAAACTGCTGAGCTATCTCTCAAGCCCCACATGAGAATATTTCATAATGCTGAATTTTACATTTATAAGATTCTGAGTGAATAAAGAGTAAACTTTTGAAAGTGATTTATGTGCATGTTTATTTAGAAGAAAACCGTCATCAAGAAAAACAACATAAACTGGAACGTCAACATGAGCTGCAATTCTGGTGGTTCAATGAGCTACTAAAATTCTAAACCTGAAATACCAGCATGTTCCAGAATCCTGAGAAAAAAATATTTTCGGGTTTTTAAAAAGTAATCTAAAACAATGTTTTCAAAAGCAGTTTTCTTCAAATGTGTTTATTTTCTAAGGAGAGCTGTGCCTTTGTAATTACTATTTGGATCTTGGGCATTAATTTAAACACAAAGTTAACAGTTTGAAAAAGGAGTCTTGATTCAAGGGACTTGTATGCAGGATGCATTCTGGTCCTCCTTTGCACAGCATGAAGTAAAAGGAAAACCTGGCACCTTTCAGGTTAGTTTGATGAAATCATAGCAGTCAGTTTGATAGGCAAACTCTCTTTAATAGATTCTGAGCAACTCTGACTTACCTAGTTGGATTCTCCATTAGCCAAATAAACAACTTGACACTGAACATTCACAGTACCATATACTACTTTAAAATAGAATGACTAAACACAATGCATTTTCTCAAAAGGGTTAACTGTTTAGTATTCTTTTTATATGAAGAAAATTATCTTGGGGACTTATCATTTCATAGTTTAATACACACGTTCAAAATAATCATAGGACTGTCAGACATTTAGCAAGCAGTGACAAGGTGGGTGGGCTGCCATGTCATTTCTAATATGTCCAACATGAAATGGAGATGGATGCAATTATGAGAAGAAACTCAATGCAAACATACTTTCAGTGAACTTGGAATGCTTCAGGAGTGTGTGATTTCAAAAATGAAACAGAATCATCCAATACAAATCAGTGACTTTGTTAATCCCTGTATCAGCATCTGTATCAGCACCAAAGGAAGCGGTAATGAGCTCTCGAATCTGGAACATATTAAAGTATCACGAAAGAACAATGCACATCTGCATATGTGGTTTGTCATGCCTTAATTTCCCTTTAATGGTTACACAGCGGAAGTGTTTGGAAAACCTGCTGTTTATTCATTTTATCCTTCTCACTTGGGGATGAAGGTAGCAGAGAGTCTATCTCAGCACTGAACAGTTTTTTTCCGAACTTGAAAGAATTGGACATTCCATCAACAAATGTTTCTGTGGCACTCTACAAAGGATACAAGCCATATGGCCTTTGTCAATGAGAAATAGTAAGTAAAATATTGAATAGCTATAGAGGAGAGAAATTTTTGATACAAAATACTGAGCAAACACGAAAGCACTAGCTGTTATTTGCTTCTAATGGAATGTCTCTGAAAAGATACATAAAAAGTTATGACACGTGGTTGTTTCTGGGAGTCACCTGGTTGGCTGACAGGACTGGCCAAGAGACTGGTGTTTTACATGCACTTTTTTACTCTTTGAGTTTTAACCTGAGCATGTCTTATAAAGCTAACTAAAACCAATAAAATGAAAATGAAATAATATAATTAAGTACATGGTTATATTTCAAAATGATGGTTCAAATAGATGTCATTATACCTTGGAATTCTTTGTGGGCCTTAAAGAATAAATAAAGAAGTGGAACTCTAGATTGACTATTAAGTTATGGATACTATTTAGCAGACTAAATTAGGGAGAATTCTAGGCAGAGCAACTGACATTAAAGCTAAAGACTGAGGAAGGAGAATGTAAGTTTGTGGGTATTAGAAAGGAAAAGGCCTGACTCCAGGTAATTTAGGAGGGATGCCTACAGATACCAGGATGCAGTTTATGGCATGCCTTGAATTCCAAGGTAAGGACTTTAGACTTTAGATAATACAAGCAGTGTATCTTGCACAAGGTTTTTAAATGGCTGGGATTGGTCTCTAAGATTGCCCAGGCAAAACAGGTATCATAACGTTTTAGAGTCTGCTTCAATGTTCTGGGCAAAAAGGCTGTAGTGAAGGAGGTCAGTTAGTTTGTAAATGGTGGAGGAGTGACTTTGGCAGAGAGAGTAAAAGGTGAGAATAATGAGTGTGCTGGAGGGTCCCCAGAGAGACAGGTCATCAGCAGCATTGAGTTCTTCAGTTTGTTGTAACACTGCTTCTTTCTGTGTAGCCCATGTTAGTCATAACCCATGCCTCCACCACCACATTAGACTATAAGTGGAGATATTTGAATGTCTGGGAGAGGGCAATTGGTTTTAAAAAGCACTATGAAAATTAGATAATCCAATGTGAGCTGGAATTTTGAGTGCCCAACATGAATGTGTATTGGGCACTGGGGTATGACCTGGAATAAGCCAAACTTCCTCCCACCATTTATTTAGTCGGTCTCTTATGAAGATAGACAAAACGAGGTAAATGGTAATGAATGGATTGTGTGCACAGAAGGAGAAATATGGATACACAGGAAATGTATAGAAATAGGAAGGAAAAGGAATCCACATCCAACTGGAGAAATGTGGTAATGACATATGACTTTTTTCCACACTATACTGTGTGTCCTTTTAGGCATATTAGAAGGAGCCACTGCAAGGACAAGAGCTGGTAACTGATGATGGAAACTCCCTCAGGAAGCAAGAAAAGGTGGAATTAATCACAGGTATGAAGACTTCCTTGTGAAGAAAGAGATGCAAAATTTTCAGGGCAAGCAGGAAAAACAAAACTACAGTGCGAGGTAACAGTTTTTATAGGATGGAATGCGGAAGCAGACCTGATCCTCTGCCTCCAGAGTGATATGGAGGCTTGAGGAGAATGTTGATACTGACTTCCTTGTGTTTCAGGGTTGCAGACTGCATCATCAGTCCCCATGCTCTAAGGCTCTGGGGCAAGCACAGTATTGGTACAACAGCACCTAGCATACTAGGCTAATTGCAGAATGCATAGAAAAGTCATCCCTGCCAGTTTCAAAATGCTCACAAAACAGAAACCTTTCAAATTATTAGGGCTGTAGAAAAGGTGTTTTATTTCTATTTTATGTCATAAGAAAATAAGACATTTGCAGTTGTATGCTAGCTTCCCTCATAACAGCTTACCTTTCTGTATGGAAAATAGCTGCAACCTCAAAGGGATAAATTAAAGCCAAAAGGAGATTTTTCACCTGGTTTGGGAATTTCTTTAGAGTCATGTGAAATAGTCATCAAATTTCAGTGGTCCCAGACTTCCTGAGAAAAGGACATGATTAGAAAAGGACACCCACTAGAAAGATGGCTGCTGCCCCACGTGTTTTAGGAGGGGAAGAACTAAGGACAGAGTAACTTGGGAACTGAGGGAAGGTTCAGATCCACAGGGGTGTACTTCCACCACCTTTTCCAACTTACAAGCAGCCCAAAGGGGAAAATGGCTTGGTGGTAGTAGACAAAATGGATGCATCTGTGGCTCAGTGCTCATGTCTGCTCTGGGGCAGGCATAAAAAGTAAGGTCAGGTGAGTGGTCAGGGTTACCTGAATTGCTGATGTCTTGTAGTCCCTGTCACAAAGCCACACTCTCCTGAACAGAGGGAGCCAAAGGAGAAAGTTCATCTTGCAACAGGCTTGGAGGATGAAGGGTACAAATCCCAAGTTGTTCAGATTATCACCAAGATTTATACTAGTGCATTTAACACATCTGATAGTTTAGAAAATACAGTTCAGAACCAAGTGTTCAGAAAAGGGACAGTCTCTACTGAGAGAATTCACTGTGGAAATCAAACTGCTCGCTGGAAACCTGGTGCTGATGCTGTTGGTCTGTTATAATTTGTGATGGGTGGTATAACCTAAAAGGCTAGATATTATGTTGCTGCATACCTAGCAGAAGCATTTCTTTATCAGTTAGCTCTGAATACACCTCCGTTTTATTTAATACTATTGCCTATCATTTCATATGATGTGATAAGTTGCAGTTAAGTACAAAGAGTGATTACAATTTAAAAATCTACATAATCTGGCTATTGCAACATTTTATACAGCATCAAAAAGTCAGACTGTCTTCATTATTATTTTTTTAATTAAATTGGTCTATTAGATAACCTAAACCTTTAAAGCCATATATCCCATTTTAATTAAAAAAATTCTGGTTGTGATCACTGAATAGAATTAAACTCCCATGTAAAATATGGGAAGAAAGGAGGTAAGACAAGGTCATATAGTGTTACCTGATAAAAGGAGACAGTAATATTTAAAATGAGGTAAGTGTTGCACCGATTTATGATGTATTTTATCTGCAAGAGAAACCATAGTTTATCGTAGTGTCATTCAGCTTGAATCATCAGTTGTATATCTTTGACGTTTGAATGTAACTGTTGAAAGGAAAAGGCTTTGAGAGATGTGAGCTAGGGGACAGATCAAAAGCTTAAAGCAATTTTGCTTCGCTAGTTCAAATATATTTTTATTGAAACATATTTTGTTGTCATGCATGCATAAATATTATATAGTATCAGTCAAGAAGGGGTGAGGGTTCCAGATTAGCTGGGTATTGTTAACATAAGAATTCAAATTTTCTTGCAAATTCTATAATCCCAAGTTTGCTTTCCAGTTTTTTTTTAAACGTCAAATTTTGCAGTAGCAATTCTTTGCCATAGGTCATGGTCACTGTAGACATTATTAAGCAATATATAAAGGACCATAAACCTTATAACAGGAAGAACTAATTGGAGTCTTAAGTAATGATAGTTTTAATATTCTGTATAAGCTGGTATACTCAGTCTATATTATGAATTTTTGTATTTAAATTTATGTTTTCTCCCTTTAGATTTACATTTTTGGTGCATTCAGTTGGGTGCCCTGAAAATATTTCTGAAACATGGCTGTGAACATTCAGCACCTACTCTCTGGGTTATTTGATTAAAATTTCTTATGCTTTGACACCATGTTAGTGTCTCCCTTTTCAGTAGTTTTAGAATATTGGAATAGACCAAAATCAGAGATTCTTAGTCATTGAGCAGGGTTTATAATTTCTAGTATTTTCTTTTACAAAAGTTGATTTTTGAATAGCCGTGAAAAAATAAAGCAATAGCCTGTTACAGAAAACAAAGTTGCAAGGTGTGAGGGTAAAAACTAACTATACTTCCTGTTGAAGACAGGCAGATAACTGATCCCCAAGGATTTAAACTATTTAATTAAGAAAAGATAGGTGAGATCAAAGAGAGCTAGTCTATACCTTGTGGATTCTTTGTTATAATTTTTAAGAGCTGTAGGTAAATATGATCAGAGTCCATTGGATTTTCTGTGTCTATTAACCATTCACAGTCGTAAGTATAAAAGTCTAAGACGTCTTCTTGCTCTTGTCATATTTGGTAATCCAAGCATGACGAGTGAATTGAAGTCCCAGGAGCAAGAAGAATCAGGGCTCATGTATTATGTCCCCAGATCTTCTCTTCAAAAAGCATGGCGATTTCATTAAAGTACAGATTTTTCATTGCTGGTTTTCACCATTCTATAAAGAAGAAGGACACTGATAATTCAGAGGATTTCTACACTCAATAAAGCAGCCTAGGGTTTTGAGTTGCTGCAGCAATTTATACAGGGAACTTCAAACCTCATACAGTCTCCCTATTACTTACAGAACAACAGCTTGAAGGAGTCCGGTCCCTGGTACATCGTATGCAGCTTTATTAGAATGATTACAAAAGAACTCGGTTCATAACTCACATCCTTTCGTAAAACAGCAACTGTAACCTAGCAAACATATCACAGATGTGCGTCTGCATGTCTCTCTGCCTTGCTGAAGCCTCAGATAAACTTTTAAAGGTTTGTTTAAGAAAATCATTAGTTAAGGGCCATTTCACATTAACATACATTCTTTCTTTTGTGTTTCCTTTTAAAGCTTGCTTAAATACTGTATTTTCATTAGGTCCATTGGAAAAAAAATATTATGTCCCTTTCTGTGTTTAATTTAGCCACTCCCCACTAAAGTCACATTTACTGCAGCCCATGGTAATAAAACAACTCTAGCCATTTTTACCATATTTTATACTTTGATATTTCAAAAGCTTTTCTCTCCCCCACCAAAAAAATCTCCTCTTCTCCCTTCAGTAAGATGAATGCCTTACTGAACAAAGGTTTAGAGACTAAAAGAATTATTTTGGTAAAGAATCAAGTCTCAGTATTTCTTATATCAGAGCAAAGAATTTTTATAATTCACGGAAGTATCCAATATGTGCATTTACTATTAATATATTATTTTATTATATATAATAAAATCAATGATATGGATAGCGTAAGTGAAAAAGCAAATACTAATACTAGGCTCTGTAAACAAAGTCAATTTATTAAGAGAAAATTTACTTATTCATAATATTCTTAAACTATCTTTAGGGACTGATGGTGCATTAGGTACTTTACATTTCAAATCTAAATAGTATTAACAAGTGTTTTGATCTCCTGTTCTTTTACTTTTTTAAGAAATTCAATCTAGTAATGTGTTGACACGGCTGCAATTCATGTTCTATTCATTTGCAATGTTGAATTAAAACATGACTAGTTTCAACTGATTAACACTATTTGTGGAATCAGTAACAATTTAGAACAAAACAACTTTGTTAGAATGATTCAAATTGTTCTGAGAAGAACCCATTTTTCAAAAATGTTAGCTTCTGTATTACAAAGAAAAAACAGAAATAAAAAAATGAAGGGCGTCTACACTGTGTTTTCAGCTTTGGGAAACAACAATATGTTTCTGTGTAAAAGTTTTTCTGTTAATTATAGTGGTTATGTGTTAAGTTCTGTCATAAACTATATCATAGTATAAACAATAATATAGCATCATATTTTATTAGGTATGTCAATGTTTTAATCTAATTAGATTATATATTCTTAGCATGGTAACATTTTATATAACCTGTATTTTGGACTCATAATTAACCATTTCCTAAAACACAGTACAATTTCAACTTGAGATGATCCAACTTTATTGTGCTTCCCAAGTTTCTCCTTTTGATCTAATTTCTCTGTTTTCTTGAAAAACAATCTTCTTGTGTTTCTCGTCACTCTGTTTACAGGCACTTGCTTTTCATATCCTTTAAAAGATTTTCCCAGTACTTTTTTCGTAGAGATCAACGGTGACTCATTTAGAGTTAGAGTCTGTATGGAGAGATGCTGTGTGGGTGAAGAAGGGATCATTATAAAGTTTTCCTAGTTAGTTCATCAAGTACCTTTTGGTGAAGCTCTCCAGACTTTTTGTAAGTCAATTCAAGAAGATAACATTTCCTTTTAAATTGTAAATTGCAAAGGATGAGGTAGGTGTAGTGACTTTAGTCAGTATATTTGTATTTCATGAACAGTTCATAATCTTTTGAAATAATTTTTTGTAAATTTCATTTGCAGTTATTTAACAGACATATCAATCAAATTATATGCAGCAATAGATTTATTTCTAAAGATTAATTAAAAACTTAAAATTCCATTAACAAAAGTGGTATCTCAGGTTAGGTTATTAGATGCCCTGTGGGGTAACCAAAACTTAAAAAGAATGTAACAATGTTATGAAATTTAACACAAATGATAAATCTTCAAAGACTGTTAAAAGTATTGTTTGCATTGAAGTAGCTAAGGGAAATATACTACATTACTATTCATACTCCAATGAAATGTCTTCCAAATACTTCTTTTAATTGATTAACATTATTTGTGGAATTAATGATTTAGAACAAAATGAATTTGTTAGAATGATTCATATAGTTCTTAATACAACACTTTGTATCAAATAAAAATATTTGAGTCACAACTGCAAAGAACACTGAAATAAACATTTTCAGCTGTCATCATTTAAAAAAATCAGAAAAATACTCTCATCTTCATCTATCTTTGTATTTCCATCCTTCCATCCACCTTACCATTGATCAAACTTCTATTACTTCATGACCTAACCATCTTGTGGAACTGATTCTATGATTTGCATTTTATTATAATAGTACTGCAGTTATGAAAATATTAAAATTATGTTATTTAACTTTTCAATAATACTATAGAATACTTACAATAACTAAATATGGTTCCAGTTAGCTTATTAAGTTACTAGTTAGTACATGGTGTTAAAATTAAACCTCCAGTTTAAATGGCACAAAAGAAACAGTTACTTGAAGTTATCCAATTGATTCACTATTGTGGGGCTTGTTTTCTTGTCCTGGATGCCCAAAGCATCATATTGATTGTGCTATTTTATTTTTAAGTGTATTTTTCTAATCACTAGATGTAGCTGTTTTACAAAGGGTAGGATTTTGTGCACTGAGATAAATCATGATGAAAATGCACTGTCAACTTTCAGTTTGTTACAAAGGGAGGCAACTGAAAAAATGCGTTATCATCTTTATTCCCATACATGCTCTTTCCCATCACTGAACACTAAGCCATTTTGCTGTTACATTGCTACAGCTCCATCACAAGATAGGACTGCAAAAATCTGCAATAGCTTTCACTGTGACTTGATGAATAGCAAGAGAGCTTAGTGGAAATGCTCAACTCCTCCATGATTAAAAAGCAAACCTTTAATGTAGTTTTTGTTTACCATGTCATAAGTGCAGTGTTGGAAGTTACTGCCAAGGAGTCATTGGAACAGGCATCAGTTCGACAATGTCAGCCCGCCAATGCTTTGAAAAGTGTTCAGTTCCTCTAGCCTTATGACTAAAATAATATCCAGTGGCTCCAGCCCCAAGCCTGGTTAATGCATCTGTCCAGAACACGTAATTACTCGGCCATAACATTCCCCCGGCCACCAGCCAACAAACCAATCAGCATTTCTTTCTAACTCACCAGAATTTTTGCTGTGTCAAACTGTTTGATCTCTAGGTAGTAAAATGCAAAAAATGGAAGGACACTGCTCTGGAAGGTTTTAATTTAGAAGAGTTTCTCATGGAAATTAAATTTGAAGAGAAACATGTTTTTGTTGTCATGACAGAAGTTGAAATTTTAATTTGGTATCCCTTGCATATTGTTTAGTTAGTTTGTTTTAACGCCACGGGCTCACATGTAATTCATTTTAGTGGGGAAATATTCTAAGAACAAAATAATAGTAATATATATCCAGTTATGATTTGTTTACAGAATATTAACAAATACAGCAACACACATGACACGTTATCCTTTCAGTTAACACAAACATACTGTGCATACATGTATTAATGTGCATGTGTATATATATTGTATTTCTTCTATCATTGTCTGAGAGCAATTAAGAGAATCTATGCATACACATGAGTGTATATAGAGTTGGCTTTTACACAACCTTGAATAATTGGAAGTTGGATCTTTGAAAGTATTCTAGATTAAATTACCTTATTTTGTTTTCTGTCTACAGACCCTTCTAAACTATTTTAAAATAAATTTTTGAATCATTTTTTATGAGATGAAGTTTCACTGAATATGTGAAGTTTGCAATTGTTGTAAGAACAAATACATGTCACCAGAGGAAATGAAGAAGAAGAACACTCCAGACAGAATAAAAAGCATGAAGGAAATATTAGGGTGAAATAAAATGGCAGGCATACCAGGGAAAACTGCTCCTCATGGACTGTAAAGGGCTCTTAGAGAATAATGTGAAATGCAGTTGACATGATAGTTGTTTCAAGTAATGGTATGCAAAATACAAACCTGAATATCTGGGAATACATGTTGTTAATTTACTGTCACGTGGAAATAAGGGTTTTTTTGTTTATATATATTTCCTCAACTTCTGTGAGGTTTAGATTACAATATACTTACTGGATCATATGTCTGATAGGAACAGAAAAATGATTAGAATTAATATGTTTCCATAAACAGTTGGTAACGCTCATATAGCATTACTTATTTATCAGGCACACACAGACCTGCAGAAAAATTGGGGCCTGGAGTGGAGATCAGACGATGACATAGCCAGGCATTGGTGGTGCATGCTTTTAATCCTAGCACTCAGGAGGCAGAGGCAGGCGGATCTCTGTGAATTGGAGGCCAGCCTGGTCTCCAGAGCAAGTGCCAGGATAGGCTCCAAAGCTACACAGAGAAACCCTGTCTCGAAAAACCAAAAAAAAAAAAAAAAAAAAAAGAAGATGACATAACAGAGCGAATTTTACCTGGTTACTGAACATTCACAAGAAGATGCATAATCTATATCCTTTTGAGATCACAGGGAGAATTATATCGTTATGGTTTTAAATCTGAAGTGTTCCATGTGCTCATGTGTTTGAATACTTGGTCCCCACAAGGTGGCATTGTTTGGAGTATTGTGGAATCTTTGGGGTATGAAGTGTGTCTTACAGAGGTAGGTCCCTGGACATGGACCTTCAAGGATTATAGGCCAGTTCTGCTTCCTCTATGAGCTCTACATTTTTTTCTGGCGCTGTGACGTGACTACTGCCTTAGGTTTCCACTCCATCCTCCATGTCTTTGCCATACTTGAACTGTGAGAATGGATCATTTCCCTTAGGTTACTTTCTCCCAATATTTGGCCACAGCACCATGACAAATAAACAATACATTTGTGTATCAATGTACCTACATAATTTTGACTATTTTCTGTATATACTGTATCATGTATATCTTTTCTATTGGCATCCAGACTTTCAGTTCCTGGACTATTCTTCATGTCCTGTTTCATTCCCTGGTGACAGTGGATACACATCTTATTTTACAGAGTTTTTTTGTCTTTCCCAGTAGAAATTCTTGAATTATTTACCAAGACATTGGATAAAAACAACACATACAGATTATCTCTAAGACACAATTGCCTTCTCTTTTTAGAGATTGGATTTTAAAAAAATATTTATTTTATGTATTTGAGTGTTTACTTGCATGTACATATAAGGCACCACATGTATGCTGGTACCTCACAGACCAGAAGGGGGTGTTAGATGCTTAGAAAGTGGATTTACAGAGAGTTCTGAGTAACCACATGAGTGTTGGGAACAGAACCTGGATCCTCTGCAAGACCAGTAAGAAGTCTTAACTACTGAGCCATTTCTCAAGTTCCCAATACTTGGATGTTTATAGTAGCAAAGGCAACTTGAACTCCACTAGTGTTAGCACAGTTAAAAGGAGTGGTTTTTGTGGAGTAAATGCAGAGTACTGAAGCCATTTGTTTAGTTGTAATCTGTATTTTGTGTCTTAGTATATCCTTAAAAGGTGAGTCTAGTTAGAAAAGAAAACATTTTGAAGACGAATGTAACACAATGATAAACGTATTTACGGAATCATATTCAGCTGGGTATGGTGCCATATGCCTTTAATCTCAGCATTTTGCAAGCAGAAGCAGGTGAAATCTCTGTGTTAGAAGCAAGCCTAGTCTAGAATGAGTTCCATGACAGCCAGGGCTACAGAGATAAACCCTGTCTTGAAAAAGGAGGAGGAGTAGAAGGAGGAGAAGAGAGAAGAAAATGGTTTTCAAGAGAAAGCATAGTACTAGTGAGTTAGTTTTACCTCCTGTTATTAATACACTCTCCACAGTGATTTCTGGGAATTTATACCAAATACAGAACTTTTCATTGTTGTTGACGAATTCATCTTTTAAGGAAGTCCCATAACCATCTATATAAATTTGAGGCTTGTATTGACTTAATACCTTCCTTCAAATAGGTAAGAAGAATCATATGAAATTAAAAATTCATTTTATCAATTTTACCCTAGATATTATTTGATCATTTAATGAAAGTTTTAACTTTATATTTATTTAAAACTTAAAGTCCCTAAACTCAGTATGTAATTGATCTTTTTAACAAGGACACTAGCCATGTTGACACATAATCACCCACTGGAGAACAGGTCTCCGAGGTGAAAGCAGCTGGTCATGACTATACATTTTCAGATCAAATGAATTCCAAGAATATTTCCTAACCTGTAATGTAAGTACAATTAATTTCGCATTTATGGGTGTTTGTTGAATATTATATCCTTTGATTTTTGTTTTTTCTTTTAAAATTACTGTTTATCATTTTATGAGTATATAGGTGCTTTCCCTGAATGTATGTCCGTGCAGCACGTGTGTACAGTACATGTGGAGGCCAGAAGAGGGCATTGGATCCCCTGGAGTCACATATGGCTGTGAAATGCCATCTCGGTATTGAGAATAGAACCCGTGTCCTCTGGAAGAGCAGCCAGTGCTCTTAACTACTGAGCAATTTCTCCAGTCCCTACATAATATCCTTTTAAGTCATGCTTGGAAATAAAACAAAGCATAAAACGAAGTCAATGTGATTCCTTTATTGAGACAAATTAATTAAAAAAAAAACTATGTGTATATGTATGTGTGTGGGTTTCTGCTGTCTGTGGAGGCCAAAAAAATGGTTTCAGGGCCCCTGGATCTGGAGTCACAGGAAGTTGTGAGATACTCAATATAGATGCTGGGAACAGAGCCCATATTCTCTGCAAGACAAGGATGCACTGCCAAACCATGTCTCCAGTACTCAAATTATTTGTCTAATTTGACAATACTTCAAAGGATTTATTTAAATGAATTGATGGGATAGAAAATCTGGGTAGATATCTGGACAAGCTAATGAACTATATTATTTGGGGGTGGGATTAGAAAGATATTTGAACAAAAAATTTCTTTTAGCCATTTACTGGTTTTCACCCTTCATCTGTTCATTGATTGTGATAAATAACCAGAATTAAATTTTTTTTTCAGTTCTAGGAATGGTATGTATAATTTTTTTTCCTATTTTATTTGCTGTTTGCTTTTTAAATAGACTTTTAAAATTTCAAAATATTTCATAGGCAGGATGTAAATATCCCTTGCACACTTATGACTGCAGTTTCAGTGCTGCACAATTATTTTAACATTTCTGCTGCTTATTCCCTTTGTCTCTGCATAGACCTGTTACAGACTATTCTTCCTTTAGAGCTATGGATGAGAATGTATTCACACCCACTGTTCACACCACAAAGAAAGCAGTGCTAAGCAAGGACATAATTTCTGAGATGGCTTGAAGACAGAATTTCCCCCATAGGCTCAAGTGTTTGAACACCTGGTGCCCAATACGTGGCTCTGCTTGAGAAGGTTATGGAACCTTTAGGAGGTGGAGCTTTCCTGGGGGAATTATGCCACCTGGGAGGGATTTGAGGGTGTATAGGTTGGACCCATTTTCTCTGCTACCTTCATGTAAGTGAAATATAATCATTCTACTTCCTGAGTATAGTGTTTTCCCAGCTATGATAGAATTTGTCTCCCAACCTTAAGCCAAATTAAACTCTTTCTTCCTTAAGTTGATTTTTTCTTTTTTTAAAATTTCTATTTAAATTAAAAACAATCTTAGTTTACATACCAATCTCAATTCCCTCTCCCTTCCATGCTCCCATTTCCCCCACACCCCCCCCCCCATCTCACTCCTCATCCACTCCTCAGGGAGGGTGAGGCCTCCTATGGGAGATCATCAAAATCTGTCCCATCATCTGGGACAGGAACTAGACCCTCCCCTATGGATCTAGGATGAGAGATTATCCCTCCATAGGGAATGGGTTCCCAAAGTCCATTCATGCACTAGGGATAAATACTGGTTCCACTGCCAGAGGCCCTATAGACTGCCCAGACCCCACAACTGACATCCATATTTATGGGGCTTGGCTCAATCTTATGCTGGCTCCCTAGCTGCCAGACTGGGGACTGTGAGAACCCACTGGATTTTTGTCAGGGTGCTTTTCGAAAAAAACAAATAAGTAACCATTACAGACACAATAAAGTGTCCTAAAAAGAATATTTGCCAGAGAGAAGTTACTGAAAAGTATACGCTTCTGTGATCTTAGAGTGGTAAGAAATAATATCAGGACTGATACTGAATACAGTAGATATGCAGGAGAAAACATGATGCATGATCATTTGTGAACTTTACCTATTAGCAATTTCAGTCCATCTCTGTGCAAAAACTGGATTAATAATAGTACCAACCAATTGAACCACTGGGTTTATATAAGAGATAACCCTTACAAGGACTTCTCACAGCATCTGGCATACAGTAAATTTTCACTAAATCATTGCTATTGTTTCCATCTTGAACTTCAATAAGATAATTGTCTTTGTCAAAATATCTTTTGTTAAACACAAGCCTTTAATCAATATTGCAGATGTGTTGACCAGGCCCATAAAGTTAGCACTATCACCATCATAAATACTCACCAATATTGCTGATATTAGTCTATCTTAGCCAATTCCCTAGAAACAGAGTTCCACAAGCATGTGTGCTAACAACATATTTTAAGGGGTGCAATCCAGAAATTCGTGCACAGGGGGAAAAGTGGGGGTAGAGGAAAGACAGGAGGGGTGTGTCTGTTACTGGGCAGAAAGCGTCATGATGAGCTCACAACTCATTTTCCCACAGTAACTCCAGTGCACATTAAAGAAACTACTGAGTTTCTGGATCTAGTGTTTTCAGGATTAGAAGAAGAAAGAACTTGTTAGCAGACAATCATTCAAAGTTGGCTCCCAGGACCTTAAGGCTTAAGGAGTGAACATGCATGGGCACCCATTAGTTGCCTTAAGATCTTGCTCCATAGTGACAAGTAAACCACAGGGCCAGAACAAGAGGTGCTTCCTGGGGAGGCTGGGCTGATACATTGGGACCACACTCATGAACAACATAAGAAAAACAGAACAACTGCTCTAGAAGCCCCCTTGTCTACAGAAGGGACACTTCCTTCTATAACATTCCCATGCCAGATAGCTTGGACCTGGGGAGGTGGACAAGTTCACACACACACACACACACACACAACACACACCACACACACACACACACACACACACACACAGAGAGAGAGAGAGAGAGAGAGAGAGAGAGAGAGAGAGAGAGAGAGAGAGAGAGAGAGAGAGACACTTCGAGGGTTATGAATGACAAGGGGCTAAGGGTTGAGGGAAAGAGGGTTCCTAGATTAAACAAACCGTGTCTCATTCCCTTGTAAACTAGCTGAATATCATGGGCACTCTGATTGGATTTTCTGTGGGCATTTCCATTACATGCTAAAATTGATCTTCAGGGTTGAAACCCCAGTTCATCTTCTAACAAGCAAATGAGCAAAATGAAAGATAATTAAACAAAACCATTTGGCTCAATCACACTATCACAGCACAGTAACAAAGCATATAACCTGTGGCAAAAGAACTTCATCCGTTATTGTTTTCCAAGGCTCTGCTAACACATCACTCATGATGAATAATATTTAGACAGAGGGAACTGTGGCTTCTGTGCAAGTTAGTATTTGACATATATTTTATCAAGGTGCCATGGTTTCTAGAAGCAAAGCAGAGCTACTCTTGAGTGTATCGTGTTACTGAAAAATAACTTCTTTATCTCAAAGAAAGTGTAAAATAATTTCAAGAAGATTTCAGATGTATTTTAATTAAGATGAATTGTGAGAGGGATGAAGAGGAGGAAAACATGATGGCCTAAAAGAGAATTCATACAGAATTCTGCTTCTGCCTATTACACAGGCTTCATTCAAATGTGTTTCATTCTATCACAATGAAGCAAGTTTGATCATAAGAGGGACAAATGAAATATCAATTTTAAGAATTAGAGAGCTGAAGGGCATTGGGAAGGGCAGATATTTTGGAGCAATTCTCTGTACTAGGCAAAAGCTGAATAATATCTGCTTTAAGGCACTGAGTAGCTAAAGCTGTAATGGGAAGATACTGATTCTGGAAGAGCCACACAAGTGACCCCAGCACCGTGACTACTCTTTCCCACTTTCTAAGTGTGGGTGCACAGGAGGTGAAGGGGTCCTTTATTCTGGACAAGGGTGAGCATGAGCAGCACTTCTGATTGAGAACAGGAACCCACCAAACGGATTGGTCGTCAAGCCTTCCTTCTTGGTTGACATGTTAAAGGATTAGGCAAACTTTCACATAGTAAAAGCAATGGGTAAGCCAAGCAAGTAATCAATGACAGCCCTTTCAAGGACTGCAGATCAGCATAAACCATCTCAGCATCTCACATTGGGCTCAGTCTTTCCTCACCTTGCTAACAATCCTAGAGAAAGTATGCCTGCAAACAACATTTAGATTTCAGTAGAGAGTGCACCTAGGGACTCATGCATGCAGGGCAAGAACTCGATTATAGAGCTATAGCCCTCTTTGTGTGTGCATGTGTGTGTGTGTGTGTGTGTGTGTGTGTGTGTGTGTGTGTGTGTGTGTGTGTGTGTGTATGTCATGGGACACTTGTCAAGACCAGATGACAATTCATGGGAAATCATTCTCTCCTTACACTATGTGGGTCCTAAGTATTAATGGTAGGTCATCAGTCTTGTTGACAAGGATGTTTACCCAGTGAGCCATCTTGCCTCTTTCCCCCATTCCATTTTTTACTTTTAAATTTGAAACAAACTCTAAGTCACCTGGGCAGGCCAAAGGATATATATATATATATATATATATATATATATATAATATATATATATATATCACTTGGGGGAACAATCAGACAGGTTTACAGTCTAAACAAGACAAAGCAAAAGTAACACCACAAAGTCATGTACATGGGAAAAGGAGTTGTAATGAGGAGGTGGGTGTAATAGGAGTCGGGGCAAGATTAGAGAGGGCTAGAAGGGAGTGACAGTAACCAGAATTTGTTCGTAGGTGTAACTAAGAATTTGGGTTCCCTGAGCTTAGAGTGCACACCATGCAAACCTTACTACACGCCTTCTTATTATCCTGCAGTGGTGAATCTGCAGGAACAGAGCAGTTGGACACTTTGCTGCTTCTTGCCAAGAGCACTTCTTGGAGTGTTTTGGCTTTGACCAGGGAGCCTGTGTCTTCAGTCAGCATCCATGCAAACTCTCAGATTAACGTCTCAGCTTGCACACATGCAAAATTCTCAGACCTCTCAGAGTTCTTGCCACTGTTCTCATTACCAGCTTCTTCTTTCCCAAGACATATGCCATTGGCTGAAATTTTGCACATTGGACCTTTATTATTTTCTTTATTGCTTCTCTTCTCTAATGGGGAATTTTCTCTCATTGTAGTTCTACTGACCACAGTGATGAATCCACAGTAAAAGGCTTACAAGAGTCTATTTATTTTGTAACAGTCTCATGATGTAGTAGCAGTTGACCTCCAGGTTGGGGATCCTGCTGCCTACGGAGTGCTGGGATTATGGACATGGGCACTGCACCTGACACCTGGTTCATATGTGTTTTGTGCAGATGAATATCCTGGTATTCATTTTCAGCACCCATGCAAGTGAAACTTTGTTAAATGAATGCTTCTCAACCTTTCTAATGTTGGAATCCTTTAATCCAGTTCTTCATGTTGTGACCCCCAACCATAAAATTTTGTTGCTACTTCATAGCTGTAATTTTGCTACTGTTGTGAATCATAACATGTATTTTTTCTAGATTTTGGAATTTAAATTAGAAACAATTTTATTTTAAAAATCAATCCCAGTTCCCTCTCCCTCCCATCCTTCCATGCCCCCCACCAACCCCAATTCCATGCTCCCTCTGCTCCCCAGGGAGGTGAGGCCTTCCATGGGGGAATCACCAAAGTCTGTCACATCATTTTTAGAAACAGAGGTTTGCCAAAAGAGTCACAACCTACAGACTGAGAACTGATGAGTTAAGTGGATTGGGATCCGGGCTCAAGGCAAATATCAGTAATATTAAGCGAACGAATATTATGTGGGTATGAGCAGCTATAGCAACATGAGTTCCTTTGTGTCCTCTCCTTGTAGATAACTCATCTGTGTAGCACTTGCCTTCAATTTTCTTTTTATTGTTTTAGAGAAACTAATTGAAGGACTAGTTGAAGGACTGTTACTTAAATGTGCTGTTGTTATCAGATGCTTTTGTGTAGGTTGGAGGACGACCTTAAGTGTCAGTTCTGATCCTTCCCCCTTATTTGGGGCAGGGTCTTTTTGAGTTGGTAGCTGTTCATGACAGGTCAGCTCACCCATTAGATGCTAGGGATTCTCCTGTCTCTTTCTTCCGAACTCACCATAGAAGTGTTGACTTTACAGCACATTATTGTCCTGGCTCTGAGGGTCTGCATATTTGACTTCAGTACTCATATTGCAAGGCAGACACTTCACCCATCGAGTCAGCTCCCCAGCCCCATGTCTTCCTTCACATATTTCCCCCCTGCATCCCACCAAATGACCATTTCCCCTTCTTTTGAAGCCATCTATAATTTTTATCCTCCTTACTTCTGCCTAATTCCTCTGTGTTATTTTGCTACTGAATTCGTGAGACAGGAGCTCTGTCCTAGATGCAGCCCTGCCTTAGGACTTCCTTCAACCATTTCCTATTTGACTTCCTCACTCACCACTATAGAAATTCTGCTGTAGTTATCAATCATCTTTGTTTATTACATGCAGAAGTTTCTTCTTAGATTGCTCCCGACTCAAATCATTTCTAATTATGTCAACTTCTACTTAACACTTACTGGTTATTTTATTGACCTTACTGGATGACTTAGGTTTTATTTTTTATCTTACATTGTTTATAATCTTTTTTCTTTTATTAAGCACTTGAAGTCGAGATAATTCTTCAGTAATTAAATAAATACTTAGGTGTTGTTTCTTGTGTTCTGTGCCTGGGTTACATTTTCTACTAGGATGTTCACACATCCTGATCTGCATGAATTTACATTCTAGTGAGGTGAGTTGAACATGTAAATCTCTCTAGCGGACTTTAAGGACAAGTTTGACTTACTCATATTGAAATTCACTGGATTCATGGACACTGCTTGTGAATACACATGAAATTGTATCATGAAGATATAGGCTAGTGAGCCAAATGGAAACTGAAAATTACCATGGATTTTTTGACTGGTCTGTGTGATTATCCAAATACGCTAGAAGAGTAGGAGACTTACTTTACATAAACAAAGATATAAATCTAATATCATAGACCCTCAGCACATTTTTCCCAGACACTCACCACACATGCAAGGAAATAAACCCTTCTACCAAAGTCTGAAGTGTGTCCAGGTTCTGTCTCTATGTCAAACACACCTATAATTGCTTGGTTTGGTTTCTCTTGGCCAGAGTGCTGTCTATGATAATTTGCATATGAGTGATCTTGGGCAGGCAGCTCTGTTTCAATTGGGAAATTCTGTGTCTTGAGGCAGTTGCTGTTATTCATGTAAGTTGAACATGAGAGTAATTCCACGATTGCTTTAGAAGCAGTATGGAGGAGTAATTTACCCAAGAGAATAATGCTTATTCTGGAAGTCATATTTCATTTGGATATGGAGTTTTTCGTTTGTTTGTTTCAGTAAAATAGAACATATTTCTTTATCACAAGCAGATAAATGACCTAACAATGCTTCCTTTTTCATCTTTGCATAGCTAATCATCCAGAACAAGTGAAAAAGAAAAAAAAATCAGGTAAATTCAGAATTTCTAAATCACCTGCCAAATTTTAATAAAAGATTAGCATTGCTGGGATAGTGTTTAAGCAGGTGTGCATTGCTAATTCTAATTCGCCTTCTCTTTTTTTCACGAAGGCATGTGCACCCTTCTCTACCAAAACTGGGACCCTGTTTCCACTACGAGCTCTTCATGGTTTTAGAGCAGCTTTGCCTCCCCTGTTTGCATGTTCAAGCCCACACCACTAGGATTACTTGCTTAACAGCATTTTACTGTCCCTGCTGGATTTCCTGACACATACTAGACGTTTTACTCTCTAAGACAAAAATTGAACTGTAAAAATGCATTTTTCCTGTAGAACCTCACAAATCTTTCTTTGGAGAGATTTTCACTCTTTCTTGCTGTCTGAAAGTCAAGGAAATCTCTAACATGCTGCGTCTTCCAGTGATCTAGCTCCTTCCAGGGACTTCTGGAAATCATTATCTTTGTACTTCAGAGATGAAAGCTTAGTTAAATATGTGAGAGACCAAGCAGATGTGGCAGAACACAGTATGCTGCACATTGTCTCATGTCACAGCCACACAGCTGATGAGCTTGTCTGGGACGGTGTCATTTAGAGAGGTTGGAAAATAGTTGTTTAGAGGAAGACAATTAGCATTACTATGATAACATGGCTCTCCATAAAGCCGAACATACATGGATTCAAAGGCTGCAAATCCATTTTTAGTGCATTTAGTTAAAATTTGAATGAAAAGCGAAACCAAGTAGGAAACAGATGATGTTTAGAAAATTCCCACTGATATCCTTAATTGTTTAAAAGCATGTGAAGAATTTTAACAATGAATATTCTGTAATGATAAATGTGCACATTTACCTCTTATCAAATTAATTTTTGATTGCTATGTTTTTTGTTACTTTTTTTTCCTTATTTGGGACAGTTTCACTATGTAAGCCATACTGGCTTTGAATTTGAGGTCCTATTCTTTCAGCCTCAAGGTGCTGGATTAATGTTTTCTACCACATTTGGCTGATATAATATTACTTTCTCATCCTTTCAATAAGTTTTTAAAATTATTTGATGAATTCTGTAATTCAGAATAGCAATAGTACTTTGTTCAAATAATTTTTTGCATAACATGTTACAAGATGAGTATGCTATATTTTTGAAAATATTTGCATAACAATAAAGAGAGCCATATATTCTTTTCATATCCATAACACACTCTGGTTCATAAATCACCAAACTATGGCTAGAGCAACCCTTTCTTTCCAAGGCTTCAAAGAAGCAGATAGAGCATCAAGTTTTCTGAGTTTTGACATTTTTCACCCTGACAGTGAGTCTCACTATGTTGTCCAGTCTGGCCTTGAACTCATGATATACTCACCTCTGCATCTTGAGTACCTGGAATTGCATATCTGTAATGCCACATCTGACTTAAAAAGTTGTTGACATTAGGATGAACAGTCCTGTATGATTTAGGAACTTGGTGGTCACTCCTTGAGGGAGTCAGAATTGATTAAAATGGCGAATCCAGACACTTGGAAGATGTCCACATTGGGTGTCTAGAAATTTGATGAGAGGATGACTAAGTTTCATTTTGATAGAAGACAGTTGTGGGAGACGTCCTGGAGTCATAGGAAGGACTGTGTTTAGTTACTTCTGGTAAAACACCACGATTAAAGTCAACTTAAGCAAGAGTTTGTTTTAGCTTATGGTTCCAGAGTGCTAACCATGCATGATGGTAGTGTTGTGCCCAAATTCTGAAATCCCCAAATCACCCAGAGGCCCATTTCAACGCAAAAGCAAAGAGTCTTTTATTGCTGTTGTTTAACAAGCTAACCCAATTAGCTCAGGCCCTTCATCTATCCACCTCAAGGATGGCTGGAGAAAACCCCCAAGAAACCACAAGGCAGGGATCTTATAGGGCAGAGTAAGAGGAGTTTCTAGGGGTATGCAACAGTCTCAGGACTGGTATGCTTCCATGCTTGGACGACCTGCCCTGTGCTGATTGGTCAACTGGTTGTTATGGCCCATAGGCCCTCCCAGGGCGGTTGCTATGCTCTGCACATCACTGTTGTGCACTTGTCCATAAAGCACACCCAGAGTCCTAAAGCACAGCCCCGCCAGCTAACTTCTGATGGGTTTCTTCCCAAGAGGAGGGCATCTGACCTCTTAGTGACCAGGAGGCCCAGCAAGGTCAGGTGAGCACATGTTAGCTTGTCATAGATGCTAAAACAGAGGGCTGGTCCCTTCAGTAGGGGAACGCATGGCAACAAGCAGCAGCCATGTTGCCAGGAACAGGAAGTGAGAGTTCACATCTTGAACCACATGCACTAAGCAGAGACAGCAAAGTAGAAGTTGAGTGAGCCCTTAACCTCTTAAAGTCTGTCCTTAGTCATATACTTCCTCCAGTAAGACCACACCTCCTAAACCTCCCCTGACAGGACCACCAACTGTGGACCAAATACTCAAGTGTCAGAGACTATGGAGACATTTCTCATTCAAACTACTGCTGCCTACCCTCCAATGAGGCCAGATACACGATCTCTGTCTTCAAAAGAGGGAGGGGAAGGAGGGAGAGAAGGAAAGAGAGAGGGAAGGAAAAGAAGAGGAAGGAAAAGGAGAGGAAGGGGAAATGTAGATGCATGGGAGGTATGCATATGAAAAAACAGGACTAGTACAAGTTTTGTTTCCAAATTTCATGTAATAATACATGTTTGTTACGATAAATCTTTCCACCAAAAGCCGCCAAGCCCCACTGCCACGTGTGTGCTTTATTTACACCAGCCTCCCACCCGAGTTAGGCCCAAATGAATACACAGAAACTTGTATTAAGTTCAATGCTGCTTTGCCAATGACTAGGACTCTCATCTGTTAGTTCAGTTTTAACTATCATAAACCTATATACTTTATAAGACTTATCTTATTGGATGCCTTATCGGCGTCCCTCCTTGCCGGTGGATCACATTGTGCCGCTGAAGCAGAAGCGGAAGGGAAAAGAGAGCCCTTCCTGTTTCTCCTTCACTTAAATATGAGTCTCCTTGCTATGTCACTTCCTGCCTGGATCAGCACTTCTCTGCTACATTTCCCAGAATCCTCTTTGACTCCTAGTCCTGTCTAACTTCCTGTCTCATTGGCCAAACAGTATTTTATTTAACAATCAATAAAATAAACATACACAGTACATTCCCTGTCACATATTCATATATATTAAGAACTGTTTGCATGCAATGCTCTTTACTATTGAGATTTCCTTTGTATTCTGTAATTGTTGTCAAGCAACCTTGAAAAGTTGGAGTAAATACCATGATTTCCACTCTCTGGATAAGATTCAGAGCCTGAAGAACCTTTCCTGAACCAAATGAATGTCAGGATTGGTGTCATATTGGGTCTATTAACCCTATTCTGATTGGTAGTATTCACATTAAAATAGGTATTCATATTTCTCATGCTTGGTGGTCAACAGGACACTTAGGAAAGTTTATGATTTGTTGGCTTTTTATTTGTAAGTGATTGATAATGTGTGTTTGGGTATTTTGTTTACATTTGAAACACAAGCTACAGGATTGTTATTTATGACAATCTTTAATTTCTAGATAAGTAAGTTTTGTATTCATTCTTTTCAAAACTTGGCAGGAAATGCTCTGTCCTGATCTACTTGGTCACAGCCAATAATCCTGGAAGACTCCCTCAGCTGGCACCTGCAATATGAAAATCACCTAGGCAGTCTTCAGGAAAAGCATGTTCTTCTTCATGTTCTTCTCATGTTCCTCTCCTGAGCTTATGTAAAACATCTTTACACAACAGAGCTCTTCATTCTCTTGTGATGCTCATCCGGATTTTATTGCCACTCACACATGTGTCAATACTTATTTATCACCTGGACAAAGTAGAGAGATTGTTATCAATGCAGTTTAAAGATTGCATAAAGCAACACTGTCTTTGCGATTACTGTCAACAGTTGTAAGAAAACCAATAATTTCCACCAAGACTGATAGTTTGGGGACATCAAAAGCAGTTTGGGAAGTATTGATTCATAAAATCAACTTTTATCTACTTTCTACAAATTTAAAGGACAACTGAGCAACATTTTAAATAGACATTTCTTTATTGGAATAGCAAACTGTATGTGTTCTGGATTATTTCTTAGCACTGAGGCATTTAATGTATGTTAGAAGTAAACACTAAATTTTTGGCAAATCATTTTGTGTGTGTGTGTGTGTGTGTGTGTGTGTGTGTGTGTGTGTGTGTGTAACATGAAGAAGATAGATATCAACTTTTTTCTTTGGCTTATGGGTCATCAGCAGTTTGTTTCTGTTTTGAATCCATAGATTTTTCCCTTCCCTCTCCCTTCAAAAATGAAGATAGATTTATGAGCTTATCTATTGTTTCTTGTTTGTTTGCTCTGTTTTGTTGTTTCCTGGCAGGGCTAGCAGACTTCACTAAAGCTCTAGTTTTAGTATGGGGTACAAAGGCCACTTCTGATCATAGAGGTAGTGAATTGCTTTCCACATTGTACTGTGCAAAGTTTTCCACAGAATAATGACGAGACAAACTTTTTCCATCAGGTGTACTAAAAGGATGTTGTGAGACATGATTTGGTATCAGGAGTAAAAAGCTGAGATTCCATGACTCATATTTATGTTTTTCCCCACAAAGTTGCTTATTTCTGGGCTGGGTTATGGCTCAGGGGTAGTGCCTAGCATTCCCAAGGTCTTGTGTTCAAATCAGAGCATTACAAAATATTTTGTGAATTGAATTACTAATAACTACAATAACTATATAAATTACTACAGTTATCTTGCTTAATGGCTGGTCATAATAACACTAAGATATAAACATACTGGGATTATACCACGTAGTTTGGATGACATAACCAGGAGCAAGCAAAGAGCTAAGAGCCGAAGCAGGACTCTTACAGTGATAATTTTCATAGTAGTCAGATAGATACATTTTAATGTTAAGAATGTCAAGGTTAACCATGTGTTGGTGGCACACGCCTTTAATCCCAGCACTCGGGAGGCAGAGTCAGGCGGATCTCTGTGAGTTCGAGGCCAGTCTGGTCTCCAGAGCGAGTGCCAGGATAGGCTCCAAAGCTACACATAGAAACCCTGTCTCTAAAAACCAAAAAAAAAAAAAAAAAAGAATGTCAAGGTTGAGGATGGAGAGATGGATTACCACTTGCCAGTCTTGCAGAGGACCTGAGTTCCCAGAACCCAGAACCCATGTTAAGCAGCTCACAAGCACATGTAACTCTAGCTCCAGGATTTGTCTTCTGGCCTCCACAAGCACCTGTACACACACACACACACACACACACACACACACACACACACACACAGATGATAAATCTTAAAAAAGAATGTCAGTGTTATAAAATTTATTCATTACTGGAATCAGCACAACACATGTAAATTTCTTTGTGGCAACACATCTTAATGAGAAGAGAAGGGAAAATAATTTCAATGGAACTTTATAGTCAATGTTACTTTAAATGCATGGCTAATAATTATTCCCAAGAACATTCCTTTAAAATTGAAACATGAAGTAGAGTGAGACAATTGAAAACACTTAATGCCACTATAGTTTCAAATTATATCTCGGGAGAAAGAAATGAGAATGCAATATTAAGTTTCTAGGTTTGTTTCTTTTTTATTTGTTTCCTTGTTTTTTGTTTGTTTGTTCTGTTTTGTTGTTTCCTGACAGTGCTAGACTTCACTAAAGCTCTAGTTTTTTAAACTTACTCCAAACTCATTTGTTTAATATTTTTAGAGATACCATTTAAAACTTGGATATATCTTTAAAGTTCTTTCATTTTTGTTATTGTGCCAACTGACAATATTTCTAGCTGTATCTGGAAGATGTAAGAAACATTTAGCCATTTGATTTATGAATTCTACAAGTGGAGTGTCTAGGGAAGGGACTTTTAGTCCCCAGTAAAGCCTTTGAATTCATAAACATCTTCCCAATCGAATTCTCACACACACAAAATGTACTTAATCAACATTGCTTTGAAGGAACCACAGGATAGCAAAAGCAATTATTGAACAATTAGGGCATGAATACTCAGAACTGAAAAATAGTGTAAAGTTGTGGTTGACTATTTTTTCTTGTCTGAACATCGTTCGGTCTTTTGTTTGAATTTGACTTTTATTCCGGTTTCTATTCTCTATTCTAGATGGGTAGACATACTTGCATAAGGCTGGTAGCACATCACATTAGCCAGGCATTATATTTCATTGACTCATGTCTCTTTGAACCAAACCTGGATGTAGAGTATCATGGTCAATCATTTAGAATCTTGAAAAAAAATTGGGGCAGATATCGCTCCGGATTTGGGAGACTGAACAAATTATCTAACCTCCTTGGACTGCCGTTCCTCATCAGTATATTGCAGATAATACTAATTATTCTCCTCTAGGGTCATTAAGAGTATGGCATTCCATAAATCATACAGAACACTCAACTTAGTAGAGTATCTGATACAAGGGAAATGGTGAAATATTGAAACTTTTTCTCGACCTTTCTCTTAACAAAAAAATACCCTTTCATCTCTCAAGAACTATGTATCTCACCATTCCCTCTGGCCCAGGGTTGATTTCTTGTGATGAATTATTTTCTTAACACTTGTTTCCAATTCTTACTTCACCTTTTGTCTCTTGCACAATAGCTTCATAGTCTTAGTTCACTTTCTGCCTTTACTTAGTAACCGGCCTTTATTCAGTTATGTGGACAGTTTGAGAGGTTGCTGTGAGACCCACTGGTACAGCAAAACTTGGCTACTTTGGGCAACTGAAGACTTTAGATGTTACAGGGATGGAATAGCTTGCCAACCATGCCACAGTATATCACCTTGGCCTGGGTGGCTTATGCAATGGAAAGGTATCTTTTTACCATTTTAGAAGCTGGAACTCCTAGTTTAAGATATCATTGGGCCCTCTCTTCTTGGCTTGTAGATGGCTGTCTTGTTCAGTGTCTTCACTTTTTTTCTGCCTTTCTTAGTCCCTGAATTAGTGCTTACTTCATTTAACCCAATCAGCACCTTGAAGAGCCCACTTTTAAGTAAGTCACATTCTAAGGTATCAGGATTCTAAAGTGTTAGGACTTTAAGATATGAATTTGAGAAAGTTAAATTCAGCCCATGGAGGGAATAAAATAGTGAATGAGAAAGGACCCAGTCAGAGCCCTCTAGTTAAAGGCTGGTCAAACAAACAATATAAGAACAATCTTGGAAGGATGCACCAGCAGGAGAAATGAAAGTATGGCATGCAAGAAAGTGAAAAGCTAAAGCTCCTTGAGAAATTTCCAGGGCTCTGTGCTCACAACATATTTTAAACTTCTTTCCCTCCATAACCACCTGCATGGAAAGTGGTTTTCCTTTGAATTTCCCTAAACAATGCTCCCTTCACAAGCAATACTTTAAAAAGTCTTTGAATAATCAATGTATCATCTATACACATAGATACAGGTATAGTTACTACTTTATATTACAAAAATTTATTGTTTGTTGCTGATCCTCTGAATGTAGGTGCCAGTTAGAAGGCCTGGGCAGTCTATGGAACCTCTGACAGTGGAACCAGTATTTATCCCTAGCGCACAAATGGACTTTGGGAGCCCATTCTCCATTGAGAGATACTCTCTCAGCCCAGATGCATGGAGGAGGGCCTAGGCCCTCCCCCAAATGATGTGACAGACTTGATGATCCCCCCCCATTGGAAGGCCTCGCCCTCCCTGGGGAGTGGATAGGGAGTGGGATGGGGGGCAGGTAAGAGACATGGGAGGTTGGGAGGGAAACTGGGATTGATATGTAAAATAAGATTGATTCTAAATTAAGTAAATTAAAAAAATAATGGTCATGAATAGTTTATAGGCATATCAGGATATCTTGAAGGTTGTGAACGTTCTATGTTGTAATGTAATTATGATAACTATTTATGATAATTTAAGTATTTGCTTTTAACTTAATCTTCCTTAATTTTTTTTCTTGTTTTTTTTTTTGAGAACCTTGCACATGAGTATTTTCTACACCATTCCGACACCCTCTTCTGCTCCTCACACTTCTCTTTGTCTCTCCAAATGTATGGTGTTCTTTAATTATTGTTACATGTATATGCAAACTGTCAAAACCATTTAGTGTTGTTTATAGGTACATGTGTTCAGGGCTAAGCACTTACAACAATGTCACATGTGGGAGCTTGTCCATGGAGGAATGTGTTTCTTCCTCTTTCAGGAGTCACTGACCACCTGTAGCTCATCTGTGCATGGGACTGTGTTAGTCTGGGTTCCCTAGAGTAACAGAGCTTATAGAATGAATCTCTCCATATAGAAAGTGGAACCGTCTGTGTTTCTTCTAGTTCACGATGGTTGCCTGTGAATGGAAGGTCTAAGAATCTGGTAGTCATTCAGTCCATGAGGCTTGATGTTTCAGCTGGCCTTCAGTACACACCAGAATCCCAAAGAAGTAGGCTCTAATACCAGTGAAGGAATCGACTTGTTAGCAAGGTTAGAGAAATCAGACAAAGAGCAAAAGCTCCCTTATTCCATATCCTTAGGCTTCCAGCAGAAGGTGTGACCCAGATTAGAATTGGGTCTTCCCACCCCAAAAAATCTGGATTAAAGTTGTGTCTTCCCATTGCAAAGACCCAGATTAGTAGTGGAGCTTCTTACTTCAAACCAAGCAAAAAATCCCTCATATGTGTGCCCCTCCATTTTTGGATTTTAGTCAATTCTAGACATAGTCAAGTTGACAATAAAGAACAGCCATCAGAGAGATCATGTGGAATCCTCCCTGATTATGCTGGCGTGCCAACTGGGTTTGTCATTATGAAAGTCTTATTTAGGCAATCATATTGGTGAGATTTCATGGGGGCATTTTCTATATCATGCTTAGGGTACACCATCTAGTAACAGAAATCTTGGGATTGTGGTTCTTACAATTTTTTGGATCCCTTCTTTCACAATTGTCCCTGAGCCTTAGGTGCAGGATTTCATTTCAGATATATCAATTTGGGGACTGACACTCTAGTCCCTTTATTCTCTATGTTTTGATGAGGAGTTGTGGATCTCATAATAGTTTCAATCTGTGGCAAAAAGAAAAGTCAATATTTTTATTAATGCATGCTAATTGTATACACTAATTAAAGGTTCTATAATATATTCATATTAATGTAATATGCTAACACATATGTGGATACCAAATGCTATTTCTATATTTTTACTCACTTCCTTTTCTGATGCTTCCTTTTCTTGATTTCTCCCTTGGGTTATCTTGTCCCATATACTCATTGCAATATCTCTTCTTCAATTCTCTACTGAATAGCATAAGAAACTGATTTAGGGGCTGGAGCGATGGTTCAGTGGTTGGGAACATAAACTGCTCTTGCAGAGGAAGACTTTGGTTCTCAGTATTCATGTTGGGCATCCAACAATGCATTGTAACTGGAGCTCCAGAGTATATGACATGACACCCTCTTCTGTATTCTATAAGCACACGAACACACATGCATATATGCATAATTAAAACAATTAAACACATATACCCATAATTAAAACAGATAAAAATAAATTGAGATTTACTTTAGAAGGCAAATAAGGGATGCATATAGGAGGAGAAGAAATGAGGTTTAAAATTGTACACCCTTTCTCCCCATGCTCTAAAGGGCAGAGCAGATGTCATTCTGTACAATTGATAAAAAAAAATATTTCAGCAACTATTTGTGAGTATTTGTACTTGACATCAACTTGGTTGATAAATCTTCCCTTGGGAGAGTCTGTCTCTGGATAGAATCAAACTTATAACTACTGTAAAAGCCATTCCCATGTTCAAAGAAAACACAGCTGCAATGGATCCTCATTTGACTTCTTAAAAGAAGAAAATCTTAACATTAAGTGAAAGCAATTTAAGGGAGAAAAGAACGCTTTGAGTTCAAACGAGAGCTTTCTTTAAGATGCTTTTGTTAATGCACCAAACATTTTGCCACCAAATGTAAATTAAAACATTGCACATTGCTTGTGTACATCTCCTCTGGCCTTCTCACCAACCAAAAGAAACTACTTAATTTCTAGATTTCCATCAGAATTAAAGGATTCCATTGGGTGTTTTTGATTATATTACTATGTGATTGGTAGAATTTTAGGTGGGTATCTTTTTAGTCACTGATAATATTTTCTACCAAGCTGTGTGTCTGGGACTTGTTTTGTATTTTATTTAATGATCTAAAGTGGAATCTTTTTTAAATAACAGAATTAAAATTATCAGAACAATTATTGAGCTGTCAATGGATACTTTTATTGAAAAAATTTATATGTGACTAATTCAGCTTATTTCTCTCTCTCTCTCCTTCTCTCTCTCTCTCTCTCTCTCTCTCTCTCTCTCTCTCTCTCACACACACACTCACACACACACACTCACACACACACACAATGTATGTATTATGAGTGTATGCATATAGGTACCCATGGGAGTGTTGAAAATTGTGGAGCTGGTGTTATAGATGATTGTACTGCATCAGATGTGGGTAATGGGAACTGAACTCAGGACCTCAAAAAGAGCAATAAGTGCTCCTAACCCCTGAGATGTTTCTCAAGGTTATACTTCTAAATAACCATGTGTCTTTTTTGCTTTAAATCAACCACAATGATTTTGGTTGTCCCAAATGAGAAAATAATGGTTTTCCTATTAAGGTACAGACACAATTTATAGCATTTTATGGATTTTTTCCTTCCTCAATTGATATAAACCCCTTATTTTAATAATGCATATCTTAACTATTTATTTATTTGTAACTTTTTATTTATTCTTTATGGCCTTCACACCAAAGATCTCAATTCCATTCATCTCCCTGTTCCTTCATATCTGTTGTCTGCCCTTAAAACCTCCCCCCAAAATAAAAATAAAATAAAATTTAAGAGAAAAGAATAAAAAAGAAATAGAGGAAAAAAAACATCTCATTGTGGAAGCTGTAGTGAGACAGTGAGTCACACAATATACACATTTGTCTGTATATTTTTACTTGCAAGCATTCTTTGAAAAGACTCATTCCAGGCCTCTGGTTTCTGCTACACTATTGATGATCGGCCCTCACCTGTTGTCCTGTGGTGCCGAGATTCTGCAACTTTGGGTCTGCAGGCTCAGCCCATGGTCCATTCACACTTCCAGGAGATCATAGATGGGGTGGACCAACTCATAGCCCTGGTTCTGGGCCTTGTCAGCCTGTCATGTCTCCTCCATCCTCACCACCACTGGCTAGTTCACTCTATGCAGCAAGGAGCAAGTGATGGGCCGTTTCTCCTGCTTGCCAACACCATTATCACTAGAGCCACTTCTACTGTGTTGCCTGGGCAAGGTACAAGGGACTACTCTCCTGAATGCTGCGGAGGGACAGGGACATCTCTCTCATTCCCATGACCTCAGCACCAGCTCTCCCATCTGCCACAGACAGTGTTGGGGGGGGGCGTCATCTTTCCCTCCCCCACACCACAGTATGGCAGATGAAGGGGGACGCAAACTCTCCCCTGCTCATTTTGTTGCGGGGCATTCTTGTCAACAGGGTCAGCTCTATTTTGCTGCCCAGGGGAGGTGCAGGGCTGCTGCCCGAAGTGGAGGTGAGGGGCAGGACAAATGCTCCCTGGTATTCCAGCCAGTGAGGGGCAGGGGCAACTCTGTGTAACCCTAATCTCTAGGTCTTTGGTTCTAACAGGAGCCATAGACATCAACAAACTGTGGTTGCAGGAGGGCCACGGACCCAGAAATGGACATCACCATGGCCCCGGATAGGCAAGCAGGCCACCCTCCTCAACCGGCTCCTCACTGTCTTCTTTAGATATCTCTGTCTCCATGAGCTCTCTCTCTCTCTCTCTCTCTCTCTCTCTCTCTCTCTCTCTCTCTCTCTCTCTCTCTCTCTCCCCTCTCTCTCTCCCTCCCTCTCTCTCTCCCTCCCTCTCTCTCCCTTCCTCCCTCTCTCCCTCCCTCTCTCTCCCTCTCTCTCTCTCCTATAACCCATAGTATATTTATTCACCATAATAAGACCCATGTTTTCTCCTTGCCACTCAGGGCAGGCTACCCTGGGCAGGTGTATGGGTTACTTTCTCCTCCACATATATATTGCTATAGAAAGATTTTACATCTATAATACCATGAACTGAAAGCCAATTTTGTGTCAATATACTTACTAAAATGTGGCAAGGAGACAAATATTAATGGCCTGAATTTCAAATGCTCAGATTTAATAATGACATTGAGTTGACTATATGAGCAACTTAAATGGCTTATTTTCATCATAAAATTATGAATGAATGTCTAACTATAAATTTGCTCTTTAAAATTATGATATAATTAAACTTAAAATACCCAAGAATTGCCATAGTATTGATTTCTGGAGTATGTGCTGTTTCCTGTCCAAAGTGCAATTTACATTACTTAGATTATTATTTCTGTAAAGATGATAACAATCAAACAAATTTTTCGGAAATGAAAATAGTAAAGCGCTTGGGTAAAAATGTATATAATCTTGAAACTAAAAACTATCAGAAATAATAAGTCTTTCTATATTACTTAGTTGTGCTACAATGTACAATGGGGAAATGTGAGGAGGCTTAGAGTGGTAGCCTATGTCCTTAATCCCAGCACTTGGGGGACAGAGGCAGAAGGAGTCTCCTAAACTCAGGGACAGTCTGGTTTACATAGCAAGTTCCAGGCCAGTCAGGGGTTCATACTGTTGTCCTGTCTCACAAAATAAAATAAATTACAAATCTCAGTCACTGACAACATTTAATATAAAAGTTAAAATATGGCCACGTATGGTGGCACAGGCCTTTAATCTCAACACATGGCAGTCCAGCCTGGTCTGCATAGTGAGTTCCAGAATAATCAGGGACACATAAAGTGATTTGTATCAAAAAAATTAAAAAATAAATACTAATTAATTAAACAATTTCAGGCGTGGTGACACATATCTCCAATCCTAGCAATGTGATGCAGAGACAAGAGAAAAGGAAGCTCGAGGCCAACCTGGACCATGTAAAAGAGTCTGTGTGAAAAAACAAAACAAAATGAAAGAACAGAATAGAACAGAACAGAACAGAACAGAAAAATGAATAGATAAGCAAACCAGGTTAATTTACAACATCTTTTTTTTTTAAGCTCAGAAAGGAAAAATACCCAGAAAACATGTATTATTTGGTCAAAACCTATGACAGAGCAGGTTATACTTAGGAATACGAATGTATATGAATATACATATATGGATGCAATAGCAATTAATAAAAAGAGGCCATTAATTTGAAAGAGAGCAAAGAAGAATAGATGTATGGGAAGGCTCGGAGTATCAGTAAAGGGAAGGGGGAAATGTAATGATATATGAAAATTAATCAATAAACTCAGGTGGGGTCAGAATTAAAAAAAAAAAAACACCCTACAACAAAGATGTTTTAATCTGCAAAGGCCAAAGATTCTTTGGATGTTTAGTGCTCTGCTCATATGCTGAGTGTCCCAGTTTTGTTACTTGGTGTGGGACAGTATAACTTAATAGGGATGATGAAATAAGCATGTAGAACAGACATACTACCTCAGTATTAACTGACTTAAAGCCACTTACTAAAAACTCGTCACCAAACAGGTAACAGTAGCTCTCCCTTGTAGAGTTTAGGTAGGACACAAGCACAAAGGTACAAATGAGCACATAGAAAGAAGTTTGCTTTAAACGTGTGATTGTGTATGTGGCCCATACTTGTCTATCTCAAAATGCAATATTTCATCCATGTGTTGTTTTTTTTTTCTAAGATGTTGCTGGGTGGGGGGAGTCAAAACCTTTTATGGGGTAAAAGCTCTGTGTGACATTCCAGACAAATCCAGGGAAATTGTAGATTTCCAATGGCAGATTGACTTATTTTTGAAGAGGATAAAAATTTCATAAAAAGTGCCCCTACATTTATAGAGGTCCCTTTAAGACCTCCCATGTGGCTGCTCAGACTGACAGCTCTGACATCCCTTAATATTACCACAGCATTCCAGCTAATTACTCAGAGACAGATAAACCTACCCAAGGCCAACAAGTAAGTAGGAACGTATGTGAAGAGTGATCTCATGCCGGGATTCTCAAAGAGACAACACAGACATGGGGGGAAAAGGGAAAATGACAGAGAGCCAAAAATAGTACTGATGTTTTTTTATTCCACCCATCTTCATCCTTCCCTTCTTGCCTCTCTGTCTCGATCTTTGATGTTTTATAGCAGATGCACTCCTTCTGTAAAACCATTAGGGTATGCTAACTGCAAGAGGATGGGTCCTTGATCGTGCTGAAGATGCAGCAGTAGAACTTTAATGGACATGATCTTGGAATGATATGAGTACTGTTCGGAATGTCTCTGCAAAGCAGTAAAAACTTAACTGTGGGAAGTTTGTTTGGGAAAGAATTTGTGAAGGCATTGTGTTTCAAGATGTCTTGAAAATAGAGTAGTCTTCAGTGCGGTAAAATTTTCATTGGAAAACTACTAACTTTACATATTCAATTCAATTAGTTTATTTACATGTACCTTCTCATGCTACCACTGTCATAGCCCAGGTACCTAGGCCTCTATTCCCAATATTTACTTTATTCTGCTCTTTTAAAATCACTTAGAAACTCTGCTCTTCTTAAACCTATACAGCTACTGATTTTGATATTTTGTCTTTGTTGTTTCATATGAACATAAACACACATACATTTTTTTTTGTAGCTGGCTTCTTTGAGTAATGTTTATGAAATTCATTCACATTGTAGATATCAGAAGATGTTCCATTTTAAAACATCGAATACCATTCAATTCTAGAATGCATAGATAGTTGATTATCCATTTAGCATTTATTATTTGGGATGCATTATTTTACTTTTTAAGCCAAATAATAGTAATAATAATAATAATCACTATTATTATTATTTTGGTTTTTCAAGGCAGGGTTTCTCTGTGGCTTTGGAGGCTGTCCAGGAACTAGCTTTTGTAGACCAGGCTGGTCTCGAAATCACAGAGATCTGCCTGCCTCTGCCTCCCAAGTGCTGGGATTAAAGGCATGCATCACCACTGCCTGGCAAGTCAAATTATTTTAACAACATGTAAAAAGAGAAAAATGGCACGTATCAGGGACCATGCAATGTATTAACACCTTATACATTGTATAATCATATTAAACAGATGATTGCCTTTTTATTGATGTGCAGTCATTGTATACCATGATGGTCTCTTAAGGACATTTCCACTGTCAAGTTTTCTGAACACAGAAATGAAAAAAAATTGATCCTTTTTTTTGTGTTTTTCTCTGGCTATGTCTTCAAAATATTCTCTTATAATGTCTTCCAAAATTTTGATTTTTGCTTTCTTGCACCTAAGGGATAATAAAAGAAAAGAAAATAGCATAAAATAAAAGATTAACAAATCAGAATGGGACAAAACAAACAAATCAACAAAAGGAAAAGAGTCCAAGAAAAGGCACATGAAACAAACATAGAGACAGACACACTTGTTTGTACACTCAGGAATCCCATAAAAACACAAAACTGGAAGCCATTATACATATGAAAAGGACTTGTTGTTGTGTAATATTTGTTTGTGTTCTGACAGTTTTCCTGGTGATCAGAGAGTAGAGCTAGCCACTAGTTAACCATACAAGCTGGGCAGTGGTGGCTCACACCTTTAGTCCCAGAACTCGGGATGTGGAGACAGGAAGTGATCAGGTGTTGTGGAGACAGGATCTCAGCCTGTTTTGGTCAGAGAAAGAATATGGGTAGGAAGCAACTGGAAGCTACTCCTGACTCTCTGATCGTCCATGTCTACCCTGATACTTCTGACTCCCGATTTTTTATTGATTAAGATTAATTAGGTTAATGCTTCAACCTGTAATACATACATACGTACATATATATACATATATCCTGTAATGTATATTACCTCTCCATATATATGTGTATATACATAT
Organism: Cricetulus griseus; assembly: GCF_003668045.3. NCBI lineage: Eukaryota > Metazoa > Chordata > Mammalia > Rodentia > Cricetidae > Cricetulus > Cricetulus griseus. The sequence goes on from NW_023276806.1 coordinate 235,063,260, forward strand.
ATATATATACATATATATATATATATATGTGTGTGTGTGTGTGTGTGTGTGTGTGTGTGTGTGTGTGTGCGCGCGCGCAACTTATTATATATATAATAAAAATGATTTAAAATAAACAACATGACATTATGAAACATGGAGCTTTCTTTCTGTTGGCTATCTACTGCTGAACATACAGCCTATGCTTAAGAGTACATCATTAACTAAGTGTGCCTCCATTGAAGGAAACTAAATTTTCATTTGCAAGTGGTTATCAATTGGAGATAGCTTCTGTGTTATGGATGGGGGCACAAGTCCACTTTCCTCTCAGCTCTAGGACCCCATCTGGTGCAGACTCGTGCAGACCGTGTGCATCCTGCCTCAGTCTGTGAGTTCATATTGCACCAGTCCTGCTGTCTTTAGAAGGCCTTGTTTCCTTGGTGTCCTCCATCCTCTCTGGCTCTTAAATTCTTTTTGCTTCCTCTTCTACAGGGTTCCTTGAGCCCTGAGAGTAGAGATTTGATGGAGACATCTTATTTAGGATTGAGTGCTTCAAGATCTCTCACTCTTTGCATAATGTCTGGCTATGGGTCTCTGTATTTGTTCCCATCTGCTGCAGGAGGAAGCTGAGTAACATACTGATCTATGAGTATAACAGAATGCCATTAGGAGTCATTTTATTGCTACGTTCCTCTAGCAAAAGAGTGGTATTTTGTTTCCCCTAAGACCCTGAGCTCTCTAGTTTCAGGTTTTTAATCACCATGGGTGCCACCTCATGGAGTAGGCCTTAAGTCAAATCAGATACCCATTTGTTACTCCCACCAGTTTGTGCCACCATTGCACTAGCATATCTTGCAGGCAGGACACCACTGTAGATGTAAGGGATTGTAGCTGGGTTGGCATTTATGTTTTGCCTTTGGTAGTGTACAGAGTATCTTATTGTACCAAAGACTCTGGCATGTAGGGCCAAAGGCTCTAGGTAGGTACTTGCTCAACCTCTCTATGTTCAATGAGCTGTGTAGATATTGTCTTCAGCAATAGGGCTTTTCTGTCAGTTTATGGAGAACAACCTAGATTCTTGGTAAGAACCTGGCTTGTTTGGGAGTTTCCATGGGGCTCCCTTTGAAGGCAGGGTAGTAATGAGTTCACTAGACCCAAGGTAAATGATAAATAGGTGTTTTATTGGGAAATAACTTACACAGATAAGAGTAAAGAACCACTGCAACGTTCCTGCTCCAGAAGATGCAGTCTCTGCCCTTCTGACGCCATTCGTGACCCAAGAGAGAGACCATCCTATGCTTCCCCACCTTCCAGGCTCGTGTGCATCTTAAGCCATGCCCAAAGGGGTGTGGCCACTAACACAACTTCACTGGCAAGGAGAGAGGTTACTACACTCCTTTGGCCAACAACTCAATTAGATGTAACCCAATCCTAGTCCTGGAAGCCTTATTTGGTGACAAGAGATACCCAGTTTGGGCTGTGTCTCCCCTGCTATTTGGTGATTTCACTTAGATTGCCTTTATGCATGCATTTTAGGACGCTTCTACTTTATCAGGTTTCCAGACTACCCCTCAACTCTGGACCTTAATTGTAGTTGTATTCTTGTTTATATCTTTGATTTTGTGAAGTATTTGTCTATCATAGAAAGCTCCTCCTTTATGATATCAAGAAGAATTACTAAATTCTCAATTGTCAGCTTGGAGTTCACATTTAAGATTACATCTCTTATTCAGATATCATGGTCTAACACGGGGGTGGGCCTAGGCCTTATCTCAAAGGATATGATAGACTCTGATGACCCCCTATGAAAGGCCTCACCCTCCCTGGAGAGCAGAAGGATATGTGATAGATAGGATTTTAGTTGGGGGGGGGTGGGGGGGAAGGAAGTGGTAGGGGAAGAGGGGAGGGAGTTGGAACTGGGAGTGACATGTAAAACAATCTTGTTTCTAATTCAAATAAAAAAGATGAAAAATATAAATAAAACATAAAATAAATATCATGGTCTATATATTAAAGGAAGCATGCAGTTATATCCCTGAAAAGAAATATACTCATTAAAAACAAATCCTCTATCCTATTACCTGGCCCCAACAAAAAAAAATCATACTAACTATAATATTAAATCTTTCATGGAGGAAAATGATTTTCAAATAGATGATTATTCTAATACTTGAGTATTTTGCTTATTAAATTTCATTAACTTCATATTTATACATAGCTAAGATAAAGAGCAAAGTGGATGTTTTCAAAAGTTTAACAACCTTTTTTTTCTATAGTGGGAAGGAATTGAATAGTTTACTTGCTGATTATAGTGGCCAATATTCACATATATTTCATAATATATACAAAAATTCCAGGAAGCATTAAATTATCATATTACAAACTTTTGTATTTTTTTGTCTATTTTTATGTTATGTCTTCATTTTAATTCTTTTTTCTTTAAATTAGGAAAAATCTTGTTTTACATGTAAATCCCAGTTCCCTCCCTCCCCTGCGACCGACTGACCCACTATCCCATGCCCTTTCTGCTCTCCAGAGAGAGTTAGGCCTTCCATGGGGGATCTTCAAAGTCTGTCATATCATTTGGAGCAAGGCCTAGGTCCTCCCCCGTGTGTCTAAGCTGAGAAAGTATCCTTCTGTGGAATGGGCTTTCAAAGTCCATTTGTATATAGGGATAAATACTGATCCACTACCAGAGGCCCCATGCATTGCTCAGGCCTCCTAACTGACACCCACGTTCAGGGGGTCTGGGTCAGTCCTATGCTGGTTTCCCAGCTACCAGTCTGGGGTCCATGAGCTCCCCTTTGTTCAAGTCAGCTGTTTCTGTGGGTTTCTCCAGCCTGACCTTGACCCCTTTGCTCATCATTCCTCCCTCTCTGCAACTGGATTTCAGGAGTTTGGCTCAGTGTTTAGCTGCAGGTGTCTGTATCTGCTTCTGCTTCCACCAGGTAGTGGATGAAGGCTCTAGGATGGCATATAAGGTAGTCATCATTCTCATCACCGGAGAAGGGCATTTAAGGTAGTCCCACCACTATTGCTTAGATTCTTCAGGGGGGTCATCCTTGTAGATCTCTGAATATTTCCCTTGTGCCAGATTTCTCTATAAACCTATCATGGCTCCCTCTATTATGGTATCTCTTTTCTTGCTCTTCTCTATTCTTCCCATGACCCAATCTTCCTGCACCATCATGTACTCCTCTTCCCTCCTCTTCTTCTCTTCCCTTTCTCCTAACTCCCTCAGTGCTCCCAATTTGCTCAGGAGATCTTGTCCCTTTCCCCTTCTCCAGGGGACCATGTATGTCTCTCTTAGGGTCCTCCTTGTTTCCTAGTTTCTCTGTCAGTGTAGACTATAGGCTGGTAATCCTTTCCTCTGTGTCTAAAATCCATATATGAGTACATACCAGGTTTGTCTTTCTGTGACTGGGTTATCTCGCTCAGAATAGTTTCCTCTAGTTCCATCCATTTGCCTGCAAATTTCAAGATTCCATTGTTGTTGTTGTTGTTTTTCTGCTGAGTAGTACTCCATTGTGTAAATGTACCACATTTTCTTTATCCATTCTTTAGTTGAGGGGTATTTAGGTTGCTTCCAGGTTCTGGTTATTACAAAGAATGCTGCTATGAACATAGTTGAACAGATGTCCTTTTTGTATGAATGTGCTTCTTTGGGTGTATGCCTAAGAGTGGAATTTCTGGATGTTGTGGTAGATTAATTCTCATTTTCCTGAGGAATCTCCATACTGATTTCCACAGTGGCTGTACAAGTTGGCACTCCCACCAGCAATGGAGGAGTGTTACCCTTTCTCCACATCCTCTCCAGCATAAGCTGTCCTTGGTGTTTTTGATTTTAGCCATTCTGACAGGAGCTAGGTGGTATCTCAGAGTTGTTTTGATTTGCATTTCCCTGATGGTTAAGGATGTTGAACACTTTCTTAAGTGTCTTTCAGCCATTTTTTAGACTCCTCTATTAAGAATTTTGTATTTAGTTCTATACCCCACTTTTTAATTTGATTATTTGGTGTTTTGGAAACTAGCTTCTTGAGGTGTTTGTAAATTTTGGAGAATAGCCCTCTGTCCAATGTGGGATTGGTGAATATCTTTTCCCATTCTGTGGGCTGCCATTTTGTCTTGTTGACTGTGTCTTTTGCCTTACAGAACCTTCTCAGTTCAGGATGCCCCCTTTATTAATTGTCGATCTCAAAGTCTGTGCTACTGGTGTTATGTTCAGGAAGCGGTCACCTGTACCAATTCCTTCAAGGGTACCTCCCACTTCTCTTCTAAGAGATTCAGTGTGGCTGGATTTATGTTGAGGTCTTTGATCCATTTGGACTTAAGTTTTGTGCATGTCAATAGTTATTAAGTCATCTGCAATCTACTACATGTCAGCATCCAGTTATGCCAGCACCAATTGTTGAAGATGCTTTCTTTTTTCCATTGGATAGTTTAGCTTCTTTGTCAAAAATCAGGTATTCATAAGTGTGTGGGTTAATATCAGGGTTTCAATTTGATTACATTTGTCTACCTGTCTATTTTTGTGCCAACACCAAGCTGTTTTCAGGACTATAGCTCTATGCTAGAGCTTGAAGTCAGGGATGGTGATGCCTCTGGAAGTTCCTGTATTACACAGGGTTGTTTTGGCTATCCTGGGTCTTTTTTTTCCACGTAAAGTTGAGTATTGTTCTTTCAACGTCTGTGAAGATTTGTGCCAGTATTTCGATGGGGATTGCATTGAATCTATAGATTGCTTATGGCAAGATTGCCATTTTTACCATGTGGATCCTACCTATGGAACAGAATGGGATATCTTTTCATTTTCTGGTATCTTCTATAATTTCTTTTTTTAAAGACTTAAAGTTCTTGTTATACAGGTCTTTCACTTGTTTGGTTAACATTATCCCTAGATATTTTATGTTGCTTGTGGATATTGTGAAGGTTGATGTTTCTCTGATTTCTTTCTCATTGGATTTATCTTCTGTATATGGTAGGGCTACTGATTCTTTTGAGTTAATTTTGTATCCTGCTACCTTGCTGAAGGTGTTTATCAGCTGTAGGAGTTTCCTGGTAGAGTTTTTCAGGTCACTTATGTAGACTATCATATCATCTGCAAATAGTGAGAGTTTGACTTCTTCCTTTCCAATTTGTATCCCTTTGATCTCCTTTTCTTGTGTTATTGCTCTAGCTAGAACTTCAAGTACAATAATGAGGAGATATGGAGAGAGTGGACAGCCTTGTCTTGTTCCTGATTTTAGAGGAATCGCTTTGAGTTCCTCTCCATTTAGTTTGATGGCTGTTAGTTTAGTGTATATTGCTTTTATCATCTTTAGATATGTTCCTGTTATTCCTGTTCTCTCCAAGATCTTTATCATGAAGGGATGTTGGATTTTGTCAAAGGCTTTTTCAGCATCTAGTGAGATGATCATGTAGTTTTTGTTTTTAAGGTTTTTTTATGTGATGGATTACATTGATGGTTTTTTGTATGTTGAACCATCCCTGCATCCCTGGGATAAAGCCTACTTGATCATGGTGGATGATTTCTCTGATGTGTTATCGGATTCTATTGCCAGTATTTTATTTAGTACTTGTGCATCAGTGTTCATGAGGGATAATGGTGTGTAGTTCTTTCTTAATTGTGTCTTTGTGTGGCTTGGGTACCAAGGTAATTGTAGCCTCATAAAAATAGCTTGGCATTGTCCCTTCTGCTTCTATTGTGTGGAACAATTTGAGGAGTACTGGTATTAGCACTTTTTTGAATTTCTGGTAGAATCCTGCACTGAAACCATCTGGCCCTAGGCTGTTTTTGGTTGGAAGACTTTTGATGACTTCTTCTATTTCATTAGGGGTTATAGGTCTATTTAAATTGCTTATCTGTTCTTGATTTAATTTTGGTAAGTGATATTTATCCATACAATTGTCCATACAAAATTTGAAAATTTTGTGGAGTATAGGTTTTCAAAGTATGACATGAAGATTCTCTAGATTTCCTCAGTGTCTGTTGTTATGTCCTCCTTTTCATTTCTGATTTTGTTAATTTGCATGTTCTCTCTCTGACTTTTGGTTAGTTTAGATAAAGTTTGTCTATCTTGTTGATTTTCTGGAAGAACCAACTGTTTGTTATATTGATTTTTTTGTATTCTTTTCTTTGTTTTTACTTTATTGATTTTAGCCCTCAATTTGATTATTTCCTGGAGTCTACTCCTCTAGGCTGACTTTGGTTCTTTTTGTTCTAGAGCTTTCAGTTGTGCTGTTAATTCTCTAGTATGACTATTCTCCAGTTTCTTCCTGTGGGCACCTAGTGCTGTGAAATTTTCTCTTTCAACTTTTTTCAAAGTGTCCCATAATCTTGAGTATGTTGTGTCTTCATTGAATTCATTCTCATTGAATTCTAGGATGTCTTCAATTTGTCTTTATTTCTTCCTTGACCAAGGAACGGTGCATTTGTGCATTGTTTAATTTCCATGAATTTGTAGGGTTTCTGCAATTTGTGTTGTTGAATTCTAACTTTAAAGCATCGTGGTCTGATAAGATACAGGGGGTTATTTCAATTTTTTTCTACCTATTGAGGTTTGCTGTGTTGCCAAGTCTGTGGTCAATTTTAGAGAAGGTTCCATGTGTTGCTGAGAAGAAGGTATTTTCTTTTGTGTTTGGATGGAATGTTCTATAGATGTTTGTTAATCCCAATTGGATCATACCTTCTGTTAGTTCCTTTGTTTTATTGTTAAGTTTCTGTCTGGTGGTCCTGTCCAGTGGTGAGAGTGGGGTGTTGAAATCTCCCACTGTAACTTGTGAGGTTTTATGTGTGATATGAGTTTTAGTACTGTGTCTTTTATGAATGTGGATGCCTTTGTATTTGGGACATAGATGTTCAGAATTGAGAATTCTTCCTGATGGATTTTCTCTTTTGATTGTTTTTAGTTTGAAGTCTAAATTTTAGATATTAGAATTGCTACACCAGCTTGTTTCTTGGGTCCACATGATTGGAAAATCTTTTCCCAGCCATGAACTCTGAAGTAATGTCTGTCTTTGAAGTTGAGGTGTGTTTCTCATATCCATTCTGCTAGCCTGTCTCTTATTATAGGTGAGTTAAGACCATTGATATTGAGGGATGTTAATGATCATTGATTGTTAATCTTGTTTGTTTTGGATTTGTTGGTGGTGGTGGTATTGTGTGTGGATTCCTCCTCCCTTTTTTCTTTTGGCTGTTGCTAAAGTGGGATTATCTATTGCCTATGTTATTTTGAATGTAGCAAAACTTTCTTGGGTTGGAGTTTTCCTTCCAGAACTTTCTGTAGGGCTGGATTAGTGGATATGTATTGTTTAAATCTGGTTTTGTCATGGAATACCTTATTTTCTCCATCCATAGGGATTGAAAGCTTTGCTGAGTATACTAGTCTGGGCTGGCATCCGTGGTCTCTTACTTTTGGTAGAATGTCCAGGACCTTCTGGCTTCAGAGTTTCCATGGGGAAGTCAGTTGTAATTCTGATAGGTTTGCCTTTATATGTTAACTTGGTCTTTTTTCCTTTGCTGCTCTTAATATTCTTTCTTTATTCTGTATGTTTAGGGTTTTGATTATTATGTGGTGAGGGACCTTTTTTATGATCCACTCTATTTGGTGTTCTGTAAGCTTCTTGTACTTTCATTCGAATGTCTTTCTTTAGGTTGGGAAAGTTTTCTTCTATGATTTTGTTGACTATATTTTTGCACCTTTGAGGTGTGCTTCTTCATCTTCTTCTATACCTATTATTCTTAGGTTTGACCTTTTCCTGTATTTTCTGCATATTTCATTTTTGGGATTGTTGGGCTGAAGATTTTCTTTGGTTGATGAATGCATTTCTCCTAGTGTATCTTTAATGCCTGGGATTCTGTCTTCCATCTCTTGTATTCTGTTGGTTATGCTTGCATCTCTAGTTCCTGATCATTTACCCAGCTTTTCTATTTCCAGCATTCCCTCAGAGTATGTGATATTTTTAATTGTCTCTCAGCTTTCAAGCCTTGCACTGTTTGAATTGTTTCCTTCAATTGTTTGGTTGATTTTTTCCTGGCTTTCCTTGTTTTCTTTAAGAGATTTGTTTATTTCTTACAATTTTTGGTTTGTCTTTCCCTCCATTTCTTGAAATTTTTTGTTTTTTCTTCCATTTCTTTAAGGGATTTTCTCATTTTCTTTTTGAGGGCCTCTATCATCTTCATAAAGTTGTTTTAGGGTTGTTCTCTTCTGTTTCATCTGTGTTGGGATGTTTAGGTCTTGATGGTATGGAGTCACTAGACTGGTGGCATCATATTGATTTTTCTGTTGTTGACTCTGTTCTTATACTGTCATCTTCCCATCCCTATTATCAGTGGATACCAGGTGGGGGTTTCTCCCCCTCCTTGTGTGTACAGGTCCAAGGTTTTCTTCCAGTAGATGCAAGCAGGTCCAATACTCCAGTGGCCATCCTCTTTCTGTGAGTGCAGGTGGGACTAGCACTGTAACTTCGGCAGACTGTGAATGGGCTGGTCAGCCCGAATGGGTTTCCCTTAGGAGGCCCTGAGCAGGGCCCTGGAAGAAGGGAGAGAAACAGGCCCATGCTTACCTCCTCCCATGGGTGGAAGCAGGATTAGCAAGCATCTTGATGCTGGCAGACTCTGGATAGGCTGGTCCGCCAAGGGCCAGGACGAGTTCCTCAGGGTGCATTCCCCAGGCATCAGGAGGCTCCATGCCTTTTTGTCTATTTTTAAGAGTTTAAGGCGATTACATTAATTTCTTTTGGGTTTTTTGAGACAGGGTTTCTCTGTGTAGCTTTGGAGCCTATCCTGGCACTCACTCTGTAGACTAGGCTAGCCTCAAACTCACAGAGATTTGCCTGCCTCTGCCTCCCAAGTGTTGGGATTAAAGGAATGCACCACCAACATCTGGCTTAATTTTTAAATTTTAATAATTTTACAGTTAATTATGATAATCTTACATTCCTGTGTTGTTTGAAGCATAGTTATTTATCTGAATATGTCATCAGCATTAATATTCACATTACTGCTTTATTAAAAACAGGTAAATTAGCTCAAAGATGGTTTGGCTATTTAATGATTTAAAAGATTTCATACAGGAATAGGGTGAGTAGAAATAGTGTTTGATTTGCTTCCTTCGTGATCTGCTCATTTCATGTATTGAATAAAATAGCATCTCACAAAATAGCACTGATTTAATCTTCAGCAAGAAATTATTGGGGCATACAGTTAAGACAGATTCCCAACATTCTCGCACTCATCTGCAATGATCATTCATGAATCAAAAATACCATGTTTGTTGATGTTGCAAGTATGAGTCTGCTGGAGACACTTTAAGCCATAGTCATTCCTATCTTCCTGCAGATCAGTTTAAGATTGGAAAAAATGGAAAAATAAAAATAATGAAGGATTTTTTTAAAATTTGAGACAAATGATAATTGTGAGATTCTTTAGATGGGAAGATGTCTGGATTGTGAGCTAATCCTAAATATTAGGACTTGTAGAAAGTTAGAACCCTAATTTAGCATTCAACAGCATCTCTGGTGACTTGATCATATTATCTTCCTGCATTCTACTACTCCGCTTTTCAGTAGATCTGTAAGACTCTACATTCCCTCACAATGATAGTCTCCTACCAGAAGAAATGGAGAGAAAGGAAACAAAAAACTTTTGTAGCAGCAACAATGAGATTAAAACAATATTTCACATCATATACACCCTCTATAAAAGAGCAAACACTGAAAAGAAAATTTGGTAGCAAAGAACAAAGTATAATGTAAATGTATGTGGGGGAAAAATCAAGTTCTTATCAACACCAAAGCTTGCAAAGACTGAAGATAGCTAGGCTACTATGACATCGTGACAGTAGGTAACAAAGGAAAAGTGAGAAAGGATGACAATATTCTGTGGTGTGTCTGACGGAAAGGAAGAGTTAGGTGCTGTACAATAGTGTTGTCCTCTTAAATTGGGATGACTATCTTCTGAAGAGAGTTTCTTTTTCATTCCAGGTGCTTTCAGAAGGACTACAGTTTGGATCAGTCCTTTGTCAGAGTAACAGGAGTAAAAACACAATATCAGGAGTGACTCTCTCCCCATCCATTTATTTCCCTCCCCCACCCTCTTCTTCCTCTCTCCCCTTTCCTCCTTCATGCTTGAATGCTATGTGTATACATGTATGTCTGTGGGCATGTGGGCATCACAATGTGCTTGTCAATGTCACAAGACAACTTGTGGGAGTTAGTTCTCTCTTTCTTGAGATCGAACTCAGGTTCTCAGACTTGACAGTAAACATCTTTACCCACTGAGCCATGTTGGTTGTTCATACATGATATTTTTATATGTCTATTATCCAAGTTATGGGGACGTAATATGACATTTCAGTTTCCATGAATTATCCAGAACAGTTACAGTATCATTCAGACACCAACACTTACTATTGGTTTATCTTGAAACCCATTCAGTGAGTCAGCTATGTTATGGAAAAAAGAAATGAAATAAATGGTGTTGGAGGTGACAGCAGAATGGAGTCTGAATGAACTTGAACTAAGCTAAAACAGACCAGAGGAAGTAGTGCTGGAGATAGTGGGTAAAATCCCTTTGTTTTGTAGTATTTTCCTATAGCTTCCTGCTAGTGTCAACTAGAAAGAGCTTCAGCATGTTAGCCATCTAGCTTGGCTCAGAGCTATCTATCTATCTATCTATCTATCTATCTATCTATCTATCTATATATATATATATATAAAAACTCAACACAAAAGCAAAACTATATATTTTTTTTCTGTGGAGGGGGCAGGTAGCAAAAAAGCAAGTCAAAAATATTCAAACAAGATTTTTTGATGCAGTTATCCTGAAATACAGCAAAGTTCAAAGTTAAAATTGACCCAAGAAAATCAATTCCATGTATATGTTAAAAGGTGAGGGGTTAAAAATAACTAGAATAGCTACCATAAACATATGGCTTGACATGAAGCAAAAAAAAAGTGTGGGGGTGGTGGGTAGAATAATAACTAAGGGAAAAGAATAGCCAGGTGCCATTAATTTTAATAAATGCTCAGCATCCTCAGTGATTATCAAATAAATCCCTATACATTTCTCAGTAGGAACCTAGAAAACTAAAAAGAGATGAGTTCTTTCAATTTTGACACCTTCTACTAGAGTTATAAGAATGCTAACTGTTACTTATTTTTTGGTGTGTTTTTACAGAATATATTTAAAAGGGAAGTTCTATATACCTCTACAATTTTTTGTTTTTTTTTTTTCTAAATGAGGATACTATTGCTGAACCTACACAAACCACTTTTCAATATTCTTTAACATAATGAATTAGTGTTGTTGGGCTAAAGAGATACAGTTCAGTAAGTGGCCCATTAACATTGTGTAAAAAAATAGCCTCATTTTTTTTTTCTTCTGTTACTACTGATGCCCTTGTTAGACATCCCTGGAGTTTGTACTGATAGAACAACCACAAAACTCCTCATGGTAGCTGCGGGCCAGTACCAGTTCCAGTATTCAATCACCCAGCTTCAGCTCACAGCAGACACTGTTTACACAAGGGCAATCAACAGAGTAAATTTAGAATATCCTAGAATAAATTATGATAAATTCCCTGCACCAGGACGATAACTTAATGGATCAGACTCAGACTATCTCCCAGAGAGTGAATTGATGAGCACAGTTTTCAGGGAGCAATTTTGGTGGAGTTTGTGCAGCTTCAAAAGGAGCATTTCAACCACTTTTTAGAAATGCTGTTTGTGCCTTGGGAGTTAATAATAATTAATAATGGTCTTTTGTGGATCAAGGAATGAAGTGTTTGTAGGGAGAGAGTGACAAGATCTTGCCACAAAGAGGATGCCTCCTTGTATTTTTCCTTTCACCAGAGTGACCTCATGATCTACAAACTGAATCCTGCAGACTGTGCCAGGTATGCAATTCCTAAAATCTTTTTTTTTTATGTCTATCGTGAGGGTGACTGGCTAATATCTGCAAATCTATCAAAGCAATTTTATCGTATGCTCTTTCTTGGAATTTCACTTCCACATGTGAGACTGAATCGTCTGTATGAAACCCACGGCTCACCTTTGACTTCCAAATCTGTACCAGCAGCCTGCAGCAAAGAAAACAGAAGCCGCAGCTAGTCCCAGCTCATCCCCGTTTCCCTCCGCCTCTGACCCTTTTCAGTTCCCATCACTTCAGTTTAATGATTTCCTTTTTCATTCTAATGCCTTTATCCATTTGATCAGGATTATGTTTCTCAAAGTGTATATGCTCCACAGATGCACTTGAACACACACACACACACATACACACACACACACACACACACACACACACACACACACACACACACACACACACACCCTGAGAGGTCACAGAGCAATGCTTTTTTCTTACTTTCAACTCTTAGCACTCCAAACCCTACGTGATGGAAGTCAGTATTGGTTAAGCATCCTGTGGTGGGAACACATAGCATTCACCCAGTTTGGAAATGTCAGCCCTTGAGGGGTTGCCTTCAGGAGCTCAATGAGCAAGAAGTGTTCCTGTCTGTGACTGGTCTGTTGTTTCACACAAGGGGAAGAGGTTTGCTTCTGAACTTAGGCAGAATCGGGTTTCCATCCCTGTTATAATCTTGGTTGAGTGACTGGGTCATCTGCTGATTTGGGGTTAGCCCCTTCTAGCCTTTGACTCATATCTGTAGAATAGGATTAAGAACAGTGATTTTTAGAAAATGCTTGAAGTGTGAATGAGAAAATAAGTGGAAAGAATTTGGTGGTTAGTGAGCACTCAGAGATTATTAAACATAATGACTACTTTTCTGCTTTTAATCCATGATAACCACATCCTTCTGTTATGCATGTCCTCTTGAGATGTTTCTAATAATTATTTGCTGGTTATAAGAAAAATCTGTTATGTAGAGGGGAAAAGTACAATGCAGAGATTTTTCATGTGAATGGGCTTTGTAAATTACAAATCACTACATAAATATTATAAAAATGAGAATGTGTTTCGTTGTTCCATGTTCATGGCAATACACCAACTTGAAATGTACATCATGAAATTTGGCACCAATGTTAAACTATGGGATTGGTTAATGCTAATGTTGGGATGGAAGTGGCAAAGAGACCAAGAAGGAAAATGACTTTGAGCTAATGCAATGGATGTGTTCTTTGGGTTGCAAGCAATATAAATAGAACTCACAGAGGCTTTCTTTGCCAAAATTGGCTCAAATTCACTCTTGAATTAGGCAAAAGAACCAGCTTCATCACAACTAGTTAGAGAGCATGAAGAAATGCTTTCCCAAGGAAACCCAAGGTGGTCTTACTGAAAAAGAGAGCCATGTCAGCTCCTCTGGGGTCTTACACTTCACAGAGGACTCCCAATGTCCATAGTAGTATTTTGCAGCAGCAAAACTAAAAACCACATGTTTTAGACTTGTCTCATACTTTGAACATTTGCTCACTTATTAATCCTATTCTACAGCTACATTGAAAGATGTTAAGGAACTCACTAAAGACCAGCAGATCACAGTGACTCAGCCACGCTCAACTGGGGGTGAGAGGGAAGGATTATGAAGAAAACCTAGGTTTGTCTATGTCCAGAGCCTTAACCTGTAAACCAGTATCGTGATGTACTTGATTCTGACAAGTCTGCTTGGAATGTTAATAATATTTCATTTTTATAAAAACTGGTGTTTATGAAAATTTAATGGTAGGGAAAAACCATTCAGAAAATAATTAATGCAGGGAAATAGCATATTGTTGTTAATGAACCAAATGAAGACTGTATTTCACACATGAAAATAAGTGGTTGCAAATAGACGGAGAATTATCTTATTTGCAAAATATAATACAATAAAATTCTAAGATCCAAATGTCATTTCCCAAGAAGATCCTGATCTCTAAGATATTTTATAGACAATTAATAGTTGTGGATTGACATTACAAATAAGTCATGGTCTTCATTGAAGAATACTGTGGTGGTGACATTTTCTGAGATAGTGTGCACTATGAGGCTTGGGCCAGGTTTGTAGTAGTGGCTCTTAATACTTTAGGAGGCACAGAACATTTTCAGTATATAATGCAAACTATGAATCAGTTTATTTTAGGGAGATCTACATTCATACAAGTCATGTACAAATATTTTCTAAGGATATGCTGAGGTGTCCTGTAGATTTATTCCATTTATTCCAAGTTCTAATTCTATGTTTTTGAGAAAACATTGGATACTTCTAGAACTAAGAAATTTCTGTCTTAGCTAAGACCTAGTCATCTATTTGTTTCATTCATACATTTATCTATTAACTTATTCTGCAAGTTATGTTAATAATACCATCATGGAAGATACTGCAACAAAGCATATTGAACATGAAAAATCATTTATTCAGAGAGAAGCACTTATTGTACATTAGATTGTGGGATGCTACAGTTTTGAAGAACTAAATACATATCAATTATTCTTAGGAGACAACATGGGGATAAAGGGAGAAAACTCAGGGGACTGCATCAGACCCTGTACCACACACCTTACTTTGTCACTGTTCTATTGCTGTGAAGAGACACCAAGGCAGCTCTTATACAAGAAAGCATTTAATTGGGACTTTCTTAGAGTTTCAGAGGTTTAATACATTGTCATCATGGCAGGAAGCATGGCAGGCATGGTGCTAGAGAAGCAGTTGAGAGCTACATCCTGAGAGAGAGGGAGACAGGAGAGAGAGAGAGAGAGAGAGAGAGAGAGAGAGAGAGAGAGAGAGAGAGAGAGAGAGAGAGAGAGACTGGGCCTGGAATTGGGTTTTAAAATCCAAAGTCCACCCCCAATCTTCCCCCAACAAGAACACATCTACTTGAAAAAGGCCACACTTGCTAATCCTTTCAATCTTATCAAAAAGAGTTCCAATCCTTGGTGATGAAGCGTTCAAATACATGTGCATATAGGAGCCATTCTTATGCAAATCCCCATACTTATTTTTCCTCTTTTAATCCTCCAGCAACTTTAGAAGAATTACTTTCACCATTTGTCAAGAAGTAAACTGAGCTTAATGGAGTGTCAGTTACTTTCTTTTGGTTGAATGTGGCTAGGCCAGGATACAAATTCAATCATCAAGCAACAGACTCATGTTCACATGCTTTACAAAGCATGATTCAATGAACTAATTCTCTAAAAAATATTTTTATTATTTTAAGTGTCTTGCCTGTCTGTATGGTTGCACATCATGTGTGTGTGGTGCCTTCAGAAGCCAGAAAAGGGTGTTGGGTTCCCCAGCACTGGAGTTACTCACAATGGTAAACTACCATATGGATGCTGGGAATTAATCCCAGGTCATCTGGCAGAGAACCCAGTGCTCTTAACCGCTGAGTCATTTCTCTAGGCTCAGAGCCATTTTTAAAAAAATGCTACATGTATTTTGGAGAGACAGTTTGATCAGATGACTAAGCCAGCTAGTCCAGCAATCAAAGAACTTTCAGGTGAGTTCCATTTTGTTGCTATTTGAATTTATAGATTGATATATAATTGAAGGTTTTGATTTCTGAGTTTATAATCAGAGTAGGATTAGATGATCTTTCAGGTCTTTTGAGCTTCAGGTTCAAAGACTTATGAAAGAAAGACTCATTCAGATTATCAAACAATTAACAAAGTTAAATACTTTGAAGATTGATTAGTTGATTATATCTCACACAGTATTTCTTTCTATCTAATGGAAAAGAGGGCTGTTTATATTATTATATTTTAATATAACACAAACCTAGAGACAAATGAGAGGAAAACGGATTACTCACTGGCAATGGGTAAGCATTACAAAGAAATTTCTGATTGGCAGTCTGTCTAATAAAAAGTTCATTTAAGGGTTGCAAGCATTTGCTTAGGCAAACACTTGCTGGCTAGAAATACCAACAAGAACATAACATACCTGTTATGAAGTAGAATGCTGAAACCAAATAAGAATGATAAATTTTAAAAAGGACATTTCTCAGCTTTATTTCTTTACAAATGAAAAGAATAAATGTCAGAGGCAAAATAGTCTGTCCCCAAACGTACTGTCTAGTCAGTGACTTTAATGGAACTCAAAGCAGAAGTCTATGGTCCCAGCAGCTCACACCTACTGCTCTTTCCTTAGCCCACCCTCAGTTTTAGAGCCTTCCCTTTCTCCAGTTAGTCTCCTGTCCTGTTTAAATGAAGGCTCTCACACAGATTTATTCGTCATCTCTGAAATTACTGCCATACGGAAAATGTGACTTTCATATTGCCACTCCTCTGCATTTGTTCCTTGCTGTTACTGTCTGTGCAATACAATGTAAGTTTATTATTTTGTATTCAGTCCCCACTGCACCACATGACCTAACTCTAGCCGAATTTCTCAGTTCTAACTTCTGATGTTTGTTTTTTGCAGTTCTAACTTCACACCAGCTCGAAAGCTGACAGTCATGCCTTCTCATCCAGAGCTGGCCCTAGCTAGAGTAATGTCTATGCTCAGGCTATTTCTAAATTTAAGACTCTCACATGACAAGAACCATCTTCATCTTATACTGTGGTTATGGATTCCCTTGGGAGCACTTTGCATTTCTCTTGTCACTTTTAAGACTTCTTGAATATGAGTTTTAGCGTAAAGTGCTTATCACAAAGCCTGGTGCTTTGGAGACAGTAAATATGAAACCCCCCCTTTCAAACACATTCTTCCTTTCCACTTCTCCACAATCTTTCAGACAGAAGGAACTCAGCAGGTGTTTGTGTTGGGTAAGAATGGGTGGATGTTGTCAGTCAACTTCTGGAAGTGAGAATACTTCCAAATCCACATTCAGTTCCAGCTGTGTGTCTGTCTGTCCTGACTTCATCACACTGGTCCATGACCTAATATCTCTGATTACATCTCATGTATGTGATGAGCCCCACGTCACCTTCCCTTCCTCTGAACTCTGTCTGATTTTGCCATGTTAGCGTCTAACCCTGTATTTCTTTTGCTTTTATGAAATGTACATTTTCCCAATCTTTTGATTGGGAAAACTTGATACTTTTACTATGTTGCACTTACTTTTCAACACGTGGAGCATAAATCAATCTTAGTTAACCCAGAATATTTTAATAACATGTTTGTAGCTTCTGACTTGTGTGTATTTATTCTGACATAATTTGATAGGATTTTGGTCTCGTGGAATAGTTATTAAAGTTCCCTGGTTTCTTTTTAAATCCCATCTACCAGATTGTATTTATTAAAGCTTTACAGGTATCTGGCAGGACACTGGTATATGAATCAATACCTGATAAGAGACACAGGGATGAATAACCATTGCTGGGACATTATTCACGATGGCTTCTCATAGTTATACTTATTGGGAATTCCTAGAAACATAGTCAGGAGACTGACTGGCTTTGCTTTTAAAAACATGGAAGATTGTATGGCTATAATCACACATAGCTAGAAAACAGAAAAAGTAGAATAGATAGATGTCCCTTTTAGGGCTGAGCAGTCCTAAGTAACACTGTAGAAGAAGAGAGAAAAATAATGTAACATCTGAGGTGTTGATATGATATATTTTATTATATGATGTCTGGAACATTCAAGAATAAAAAATAGGGACTAAAAATATTACTCAATGGTTAAGAGAACCCAGGTCAGTTGCCAGCACCCACATGGGACAGCTAATAATTGCTTGTGACTCCAAGGTTGTCTTCTGGACTCCATGAGCATCTATACTAAAGTATACATAGCGCCCTCCATCCACATACATGTGCTTAAAATAAGTCTTAAAATAATAAGGAAAAATTAATAAACAAAAAATGAAACACACCTTTCTATCTGGCTCCAAATACTCTGTATGTGTCTTTGACTAGGTTACTAAAAGTTATGAAGAAGAACAGACTTGTGTAGTCACTCTCCCCAATACCTGCTATAGTTTTGATCTGGAGAGATTCATTTTAGAGGCCTGTAGTGGACTGAATATTTTTTTCCACATCCAAATTCCAATTTAGAACCCCCAAGTCCCCATGTGATAGCATCAAGAGGGGAACCTTAAGAAAGCAATTAAATTGTGAGAGTGGCTCTCTCATGAATGGATTGCTGCCTTACAAGAGAGATGTCAGCTCTCATATTCTTTCCAGGATGTGAGGCCCTAGAAGACAACCTTCACCAGAACCAAACTATGCTGGCATCCCAATGTTAGCTGGCAGCATTCAAACTTAATGTCTCACTCCCTGATGGGGGCGCTAGAGAGATAATAATTCCATGATTGGAATTTCCAAAAAAAAAAGAAAAAAAAATGGGGGAATGAAGGGACCATCTCCCAGTTTTGGCAGCCATAACAGCCGAACGAGTGCTTGTCTGACCTTGCCTTGGTCACTAGAGGTTAGGTGCCTGCCTCGTGGCAAGGAACCAATCAGAAGTTAGCTGGTGGCGGTATTCTTTACCGCTCTGGGTGTGCTTTACGGACAAGAGCACAGCAATGGCGTGCAGAGCATAGCAAGCACCCTGGGAGGGCCTATGGGCCATAACAACCAGTTGGCCAATCAATACAGGGCAAGCCCTCCAAGCCTGGAGGCACACCAATCCTGAGCCTGTGCGTACCCCTAGACACTCCCCTTATGCTGCCCTATAAGATCTCTATGCAGTGGCTTCTTGCTGTCTTTTCTAGCCATCCACCATGGCGGGTGGATGAAAGGCCAGAGCTAACACTTGTAGCTTGTTAAACAACTACAATAAAGCCTCCTGCAGTTTGCATAAAAAAAAAATTAATGAAGATAGGATTCTAGAAAATTTTTGCGCAAGTCCAAACTGATGATGACATTTGTCCCTTTTATGTTATTTCAAGGTAAAAATTATGACTTTGAGAAATTTATGAAATGAATACACATTTTCTATATGATTTGGGATATTGGAAACTTAAAGTGAAATTTCTAATTAGTTTTTCTGGGAACTAGGTATTTGTGGAGTAACTAACAAAAGATTAAGGAGCTTGGAGAAGAGCTTCTTGTTAATACCAAAACAAACTAAAAATCACAAGTTCAGGAATATAATTTGTTTAATTTATTACTAAATATCCTTATTCTGGTCATGTTTGAAAATACTTTAGGCTTGCCTCAAACTTGCTATGAAGCCAAGGATGGCTTTGAACTCCTGGTCCTCCTACCTCTGCTTCAACAGTGTGGGAATTACATCTATGTGATGCCTTTTTTTATTTTCCCTCTTTTGTAGGAAGAGTTATATGGTTCACTTTTTTCCCCTCTTTCAGCATTCAGTAACTGTTTTATCTTTCTGCTACTATATTTATTCAAATCAGTATATCTTATTGTCATATTTTATTTTTATTAACATTTTTACTTTTTTAAAAAGTGCACTGTTGACATTATTGTCATATTTTTATCAATGCATTTGGTCATATGGCCACCCATGGCAAAGGTAGCAATGACTGAAACCTAGATTTGGTGACTATTGATAACAAAGATCTTAGCTTAAGGCCATGCCTTTCATGAGAAAATATCATGACAAAACATATGGCTTTTAGAATTGCAAGTCAGTCTAAACAAATAAATAGCAACTTTTATGTTTTTAGTGGTCTTATGTGGTATAACTTACAGAGCAGAGTCAAGAGACAGGCTGTCTTCATTTACAATAAAATTATTCATGTTTATATGCTTCTTGCTATTTTCCATTACACAGAACTTGTTATACAATGAAAAGTCAAAACTAAATGGAGTAACCATGAATGTGTTGGAGAACTTCTCGAGTAAGTAAGTCATATTGACCATTTGCCAAAGTCAAATTGTACCATTTATTTTTAGAGAAGGGGTAGTTATCATGTTTACATGCTCTTTCAACCTGTCTTCTACTAGACTAACGTCTAGAAGGGCAAAACTGCCCAGCTTGACTTTATAACAAAACTCAATCTTTATGAGAACATTGGAGTATGACATTTATGTGCCAACTGCTGACATCTCTTCTTATAGAAAGAAATTGTCTTTGACTATCATATTGTAGGCCAGTAAATCACTAGAGTTGTAATTTGCAGTACTATGTTATGCTCATGACATGGAAAATAAGTGGCTATTCAAATGCATGTTGAAACACATCATTACAGTGCTGAGGTTTGTCTATTTCCAGAAACATTCACTGGGGCTGTTTTCATGGTGCTGTTAGAACTAGTTAAATAACATTTCTCCCATCAGTGGCATTTAGGCTGCCGGGCAGAAAATTGAGTTGTTTGCAAAACAGTAGATTAACTATTAAGTCTCTAAAATTAGACTATAATTATCAAGCAAAGAAAGCCTTTGGCACATAAAGTGTGTTCTCCAAACTAAATTGTTCCTATAGGAAATAAGTTTAGAAAAAGAAAAAATAATCAGTGTTAATCTTGGTAAGCATTAAAATTTCTTAGGGATAGTGTATCTTGGTGGTCTTTATGCTGACTCAAAATAATAAATTGTTAATTTTGATGGCTATGCACATATCTTAGTCAATAAAGTACATGCTGTAAACACAGAACCCTGAGTTTGATGCTCAAAACCCACACTAAAAAATGAAATCCTGGGCACAGTGGAACACTCTTATAATCCAAGTGTGGGGAAGCAGAGATAGGCAAATTCCTGGCCTACTGTTGAAATTCAGGCTGATGACATACCTTTTTAAAAAGAAAAGAAGAAATGTAGAAGCCATATGATGAATGACCACTTATCTTTGGCTTCCACTTACATATGCATGTACTTGTATACATATGCTCACATGCAGCTACACACACACACACACACACACACACACACGAAAGAGAAAACAGTTGCCATGAATTTTTCTCTTTGCTATGTGATTTTTTTAAAAAAGTATTTTCACATTCCTACTGATTCATAGAGAAATCAGTGGTTGTTGGTTGTTTTTAAAGAAAAAGTTAAGAAATTGAATTGAAAGGTGTGGTAATTACCTTTTCCTTTCAAAGACTCTGTTCCACTTTTTAGGCCTGTTGTCATGTTCAGAAACCAGTCCATTATAAAGTTAGACACTAGGTGGCAATAGAAATCCCCCTAAACTGCACAAACTTTGGTCTTTGTCTATTACCCTTATATTGAAATAGTTTATCACTGATTGACTTCATGAGTTTCATAGAGAAATTAGAAGCAGGAAAATAGTGATATTTCCATTTCTTCTGTTTCAGCACAATGGTTCTTTCCCTTTTCAAGAAGAGTATTTTAAGTGAAACAAATATTTCATCTATATGCCATAAGATTTAGAAAGTGGTTTCAGTAGATTCCATATATATATATATATATATATATATATATATATATATATATGGAATGTGCATATGTATAGTTACAAAGAAATGTTGAGATGTTTATTCATGAATGTTATTATATGAATCATCATTTTATCATACAGAGTTGAGATCTACGTGTTAACGTACACTTCTGAATGTGAAACACTAAATCTGTGAGATACACTGTGAGGGTTGGATAGAGCTTTAGCAGCACACTTTTAGTGATGTAAAGGTTTTCTTGCAAGAAATGAGTTAATTTTCAATAAATAGACACCTTTTTTTTTAAAAAAAATATGACAACTGAGAGGAAGAGAAATAACCTGAAAAGGAATATAAATTTAATATAACTCCAGAAACTCTACTGGAATGTATTCAAATTGTTACATAGATGACCTTCAGGGAGAAAGAAAGGCAGAGGATTTGAGTAATGAGGAGCCAATCAGAACAAATATTACATGCTTGGCTGCCTCTTCTGTTCCAATAGTTTTACTATTAACCATGAACTACACACAGGAGCCTGACCACCAGTTTATTTTGGGGATGGCTTTTAA
Source organism: Cricetulus griseus (assembly GCF_003668045.3). Lineage (NCBI taxonomy): Eukaryota > Metazoa > Chordata > Mammalia > Rodentia > Cricetidae > Cricetulus > Cricetulus griseus. The sequence continues at coordinate 235,084,994 of NW_023276806.1, forward strand.
GTGCAAAACTTGATGTATGTGATCTATTGCCTTGAGCTCTTAGTTTCAAATATGTTGTTCTTATTTATTTATTTATTTATTTATTTATTTGCTTCACATCACATGAGATTAATTGAGTTGGGAAGAATGTTTCAGGTGATATGATGAAATATATTTTTGGCTAGGAATGAGAACATGTCTTAAAAGTTGCTTTTATAATTACCTGCTGCCAGTATTAATTGATGACCCTCAAGGCTAATTTTTAGAATGCATATTCTTATTTTATCGAGGTGAAAACTTACTTCAGATTAAAATAGTCTAAAAGACTCTCTTAAATATATAATTCTATACATTGTATAATTCTTGATTGGATCCTGAATTTAAAAACAAATCACAAAGCATTGAGGAAATCAGATAATAAATTTCTTGGGGTATATGATTAAGTGATGGTTTTACAATGGGGTGTTTTTAGTTATGTGCATTTCAGGGATGTTTCAAATATGTCAACAGAAAAAGCTATCTCTCTTTTTCCCTTCCCATTTCTCTCCTTCGATATCACTCTCTTAAAGAGGAGATAGGAAGGGGGCGATGAAGTAAAATATTTAAAATGGTTGCCCCAAGGTATTTGGTATTCTTTGTATGTTCTACTAATATGCCTAGAGGTTTGGTAGTTTTTCAAATTAAAAATCGAGGAGAAAAAAATCAATCATTTCATTTATTGAAAAACTCTGCAGAAAATAAATGTTTGCTATTCTTTCTTACTTGCCAGAAATGATTCTACCACTTAGATGTATTGTCATTTGTTTATTCTCTTAATGTTTTTACTTGGTTTCTTATGAATGATGACTTCTATCCTATGGATAAAAATGATACTTGTTTCTTGAATAGTTGAAGTCTTGAACGAGGAAAGATTCTGATATTTTACTAAGAAAGCCAGTCACTTCTTCCATAGTTCCAACCCTGCTGAGCTGAGCAGTCTTGCAGGCTGAGTTATCCTTTCTCACTGCAAATCGAAACTATGATTCTGAAATCGAATTTTCTAATCCAAAACAGAGCTTCAGGCTCCTATGTGGTGTGTTGTGTTATTGAGTTATCAGCTAAAGAGTTTTCTCATGGTATGTGCCTTTGGAACAATTTAAATGTCAATAAACAAGTTAAAGTGAAATTATTTTAGAAATATGGAACATTGATGTTGAGACCTATAGATCATGTAAGTGACAGAAATGGCCAGTTTCCTAGCATTTGTATTAAGCAAACCACCCGAAATTTCATTTGCTTCCTAGTATTTCACCCCATTTAATAAATGAAGGCAATACACAATAAAAGAAAATAATTAGGATACACATATCTTGAAAAAAGGAAATTGTACTTATTTGTTACATTAGCATAATGTTGGAGCACAAAATGTATCTAAATCTGTTTTAGCCTTTTCACAAATTAATAGAAACTTGATGTCAGTTATCTGCCATGTGTCTTCTGGGTGGAATCATAGCAGTAAAACAATATGTATTTTAGCTTTACTTTCTCGAGTTTGCAGTATATGCTTAAAAACAATCTATTACACTACTCATTTGCTTATAATATGTCTGTATTTATTAATTTTAAAAATTATATTAGCTTGTAAACATATTAGTGCTTGCAACCATATAAAATGATTTCTAAACACATCAACATTTAGAGTCATTTAAAAACTATGGTACTTAAATAAAACAACGGCTTCCCAGGTAGACCCACTAAACTGCCTGCCGAAAACATGCTATTTTTACACTTTAGTGACTGCATTACTTTTTTGTACTACTTTTCTTAAAAAATTGAAGAAGTCCCCCTTCTCTCATGGTACTGCTAAATAATTGGACTCTGCATGTGGAAGGAAGTGTCTACTTAGTTGCAGTTTGATCTACCAGAGGACAACACTTTTAGGAGCTAAAAATGTATTTCTGTTTTAGATATCAGGTATACAGATTATCATGGTATCAGGACACAAATGGTAAATTAAAGGCAACAAAAGTTAAGGATGCAACTTTATGTTCAATTGTATATCAGTAACAGCTGATATTGAAAGGTATCCTGTAAGGAACTTCCATGTCTTAGAAACCACAAGTCCATCTCATGTCATAATACTTATTCTTTAGATGGTTCCAGTATGTATAAGGATGTAAGAGAAAGGGGACAAACTATTGAATTACTTCAGGAGAGGAGGGAGGCTTGGTTTACAGGCAGCTGTTTGCCAAGCAAAGACGGGAGGCTGTAATTTGTCCCTTCCCAATGAAAAGGCAAACCTAAAATTCCAAGGGTTAGAAAGTTGCTTTTTGATTTTTCTAAAATCTAGAATCTAGACAGTGAAACTATGTGTTAGAGCAGCTGCAGTGTTTTTGTTTTTGTTTTCTTCCCTGCTTTTAATCAGGCCATAATGTCTGTCTTCAGTAGATAACCATGTCCTGCACCCTAACCCACACATACAACATCCCCATGGTCCAATGTCTGCTTCCTGCCCATTTTTTTCTGCCAAGCCACATGTTGGCCCTCACCTGTAGTATGTGGCAGGTTGGAGTGGCACACAAGTGGTGCTTCTTGCTGTTCCTCCATGTGGGGCTGTCTCACTTTATTCTGAGAGATCTCCCATAGAACACTGTCAATTTAGGAGAATCTGACATTAAATCTTAGTTCTGGCCAATGTTTTGATTTGAATTTGCTATCAGGACTTCAGAAGTTCAGTAGATTGCTGACAATCAACTTGTAGATGCTAGGCAGTTCTATTTTTTTTCTTTTTAACCTACAGGTCTCCATGTAGGCCACACAGTCCCTGCCCATATGTTACATTTTTTTCCTGCTTACAGAGCAGGAACACACTTCACTACATTTCAGGCAAAAATAGAAACAGGAAGACTTTGAAAAGAGTTTGGCCTGCTTATTAGGAGTCTGAACTCTTTGCAAACTGTCCATTTTGAAATGCTTGAGGAGATGAAAGACAGTGATTATAGATAAGGAAACAGAATGGGGAAATTGTAGCTTGGGGTACCTTTTGAAGAGTGTATTTTGGAATTAACTATGCCATTTTTAGCATTTCATTTTCTCATTTCAGCTCTCACTTTGTTTCCAGGCTCACACATCTTGCCAGGTGGCATTTGCTCTGCATTTACTATGTGAATAATTATGTGACTCACTAGGCACACACTTTGTAAAGCAGTGATCTGATTTTCCCTACTCTTCTGCATCACCGAAGTTTATTTCCATAATCAATTCTAACTACAGAGTCCTCCCCAAGCAACAATAATATTTCTACAAATCCAACCAGTTTGACTAGGAACTAAACAAGACAGAGATTTCAATGACAGAGACTTAATATATCATGATACTGAAAGAGATATTTATTTTTAGATAGGGTCTCACTATGTAGCACTGGTTGGCCTAGAGCTCCCTCGGTCTGTGTGTGTATGGGTCTGTGTCTGTGTGTACGCACATGCATGCACACACACAAGTATCTGTCCTGTGTGTGAGTAGGGGCACATCCATGCTACAGTACACATGTGGAAGTCAGAGAACAACTTTCAGGAGTCAGGTCTCACCTTCCACTGTGGGTTATAGGACTTGAACACAGATCATCAGACTTGTGTAGCAACTGCCTTTACCCCTAAGTCATCTCACTGGCCTGAAAGCACAACTTACCAAATTAACCGAAGATCCCAGAAATGTCCTGTGGGACTCCACGTGCCTAGTTATTACTTGTTATTCTGTCTTCTTTTATCATTATTGATTGGGCAGGGGAGGAAGTACAATTTTTAGTAACATATCTTTTATTAATTAAGTTAATCCTCTTGCCAGAGCCCCTTCAACAAGATGAAAAGCTGCCCCAGGTTACTACTGCTCTTTACACAACATGTTTGATAATGCAACGTATATTACCTTTTCCGAAGAGGAAATCAGAATTCACAGCTATAGCTGTGAGCTTGTGACTCAACAGAAATAACAATCATACTACCCTACAAGGTTGATGATTTTGTGTTAGATATTCATTGTAGCCTTCTGGGAACAATAGAAGGCATGACAGTTTTATGTCCCATAGGTCTGAGAAAAATATCTACATATTAGTAAAATTGAAAATAGAAAACATTTATCCATAGACAAAATAGCTTTTGTTAAAAATGGAAAAGGGTAGCAGTTGTTTTCCCGTTAGGACATGTGAGTCACCCTTGGGACACCAATGTTTGGCAGTGACTTTCCCTCACCTGTCTGGGTGTTGGGAAGGGGAGCAGTCGTGCAGGGGTGAAGACATGTGCTGACTGAATGAAGCTTGGCTTTTGGTGAAGCTTGACTGATTGTGAACATCCCCCCACCCCCAGTTGAAGAAGTCAGTGATTCACTTCCTTATGATATTTTATCTTTTCTTTCACTTTACATCTTTTAAAAATATTGGACTGTTTTATTCATATTTCATTCAACATTGAAAAGGAGATAAGGTAGAATAGTTCCCATGTTTATAATTGGATTGTTTTCTTACCATTTAACTTCTCCAGCTGACTTAGACATTTATTTTGCATTTCCTCTTGCAAAATTTCTGTTTTACTGCAGTAACCCATACTCCCTCATGCACTGTATCAGTCTTAAGTTAGTGTACTTAAAGGTCTTTCAGTGTGTGGCATCCAGTTATCTGCTTGTCTGACATTAGGTTCCCATCTCTTTATCTCACAGCCAATGAGGAGTTCATCTTTCAAAAGGGTTGAGAATGAGAATTTTAGTAAATCGAGGTAAAATCCTGACAGTTTTGATGGTGGGGATCCAAATTCAACAGTCAGCTTTAGCATTTTGTTCAGAAAACACGCACTGCACCAGGAAGCAGTCCATGCTTCTGATGAACCGTAAAGCTCCATAGGGCCTTTTTGCAGAATTTCCTTTGAAAGCGGTAGGCAGGCTATTGCCAGTGCAGTAAATGCTGACAAAGATTGAAAAACTGATTCAAGAAGTTTAATAAAATGAACCCTATTTTGCCTGATAATAAAAGTAGTGTGATCCAAATTACAGGATGAGAGAAGCAATATTCAAGAAAAGAAATAATTTCACTTTTTATGCCTTCTGCTTTTTTAAAAAAAGTAATCATTATATTAATACTTGAAAGTGAGAGTAAGTTATAATAATTTTGCCATAATTTCTCCTTTTTAACTGGGAACTATTTGTAGTTTCACATTGGAAACATTTATAATAAAAACAAGCCTAGTATCTAATTTTAAGTGAAATGCAATTAAAGTAGGGGAATCTAACACACATCTTGGCTAAATACAGATTTACTTCTTATATACTTTTAAGGTTAGTGTCTCTCTCTGGTTAATTTTATATTTTTAATACTGTAATTTGATGTTGCAAAAATTGCGTTTCAAGCTCATCTTCCTGATTATAGTCTAGCTAGAAACATTCAATTAAAATTGGCTATTCTAAACATTGACTTAAGTTCTCATAAGTTTTAAACTTTAGTTTTATATGAGAGAGATGGAGAGGAAAAAGGAGCGAGGGAGACACCAGAAAAAAATCAAATAAATTTTCTTCATTGACAGAATTCCGGTCTGTTCCAGAATGTGGTTGTCTTATTTGTCTTGTGTCCCTCTACGAGTTTCCTTCACTGCAGTTGAGACTACTGTGTATGTTTTGGATCCCAAGACTAGCAGTGACTGGCATCTTCACCATCCCTGAGTGAAGAGTGCAGGCAAGCATGTGGAGCTTATTTCCACAGTGTGCAACTGAAGAAGGGCTTGTGGAAACAATTGCAGTGAGTGATCAAGGCTTAATTCTCAGGGAGGGGGGTAGGGGGGCGCATGGAGAAGACGGTACTGCTTGCAACTTGACTGAGGAATATGGTTTCTCTTTTGGTCCTTTCTAAGGCCTTAAATTTTACTATTTGATAAATATAACATACTATCATATATCATAACAAGCAAGTTCTGTAAAAGGTTGACATCTTTAAATGGGGATAGTAGCAATGATGACACTGAATCAAAATAATGGCGTGGATTAATTTTAATGGTGGTCTATTGTAAAATTTAAAAAATAACAAAACTTTGAGGCCAAGAAAGCATACCCATGTCACTTGGATTTTGACTGCCCCCTGCCACCTATTGATTAGAGATGCATTGTGACCAAATGGGTAGACTGCGTTTATAAAGAGAGAATCAAGAAAAAAGTTAATATTTTTTCCTTGAATGTTAGCAGTAAAGCATCTCCATGAACAGGGAGAGGTGGGCATGAAAAAGAAAGGCACTGTTCCCATGGTTACTGAGGTCAGGAGCAAGCTTGTTGGAGTGGGATGAAGTGAATTTTCTGGATTTCATTTTGAATACAAGAACTACGAATGTGCTTCTGAGAGGAACACACTCACTGCATGAGTTACATTAAATCATTTTCTGGTGGACTAAGGTGACTTAAGACTTTAGCATGCAGAGTTCCCATCAAGAGGAATTGCATTCGTTCTTTTCAGTCACAGACTCCTGGAAGTAACAAATAACTTAGCAGTAATTATTGGCTACCCCCACAAAAAGCACTAACATTTTCAGCCTTGAGAAATCTTTACTCATTTAAGGATTTTCTAAAAACATGGAAGCACTGATAAGATCTTCTTGACACTTGTGGAGAAAATCCCAGGTACTTACAGCACTTCTGAACACATTCCAAATCGCCATTAGAACTCAGTCTCTTAGGTCTACTGATCTGCATCCACATCACGATGCTGCAATACAGGTGTTCCTGACAAGGCACATAATCAGACTGTGTTTAGTTCTAACACTAAATATCACCTCACATGGTATGAGTCAACGTGTGTTAGGAGCCTAACTCATGTGGGACTATCAGAACATCGTAGGGACTGTTTTCGGGGAAGAAATGTATTTTGATGAAGCTAATCTGGTTTTGATATTTATCTTTGGATGCATTTTCCTCAAAGTTGATTTGCCCAAAAGCTTTGTGGATGGGTGGCAGAAACTTACTTGCTTTAGTTAATATACAAGATGAGAAACAGCAGCACATAGGACATAAGAAAGAATGGTTTTAAAATTTTGCATTCTAATCCAGTACAGATATTGTAATGTTCAATCTTCAAAATTAGAGTCTAATTGGACTAACCTATCTATGCCTAATTATTTCCAAAACCAAATGCCACACCATGGTGAATTCATCCCTACCTAGTGAATATACATGAGGAGATTAGTCGGCTGGTGGTCTTTTAATGTTTTGGTCAGTGAAAGAACCTACTACTTTTCTTGTGTGTTATAACTTAGGAGCAAAAATGACCAAAGTTAGCAAGGAAACTCTTTAAAAGAAAATGCTAAAAATATTCCTTTAAAAACACAGAGTTAAAGCTGACATTTTCAAAAGAAAGTGACACTTGGCAAAGGCTCACTCTCATGATGTGTTAGCTATGTTTAACTCTGGTACTTTCTTTTCTTTTCTTTTTTTTTCTTCTTCTTTTAACAAATGACTAAACCTGGACCCTGCATTTCTTGGGCCAAGACATCATCTTTTATGACACATTTCTACACAAACATACTCCTGCCAAGGCCATCACTCACCTTCTTAAACACCAAAGGATCACAAGCCAACATTTTAATTTACAGAACAAATTTATACGTGGGACTGAAAGATACGGCGTTCCTACCGAGGGCTGCTGCTGGACTGCGGGAACATATGGAGCAACTCAAAGCAGTTGGAAATTCTTTTTATACTTTGCCCATGCATTTACTCTCGCATTCTTGCTCCCTCTTAACCTCTCTCCTCTTTGCGATGGTTGTGAGCAGTGCCAGCACTCCGCTTGAAAAAGTACAAGGAGTTGTTCAAAAGACACCATGTTGGAACAGTGGGTGCTTGCTGTAGAAGCAGAAAGGGAAAATATGCTTAAGGCATATGAATAAACAAATTGGTTTTAATTGTTATAATTCACCAAAAATAGTTGGGACCACAAGCAGATTCCGGGGCCTCTGAAATTAGGAATAAGACAACATTGCTAGCTGCTGGTTCAAAAGCTTCACTGCTTAAAATCCTACTGCGGGTGACTTTGTTTCCTAAATAGACTTTCATATCCAGGTGCATTTGAAATTTTGCAACCAGAAATGTCTTTGATCCATTTTCTTGCTTGTCTGGTTGGTTTCCCCCCTCCTTCCTCTCCATCATCTCTCTCATCCTCCTCTCCCTCCTTTCTTTTCTGCCTCCCTCATCCACAAAGAACCAGTACCTTGAAGGGACTCTTAAGAAGAAAAGGAAGGCCAATTTGAAAAATAATCAGACTAGAGCACAGAGAACACCAATAGGAAACAGAATGCCTATGTAGGAATGAAGAGAGGAATATTACCAAAAAAAATTTACAAGGCTCATGATCAATTGTCCTTTGGCATATTTGTGGTTAGATAATTGAGAATAATGTCCAAAGCTTCCCACCATGACATGTGTTTTCATGCCCTAAACAATTCTCTTTCACGGAGATAGATGGTTAAGATTTGGTTGACTAAGAAAACTTTCTGGAAGATGTCTAAGTTGAGTGTGTGTGTGTCTGTGTGTGTGTGTGTTTATTCTTCAGATTGCCTCCTTGATTCTGTCCTGGTGTCTTTTAACCACACATACTTCCTTCTTGCTCTGAGATTGTCTGTATTTATTCTTTCAACATTTATTAAATAAAGGGGTAGAGAACTAACTTCATTTTCTTTGCAGTGGTGGGGGCTGGGATCCATACCAGGGTTTCATGGAAAGTGTTGTAACACTGGTCTACATTCCAAACTAAAAATCTTTGCACAAGTAACTTAATTCTAATAGAGACAGAAGGTTCTGTCAGTTCATTTAGACTTTGATTCGATGGTATGAGAAAAGTACAGTGACTTATTTTTGCTTTTCAAACTGAAGAACTAGTTTGTATCCATCCAATTCAGTCATTACTTAACATACATTTCTTGAGTTTCTATAGGGACCTGGGTTTGGATGTAATGATTGACACATGAGAGTGTCAGTTTAAGTACCTCTGTTAGCATGATGTTTTAGGCTTTTAGATTCCTCTTGGTTGTCTTGTATTTATATTAACTTATTCTCACTCAGCTTTTATGTGATTTACCATTGTATCTGTTTTTTTTTAATCTTTTAAACTTTAGTGGTGGTGTACAGTGGTATTTTGTTTGTTTTTTAAAGAAAGAATTATTTTTGTACCCTATTTCTTGACCAGTAGAAGCCTGGGAACTGTTATTGTGTATACTGTAACTGCTCAAGAAATATATAATATTGGGACATCTAATAATGTTTTGAGATATTATTTAGTCATGAAAACAATTTAATATTTTTATTTCAACATTTCACATTTTAAAATAGCAAAATTTCTTTTGGAGACATTTATTGATACCAATTCCAGACCCTTGTGGTGCTGCTGGATTCACTTAACCAAGTATGAACATGGGATCAGCAGTGGCTTGTGAGCCTTGGGTTAGGCTCTGTCATGGGAACACAGCCCCTCAAAATCACGGGCATCCTAAGGTTGTCCTGGACTTCCAGCACTTGCCTGTCTCTTGCAGCCACTGGCATGTTTAATCAGGAAGGTCACAGAGGAAAGGATGACTTAAAAGCAGAGCACTGGCTGCTTTTCACTTGAGTGGGTGTCTGCTCCAGTCAGGATGAAGAGGCACCTAAAAAAGTTAGAGTTGATGAAATACAGAGAAGAGAACATGATGAAGATGACTCAAGGTGATCAAAGTCAAGACCAGATCTCATGGTTAATCCACTGGATCAATGGAGAGAAGACTCCTGTGGAGAGAAAACATAGACTTGTCATTAACATTGGAGAAACTTTGATCCCAGCCTGAAACATCTATAGTGTCTCCCAGGTAGCTACACTTTAACACACTCAACTTGTTTGTTTTTTTTTCAGACAGAGTTTGGCTGTGTTGTTCTTTTGCTCTGATGGTCAGGGTTACAGATATACACCATCCCCACACCCAAGTTGTATACAAGCATAATCTTTTTGTTTTAAATGGGGAGTTTTGTTCTTGACAAATGTATATGCCAGTAGTTATCAATCCCTAGAGAGTTAACAGATAAGATTTCTATGTCCTTTAAGATCTAAACCGGCACCATAGGGTTAATCCAAAATAGCCCCCTCTCACTGGACAAATGGTGAGGGACAAGTGTGGGGGAAATTACTGACAGGGAACGACTGAGTTAGTCTCTAGCTTTGAATGCCCACAGAGACTCCTAGACAGCACAATTCACACAAACAAAGTGTTAGAAGTCCACTTTCACATGCTGATACTTTGACCTTCACTGTTTTTAAAATTTCAAAATTCGTCATACTGTCCCTAGGAGTGAGTTTAATAAAATTTGCATTTGATTCCAGATTCTCTTTGTTTAATTTATATTGACAAAAAATAAGTTTCCCTATGTCTTTTCACTCTGTGGATGTCAGTGCTGTGTGTCACTATGAAGTTCTCCACATTCATTCCTGAGGCAATCCATTCTAAGTCCTATTGTTAAATATGAATGTAAGTGTCTGAGTTCTTGGCTCAGTGGGTTTGTCTTACAAATCACCCATTCATAGCATGATGACAATCTATAGGCTGCACATCTGGTGGTTGCAGGGTCTTCCATGCTTTGGGACACCACAGTTACCTTTTCTAAATTCAGATGCTGTTACCTAGTCTTCCAGCTCACTTGCTCTTTCTTCACCACTCCTTAGTTATTCATATGTAGTGAAACCAGGATGACATTATCTAGGAATGCTTGAGATCCAGTTGAGAAAGTAGCCAAGTTTCATTTGCTTCTGGTTGCCCAGCTCTAGAGCACTTGCTTTTTTTGCTACTGATAGAGGATGAGTCCTGGCAGCTCACTTGCTTAGATGGGAAATGATGTTTCTGAACTCAGTTTCTTTAGGTGGACTTTATATGCTAGCACAGTAGTCTCCTGTGATGGTTTCTACAAGTTGCTGGATTGTAAACAGAGTGATCTTCTCTCTTCTCAATATTGGCATTTATACAAAGAATTTAGGAAACTTTTTGAGTGATTCCAGATTTTTATTTTCTGTTTGTTAAACAGGAGGAGATAAGGATGATGTTTTGAAGAAGTAGTGTTCGTTCTGTGGAATTTTGATTTCCCCATAAGCTTTGGGGAAATGGTTGGTCAACCCTCCCGATAAGAAAGCACAGGAAATCTGGGATTTCAAACCACTGACATAAGGACACTCCATTCCTTCTCACCATTATAATACCAATTCCAAAGGATCTAAAGGGCTGACCTTTTCTGGACTGGCATTTTGGATGTTGGTTCATTCCATGGCTGTTGATGTTAATACAATCTGCTTCTTGTGTGTCTTGGCCATCTGAAGGCTGTGACTATAAGGGAGTCAGGTCTATGTTCAAAAGTAGGAACTAATCCTCATATCCAATCACCAATGCTATGAGATAGATGAAAACAGTCTATTATGATGGAGAAAAGAAGAGGAAGAAAATGAACTAGTGCTTGTAGAACATTCATCATGCACCATAAATAGTGCCAGATGCTTCTCATGGCGCTGTTCTACATGGGCCTACTGTCAGTAGCTTGCTACTTGCCCAAATGCCATTGTGTAAGGGAGAAAAGCCATTCTATTTACAACCCAGAAACTTGTAGAAACTATTGACTCAAACCCAAGCACCAATGTCTAAAAGTCCTCCTAAAGAAGGTGAGTGTGGATTCATGTCTGGGCATGTTAGCATCCCTGTTTTACTTTGTACCCATGGACCATAGCATGGTCTCTAGAATTAAGCAGCCGGATGTTTGTGAAATATGACAATTTCTGTTTACCAATGTTACGATCACATTATTCACTTTCTGAACCATGGGGCAACACAAAAGGAAGGTAAAGCAAGCCCAGGCCAGGAGTGTATGGGTGGAAACCATGTGGATGCAGAGAAGTACATGTCCTTTCAGAGTCATATCCTTTCTGGCACATCTCAGCTCGTCAAACTTTGTAATTTAGGATGGAAGCCCCACCCCAAAACCTAGTTCCACATTCCAGCCCCTCAACCTGGAGCTGAAAATGTGTTCTTCACTCACCTAAGTTCCAGAAAGTCTTTACAAAAATGAGAATTTTTCTCAGCTGTAGGGAGACCATGGCTATCCTGTTGTTGGTTTTGGGGATACTGCTAGCTTTAGCCAGAGAGATTTCATATCATAGGGGATTCTCCTTGGGTATGGTGGGGATCTTGACATTTGCTGTTGAATATAATTTTGGTGTGAGTTAGAATAAATCAGAGCTGGGTTTATTAGAGGAAGATAAAGGAAAGAGATAGGACAGGCTTTACATTTGAGCACAGACCTTCAGAGACATGCCCAAGTATCTTAACAGCTGTGTATATATTTATGTCTTTTAAGTTGCACTGCTCATAGGATATAATTTACAACAAAGATGGGGCAAAAGGAGGGCATGTCTAATCCTAGCTTTTGGGGTTTAAAGGCAGGAGGATAAGACGTTCAAAGTTATCTTCAACTACATAAGATGTTCCATGCTACAAGATACAAGAGACTTTGTATAAAAAACAAAACAGAAAAAAAGCCAAACAAAAATACAAAGACTGAGCAAAGTTTTGAAAAATGAAGTTTAATTTAAAAGGGAACTATGTGTGAGAGTTATGGTAGGGTATGCTTTGAGATAAAGTGGGTAGGCAGGTTGGTGAATCAGGACATGGGTGTTTATAGAGGCTGGTAGTTTTGAGTACTGTTCACAAAGTTGAGTATGTTGTGTAGTTTAGTCTCATTTTGGCTTTCAAATTAAAAATCCAGATTTAATAACAACAAAGAATGTGAAAGAAGGGCCCAAGAGATAGCTTAGTTGGTGAGACACTTTTGGTGCAAATGACAATCTGAGTTTCATCCAGGCATATCCCTGGGGCTCACCAGCCAGCCAGCCAGAGCTCTAGGCCAATGGACTCCTTCTCCATCCATGCCCAAATATTGATGGGCCTATTCTTGTGTGTACCTGATGCAGGTGCTCTGAGTTTATGGTTGTAATGGTTGTGTTTTGCCCAGAAGACCATACTAGCAGGTCTTTCTTAATCCTATGACTGTTACATTCTTTCTGCCTTTTCTTCCAAAATGTTCTCTGGGCCTCAGAGGAACTGGTTTAAATGTTGTTTCAGATTGAGCTCTCCTCGGTAACTTATTCTGAGCACCTTTTGAAGACACAAGTTTCTGCATTCACCACCATTTACTGGAAAGAGAAACTTCCCTGCTTAGGACTAAGAAATTTGTTTATTGATGAGTATAAACATAAACATTTGGAGGGCAGCTCTATTCTGTGTTAATGGGCTACATAACAGAATTCAGTTCCATTTTTGTATTACATTCATTTATTTGTGTGTATGTGGGGGGTTATACATATCAAGGTCAGAGGACAACTAGTACTAGACAGTTCTTTCCTACAATCTACCATGTGAGTGGCAAGAATTGAACTCAGGATGTTAGGATTGGCACCAAGTGTCATTGTCTACTGAGCAATCTCACTGACCTAGAATAAATATTCTATGTTAAAAAAGTATAGTACACTGCTTCGGTAATTGGAACTGGTCAACACAACTATTTTCTTCCTTCCTTCCTTCCTTCCTTCCTTCCTTCCTTCCTTCCTTCCTTCCTTTCTTTCTTTCTTTCCTTCCTTCCTTCTTTCTTCTTTTTGGCTTCCTTTCCTTTCTGCTTTTCTGTTGGGAGACATCCATCTTTGGCAGTTGTTTTCCCCAAGGCAATAGTCTGATATAGAAGCCACAATATGAAAAGGATGATTACACCAGAAGAGATTTATTTTTGTTTAGCATACAGTTGTGTTTTTTATGTTGTAGGAACTGATTTAGGTACTTTAGAAAAAACCCAACAATCAATTCAACTATTGAAGAAACCATGTGAAGTTGATAAAATTATTACACCCATTTTATAGATGAGAAAATCAACATATTAATTGAAATTATACAGCAGATTTGTGATGATCATACCACATAGCTCACAAAAGCAAGATCATATATGTTGGTTAAAATTTTAATGTGGGAATCAAACTATAAAGAAGCCTGGACCTTAAATATTTCTATAGAAAAGAGGACATTAGGAAATTAGGATACCTGGGTGAAGGCTGCATCTCTCTCTCTCTCTCTCTCTCTCTCTCTGTGTGTGTGTGTGTGTGTGTGTGTGTGTGTGCGTGTGCATGCGTGCACCCATGCACATTCTTACACATGTATGTGAAATCCTTTAATATACACATGGTGTTTTACATGTAATTCTCCATATTATTTCATCGTTCCTTTGTCCCATTTTTCCAAGATATGTTACTTGATAAATATTGGGAATAATTTCCCTGCCCTTCCATGAATACATATTTAGTGTTTCTCTGAATTTCCTCTGGCTCCCCAAGATCATTCTTCCCTTGATCAAGATCCTTCATTGGTGGAAATCATTGTCGCAGTCCCCTGAGTGAAGGGAGCCGAACAAGGCTGTATAATATCCAGGTACATATAGTTAAGAAGCATGCCAGGCAATCCTCATCCTCTGTTATACTTTTTCTTTCATTGGAGCCTACCCCAGCCACATGTACATCCTGTCACTGGTATCTCTGCATTAGGAGCAAAAGGATGCAAAAATAGTAGGTTTTCAGGAGGAAAGGAATTAGACATTAAAGGTCTATCTTCATTTATGGGAAAGGACAGAAATGATAGAGCTAAGAAATTTCTCCATCCCAGGTTCAGGACAATCAATTCCACATTGTTGGGACATTTTAATTAATGTATATTAAAATAAGTAGAAAATATTTCATTGCATGCTCTAAATATTATAGAATGTTTACTAGTTGACTATGTAGAAACCATAATTTTAAAGCCAGAAGAGCCATTACTTAAAATCCCCATCTCCAGTTTTGTAATTAGACTCTAGAGTACAGAACTGGTCCCTGCATTTTTCTAAGTTCAGAATATTCCACCAAAAGTACCATTTTGATCTGTCTTTTCAGTAAGCTAGGACACCTGTTGGAATCATGTTCAAAGTAGATGGATAGAATGATACTTACAATGTATGCATGACAAAACTTCAATAAAAAATTCTCTTGACAGATCATTCTGTTTGGGCTGTCAGCTGTTCTCACTCATATGACATGACAGACTCCCTTTCTGCCTTTCCCTTCTTTCTCAATTTAAACATCATATACTTTGAAGGAATATCATTTGTGTTTGCAATTTACTGTGGAACTCAGAAATTATACTTCAAAGTTTACATGTAATTGATCTCCACCAAAGTATACAACAAAATATATGCACAATTATATTAAGAACAATAAGTTTTTCAATGGTGACAAAATCCGTGGTGGACCTATGTCTCAGCAGTAGAATAGATGAATTTCAGTGTGTTCACATGACTGAATACTATAGAGTAATGAAAAAGAATGATGGTATTTGACATGTAGCAGCCAAAATAAATGTCACAGATGCAGCATTAAACAAACAATCAAAAAAGACCATTGTACAAGAGCTGTCTTGTAAGACTCCACTTTTAAAAGATTCCAAAACAGCTGGTTGCTAGTTTTGGCTGCTGGGCTACAATTATCCTAAGAGATGAAAATGTGGTTGTGACTTGGAGGCATCGTGATGGTGAGGGTGTCTTCTGTCATGCAGATATTAGATAATGTATTGATTTGAGCATAACCGAGCTGCATTTACATTGTAGAAATTTAGCTGCATACTTTTTGCTGGTGTATTATACTTCCATAAAGTAGTTTTATTTAAAAGATATGAAAACCTAAAATGACCTACTTTCCTTCCAATTTTACCAGGCCAAGTTACTAATGGAGTCTCATGTACCAGTGGTTAGTGGAGGACCCATACTAGTTTTACTTCTCCAATTATTTAGATTCTCCGTAAGAAAGCCTGATTTTTTCTGTATTGTTAAAAAAGACCCCTTTGTGATATACATAAAAAGCCTCTAGGATAAACTACTTCATATAACATTTTCAGTACATCTATATTTTTTCTTCTTGTGTAATGATTTTTACTGTTATTTTTGGGGGGGTATGCTGTGAATTGAACCGAGGGTATAGACCCATGTTTCACTACTGAGATGGTCACTTTAGAAGATTAATTGGACCTTATCAAAGGTGATTTAGTGAGTCTCCTGTGGTTCATCTTACTGCAGATCATATTGGCACCCAGAAAGAGTTTGGATGTTTTGGAAGCGAACTCTGCTGTACTGTGTGATTTACAGGCAAGGTTTTTGGAAAGCACTTTGTTTTATTCTTTATATCATTCTATTATTTATATATGGCTTCAGGACAAGTGAAACATATAGTCTGGTTATTGTCAGGATATGGAGGGAGCCAAAACAGTGTGGAAATGTAACTTTGCAAATTCTTTCATGTGACAGTTGTAAGCATGACTTTCCAGAGTGTGTATACAGTGTGCTTGGATATCCTGTCCTGGGGAAGAGGCACTGTCACTTCTCAAAAGGAAGAAGAAATAAAACCAGCTCTGGAATTGAGCCAAATCCCATGAGGGACACCTCTTGGCAGTGCCAATTTGCTTAGCTTCTAATCTCCTGCAGCTCTTAAGCCAAGGTCTTGGGAAAGTTGATCCTGGTATTCTAAAAAATACACAAACTTACGGGAGAACCTTGATTCCTCCAGCCTTTGTATTTTTACCTATATCTTTTGGCACAGTGGAAAATACAAGACATACAGGTCAATGTGCTACTGTGGTAGCCAAACATAATCAATTCTAAAATACCCCAAGTTCAAAATCCTCTTTGGAGAATGCCTTGCTCCTCCTCCTTCTCCTTCTTCTATCCTCCTCCTCCTCCTCCTTTTTCTTCTCATTTCTTCTCTTTTTAAGATTTATTTATTTATTTATATTTTATGTGTATGTTTACCATGCATATTCCTAGTGACAGAGACCAGAAGAGGATGTCAGATTTTCCCTGGAACTGAAGTTACAGACCAGTCATGAACCACAGCTGAACCTGGGTCCTCTGCAAGAATAGCAATCACTTAACCTCTGTGGTGGTTTGAATAGGAATGGCCACCATAGACTCATGTGTTTGAATGCTTGATCACTAGGGAATGGCACTACTAGGAGGTATGTCACTGGGTGTGGACCTTGGTTTCAAATGCTCAAGCCAGACTCAGTGTCAGACTCGAATTGTTCTGCCTGTGGATCTGGGTGTAGAAACTTCAGCTACCTCTCCAGCACAAGGTCTGCCTGAATGCTACGATGTGTCTGCCATGATGATAATGGACTAATCCTCTGAAAGATACACCAGCCAGTCCCAGCTAAATGCTTCCCTTCATAAGAGTTACCACAGTCATGATGTCTATTCTCAGGATTAAAATTCTAACTAAGACAACCCTGTCAGCCATCTCTCCAGCCTTAGTCCTGGAATTTATCTCTCTTTCCTTTGAGACAGGGTCTCTTGGTGTAACCTGGCTATCCAGGCTGACCTGGAACTCAGAGAGATCAGCGTGCCTCTGCCTCCTGAGTGCTAGGATTAAAAATGTGTGCCATCACATCAAGCTTTGGAATTCTTTTTTTTTCTATTATTATTATTATTATTATTATTATTATTATTATTATTATTATTATTAATTCAAGTTAGGGAACAGGCTTGTTTCACATGTAATTCCCCTCTCCCTCTCCCTCCCCTCACCCCCATTCCTTCTCCCCCACCTCCAACCTACCCCCCACCCCATCCACCCACCACTCCCCAGGCAGGGTAGGGCCCCCAACCGGGGCTCCACCAAGTCCACCAAATCTTCCTGTGCTGGGCCTAGGTCCCTCCCCATGTGTTCAGAGACAGAGTGCATCCCTTCAAGTGGGATGGGCTCTCGAAGTCCCCCCCCACACACCAGGGTAAAACGCCAGTCCACCTCCGGAGGCTCCCAGGAGTGCAGGGACCTCCCCATTGGCATTCATGATCAGAGGGCTGGATTAGTCCCGTACTGGCCTCCCAAAGAGCTTCTGGGGTCGATATGCTTTCCCTTTTTCAGGCCAACTGTTTCTGTGGGTTTCTCCAACCTGGTACAGACCCATTCATTCTTCATTCCTCCCTCTCTTCAACTAGGTTCCAGATTTCAGCTCAGTGTATTTCTGTGGATGTCTGTCTCTGCTTCCATCAGCCACTGGATGAGGACTCTAGGATAGCATAGAGAGTACTCATCAAGCTTTGGAATTCTTAATTGAGTCACTGCAGTTATAAAATTGTGAGTCACCAAACTTATGCTATGTGATCAATTTATACCTAATAATTTTATTTTTCCCTTTATTAATAATCTTTAGCATATTCTAAATAACTGTCTCTCTAAAGATAATTTTTTGGAATAACCTCCCATGATGGAAATTTAAAAGAGGCTAGGAATTTTGTTTGTATATTGATTTAGACATCGAATCCTATGCTAGTACAAAAAAATGTGGGGGTGCAGAAGTTGAAAACAAAACTACCTTCAAATAGCCAGGCCAAAGTGAGGGATTGTGTAGCCAGATGGTCAAACCAAGGGCTTAATGTAAACATGCATTTTCCCTACAAAACCATCTCACCATCATTGCTTCTAGTAGGTGCAGTGCATTTCCAGTTCGTTGTGAATCCTACATAATGAGCACAGGTAAACCTTTGAGGTTTGGCTTGGCTTGAAGCAAGATTCACACGATTAAATGCTTGCTCAAAACTCTTTCATCTGGAAGCCTTACAAGAAGCCTTGCTTCGTTTTACTGCCTTTCCTAAAGTGTTTCAGTATTTCCAATTTGACTTCCATCTCATTCCAGAGAGTGAAAAGACATTGGGCATGATTGTTCTTTCATGGGTTTCAAAAGAGGATCTGGGTTTGATTTTGAGTGAACATTTGACTTTGTTTTCAATTTTCTGACCTGGATGCCTCAGCCTTTTGAGAGATCTTATTAAATATATAATTTTATCATTCTGATGGTGACTGTATTTGCAAAAATAAGTTGGAAGAACTGAGTCAATTATCCACATATTTCAAGTTGGAATGTCATTTTGTCTTAATTATACAGATGTTTTATGAAATTGAGGATTTGAGGAGAATGCTTAGTAATTGTTCAAAATGTTCATTTTACATGAAATAAAATTATTTGATTATGCAATTATTTAATTCAGTTTTAATTATATTTTCTCACATAGAGATGAAAATATAGTTTTTAAAATCTTCAGTTATCTAAAGCAATGGTCAGGAGTGATGGCTCAGTGGTTTAGAGTGCTTGATGTTCTTAAAGAGGACTTAGATTTGATTCCCAGGATCTACAGGATGATGCATAACTATTCTAATTCTAATTCTAATTCTAGGGGATTTGTTGCCATCTTCTGACCTCCACAGACACCGGGCATGCATGTGGTACACATACATATATGTATACACAATAATTATAGACATAAATTAAAATAAATGCTAAAATCTCAAGTAGTTGATAGACTATTTTTCTACTTAAATTCCTTTCTTGGATATTATTTATTTATTTATTTTGCAGATTTTTTAATTTGAATTAGAAACAAGATTGTTTTACATGACAATCCCAGCTCCCTCTCCCTCCCCTCCTCCCCTACCACCCCCCAGCTAAAACCCTACTTATCACATATCCTTTCTGCTTCCCAGGGAGGGTGAAGCCTTCCATAAGGGTCACAAGAGTCTATCACATCCTTTGGGATAAGGACTAGGCCCACCCCCGTGTGTCTTGGCTCAGGGAGTACCTTGGATAGTATTTAAATGGTGGAGAAAGTAAACTGCTTTTACTTCTGTTCTCTATTTTAGGTAGCTTCTTTTACATAGAATAAGAATATTCCAAGGGATCTTGTATATGTTATAAATAAAAAGAATGCATGACAGCAAAGGTATGTTAGATGATCAGCTGAAAAGAGTTGTATAAAAATGAGTCAGCAGGGATTTAATGATTTACTATGAGTGCATAACCATTAGTGGTGAGGAGTCACAGTCCTTGGAAACTTTTTGGAAATACAGACTTGAAGAACTCGGCTAGGTATCATGACTACTTTATCAGCTAGTACCATTTACAATAAGTGGAGCTGTCAAAATTTTCTCAAGTGTTTCTGTGCAGCTTCTAACAGACAGACACTCAGGAATGAGCTCTAATGGAGTGAGTTCTGTCTTGAGAAGGTAGGTTTTTTAGCAAAGGTGGCCAGAGTACAGTAGAATGGCAGGGAACAATAAAGGGAGCCCCACCACTGGAAATGTTACTAGAAATAAAGACTGGAAGGGCCAGCAGGAGTGACAGTCAACTTCTTAGCTTGGTCTGTCATAAAGAGCAGGAACAGCCTTTCTGGAAGAAGTTCAGCCCCATCGAAAAATCACCTTATCCCTGTGTGTCTTCGGTATGTTGCTAGTTTCCATTGATTATAGCACCTTGGGAATTTGAGCAATATTACATAACCTTTTTACAGTACTACCATTATACTCCCTTTAATTCAAAACCTACATTTTAAAGACAAACAATGTACTGTATCTCTTTCATTTTGTGTTCAATTTCATGTTATCTTCAGCATGCTCTTATTTGGAGGTGGGGTTTCCCCTGTTCATTTCCTTTAAGTGTATTTTGTCAGTTACTTTCATGCCCTAGTAGTATATCTGAAGAGCTCCAGAGTTTTAAACAATCTTTTGTTAGCACTTCTGTTGTTCACAGTTTCCTTCCGTCAATATACAGGAATCCAGTGTTTCGACATTTCAAAACAATGTCTTCAATCTTGCCTCACTTTGGTTACACAAGCAAATTAAATGATAGAACTTTATTTTAGAAATAAATGAAAAATATGGCATGTTAATAAAAGATTATTTCAAGGACAAATAGTTGAGAAATGTTTTACCCAATGATCTGGAGAAAAGATAAAGAATAAATGTTCGTACAGATTTCAAACTGGATTCTTGCTCAGCTCTGAAATGTCAAGTCATGAAATGCTTGGGCGTATTTCCTCAGTGATGAAATCCAAATATCTCACTCCAATCAGAAGAAACCTCCACTTGTGATATGGATTCTTGAATTTAAGGATACAGTGTTAGCTGTTAAGACCTCTAGAGGACAAATTGTTTAGGCCTTCCTTGAGGTCAAACAAACACATTAGTGATGGCTTGTGAGATGTAGTAACCAAAGGATTCCATCGCTTTGCTTGGGAGCCAAGTGTCTCTTCAGGAACCCTTCAGGCAGCCTCCTAACCATCATATAAATCAACCTCAAAAGTAAATTCCTTCTCTTTCCCGATTGTGGCTGTAAATGGTCATCTGTTATTTTGGAATCAGTTTTGTTCAGAGAAGCAGCAAGAACAGTCCTTTTATGGTATGTTGTAACTGGCAAGGCTGGCATAAGAACATTGCCATGCACTCATAAGCCGGATGCTGTGGCATCTGTGCCATGACCTCACAGACTAGAGTGCTGCTTGTGATGAGGTGGTAAGTGTAATATATCATGTTATCCAAACACCTATTATCCACTCAGAACTATGTTGAGCAATTTTTTCAGGCTTCCTCACTTCCTTCTCACAACACTATCATCCAGGTAGTTACTTCAGAACAAAACATGAGCTCAGTGGTATACACCATGTGTCAGCAGGACCAGAACCAGGTCTGGAACTCAGGCAACATGTACAATGCTAGCACTGACATTAACTCCTACATAGCATTTCCTCCCTACTCTATGTTTTATGGCTCTTTAAGGGCCCTGAAGTCAAATAGGAAGGATAAAGAGTTTTATCAAGAAGACTGAAGGCTTGGGGAGGAGGGAAATGGAAAACCACAAAAGAGATGTTTCCAAGTTGTCTGAACAATGTTAGAGATGTTCATCCATCCAACTGCTGAGCTGTACCATAGCAGCCCTCTTTTTATTTCCTTCTTTTCTTTTAAGAGTCTTATTACAGAGTCTGGCTACTAAGTCAGAGAAATCCTCCTGCCTCAGTCTTGAAAGTGCTGGGGTTTCAGGCATGAGCCACCATGTCCAGCTGGAATGGACTTGACACTTGTATTCTTTTGGGTTTTCCCTAAAACATTTGAAACTGTGTCAGCACTTGAAGTATGGACAGAGGCATGTTTTTTTTTTTTTCCATTTTGGAGGTATGAAGGCAGCAGAATATGATTTGTCATTTACATGCCTGGATCCCTCCATGCTTAAGTTGTGATTCAGTGAGAAAAGGGTCTAGATTATCTCTGCTTTTGGAGAGAAATTCAATAGTACCTCCCTGGCCTGGCCACCTGGCCTCAGGTAAACGTAAACAAAGGAGGCTCTCTCCTGGCTTCTTTAGTTTCTTCTGTGAATTCCCATTTCTTCATCTTCATTTTTTCATTTATGAACTCCTATGGGTGGTGGGAAAGAATTTAAATGGAGCCCTCCAATAAATATGGAATGAATTTGATCATGCCTACATAAATTTGGACAGAAAAAAATTAAGCTACCACAGAGTACCTTTTCAACCCAAATTTCTATAGGATTATAAAATAGCAATGTCTGCTATATGTTTTAGGAAAAATGGGTTAATCTCCATAGTTTTCCTTTCTACTTTCTTGACAGCAGCTGTGAGAGTGCTCTGTTTTATTTTTTTAATGTTAATAAGCTGTATGTGGTGGCTTATGATTGAATCTCAGTATTTGAGAAGTTGGGGCAGGAGAATCATGAATTTAAGGCCTGCCTAGACCATAGTGAGTTTGAGACCATTATGGACTACAGAGTATGGCTCTGACTCAAGACAAAACCCAACACAGAACAAATAAATAAAACTGCTGATAGAAGGGGGTGCCATAATTGTGAGATCAAAAGAAATATCCACTAGCTTCCATCTACTAGTATATAGCAACATAAATTATTGTGTGTGTTGCCTTGAGCAATCCACATAAAACAGTAATAAGTCATCATAAATCACCAATAAACATAAACTTCAAGAGCTAATGAAGTATTATACAACATGAATATCATGTAATTACACATTCATGTAGTTTATTGACTTTTTGTTATTGTTGTTTTGAGACAGGCTATCACTGTTTATTTCAGTCTACAAGTTTACCACTGATCTCAGGGTCCTCCTGCTTTAGCTCCTGAATGTTAAGATAAGTGGCAGCCATCACTCCATCTAGCTAATAATATTGTTTAAAACAAATTTGTTTAAGAACAGGCATTGTATTAGTCAATTGTGTTTTATAGTGTACACTGTACTGATTTAACATTACCTATTGTGTGTACATAATTTAGAAGTGATGACCATCAATTAAACTTGGATGTTATTATAGTTTCATGTTCTTTGCCATTAAACTAAAGTAATGGACTAGCGGAGTGAAATTTACAACCCCATATCAGTACCTTTTTCAGAATTTTTTATTTTTTTTCTGTAATCGTGTAATGAAAATCTTTTGTAATTTTCCTGGACTTACTGGGAACTTCAAGTGGTTAGAAAGATGAGGGACAACAATGTCGTGGGATCTCAAAAAGGGAAGAGATGTGGGCCTATGGTATTGAAATTTAAAGAAGGAAGAAGAGGGGCTAGAACTAAGTAGCAGGTTCACCATACATTGGGGAGAAGCTTATGAGCC
The DNA here is from genome assembly GCF_003668045.3 of Cricetulus griseus. Taxonomy (NCBI): domain Eukaryota; kingdom Metazoa; phylum Chordata; class Mammalia; order Rodentia; family Cricetidae; genus Cricetulus; species Cricetulus griseus. The sequence continues at coordinate 235,108,503 of NW_023276806.1, forward strand.
CCCCCAAGCCACGCCCTCCCTGAGTGGCTATTGGCGGTTAATGGTTCTTGGGAAGGAGCTTCCCACTTCTTCCATGGTCTACCCACTGATATATTACTACTTTTTTCCCCAGTAGACATGCCCCCACCCCCAAACTCAGGGAAGAAACTAAAGTCAGTGGATCATATCCTCAAAAAGAAGCCATAGAGTAGGAGTGGAGAAGGGTTCTGGCAGGAGAAGGGGGTTATGAGAAGGAGATGGGGGTGAGAGGGACTAGCGTTCATTATATGAATAAATGAAACTGTCAACAATCAAAGACATTGAAGAAGACACAGTCTCATTACCTTCACATGTCATACAAAATCTACGGTATTGAACCTTCATACGTTTTAGGCTGAATTATTTGATTTATATAAAAGGTTTTATTTTTTGCCCATTTTGTCTTGTTGCAGAACTTACCTGGATAATGGATAAAAGTATGAGCTTTTATGGGAAGATGAAATCCATAGGGTGAGAGAGCCGTGATAAAGTAGGCCATTAAATTAGAAATATAAGTTCCGACTTAAAACACACCAAAGCACAAGCAACATTACGAGGTTTATGCTTTGGCAGAGAAACCTGGCTGTAATCTGTTTTCAAATAAATAGATTGTGTACAGCTGTCCTGATACCCCTGGCAAAACGACGACTTAATGTTGATTAGGAGAGAAGGCCTTTGAAGTGAGTGAGGCAGCAGCCCCTACGATGTCTTTAGTGATCATTATCAGTCTCTCCCTGAAGGATGACTTGGTGCCAAAAGCTCTTTGCTCCAAGCTGGTTAAGGTGGATTCGGGAGCGGAGGCTTTGTAAGCCTGAAAAGGCCTTCTCATTCACAGGCCTCTGGTGTCTGATCCCTTTAGGATCGTGAATGTCTGAGAATAAGCAGATGCGGCCCTTTCCAGAGAAGGGCAAGATCCGCATTGTGGCATTATTTATTCATCATGAGAACAGCGAGTGAACACGTACTCTGCAGAAAAATCAAATCAGTGTTCATTTTGTGGAGCAGCTGCATTTGGCAGAGAGAGTGCATTTAGTTCTAACTTTGGAAACTGAGCAATTATAGATGTTATTAGCTAGAGATGCAAATGAGCGACCATGTTTTCTTCCAAGTTGCATTTCCCTTGTAATGATGAAATTAAAATCAGCTCAGCACTGGTAAAAGTTGATTTCTGACTGCTTAGAGAGGTTCGAGGTTTGTCCACACACCACTAGTTTCGTTAAAAGTATTTATGCACCAGTTAATCTTGGGGACTAAATCTGCATTTCTTCATGTTGAAGGGTTAAATGGATTTAGTTCAAGCCATTGTCCCTGGCTGCCACACACTGGTTATTTGCTCTGAAGCAGAGATTTAGATAGTGTTAAACATAGGAGATTTTAGGTGCAAATAAAATTAATTTATGTATTGCAAGGCTATCTTCAGAGAATGTAAAGAATACATAACTTGAACATACATCATCTGATTTGTGAAATGGCCAATATCACATAGAATTTTGAGAACATTACTTTTTTTTTCTTTTGTTTTTCAAAGTGTTAAAGATTGAATCCTAAGCCCGTTGAATAAGTGTCCCCTCATTGTCCTCCATTGCCAGCCCCCAGAAACTTTGCATAACCTTGGTTTATAATCAAAGTGCCTGCGGTTCAAGTTCTGGGACGTTGTATGTGTACTAGCTCGGTCTCAGAACTGCAAAATGAGGACAAAAAGATGCATTCTTTGCAAATGGCTAAAAATGTTAAGGAAATACATGTCAAATATTTTAAATAGTGCATGACACATGTATGTATGTATGTATGTATGTATGTATGTATGTATGTATTGAGTATAGCTTTATCAATGCTGAATATGTATGTAATAATTATTGCTGTCTGCTTATTATTCCATCATTCTAACTACCAACCCTTCTTCCATATTTTGATGTAGTAAAATTATACTTTGGGGAACTTATTGATGCTAGAGTTAGCAATGTTTGTTAATTCTTGCTTAGACAGCAAGCTAGCTTGGATTTTGATTAATACATAACCCAACTTTTGAACTTTAAAGCAATGTCTTCCTAACTTGGTGATTTAAACAAGATCAAAATTTGAAATTTTTTCATTACTTTATCCATGCATTCTCATTATCTGAAGTTCACAACAATGCATGAAAAAATTTTAAAAAGACATTATTGAATGAAGCTGAAATTATAGCAAAATAAAACTGCCAAGGCAGTTAGTGGGAAAGCAGCCCCAGGCTTCCTGTCTTCTACTGGTCATCCATTGCCATAGTCAGCTGCCTCACCAGCTCCCAATAATAAACCCTCTCTAAATTTCTTCAAGTCATTGGCTCCTACAGTTCAGACTCTAGCCTGGTGCATAAATCTCTCTGATAGACTTGAAGTATTTCAATGACTCTTTTTCCCATGGCTTATTTCTTATCCATAACAACTCACAAGGCTCTGATCCTTCATCTGCAACATTTTTCGGTCAACTCTCTGAAGCTCCCATGTCAATATTTTACTTTCACTTTGAGATTAAGCTGGAAGCTTATCTATATGTAAAATTCCCATTAAAATGCCCATGTAGCATATATTCTAGAGCCAACTACAAAATGTGCTTAACCCATGGAATGCAAAGAATTTATTGTGTACAAATGGAAACATTTTGGAATTGTACACAAATTAAGATAGCAGAGCATCTGCAGTCCTTTTGTATCAAGTACAGAAAGGCTAAGCATTTAATGTGTGGCTGCACTGGCAAATGCTTTTGATGGTATAAGGGGAGCTTTCAAGATTGCTGTCAGTGACACCAACATGTATGATTCCTGTATTTCTGCAGAATATATTTATTTCTGGTCTCTTCACCTATCAACTACTGCATTTGAGTCTTATTTCTCAGTTTTAATTTTCATTTTACATTAAAATTAATCTTACAAATTGATTTAAATAGAAGCTACTATTATGTCCCCTTATTGTTTATTTATTTATAGTCTGCTAAAGATATGTCAAACTATTGTTTGTAAAGTCTCATGTACACAATATGGAATCAAGGGTTATGACTCAAATACACTTAATCTACACATGTATTCTGGGAGATGATTCAGGCCTTCCTGAAAAAGAATCTAGATATAAAGGATAAATGATTTTTTTAATTGTCCGGTGGTTTATAAAAGTGCTCAGCAATACAAATTCCACATGTGCTTCAACTGCAGACATATAAAACCAGTGTGACAAAGAAGGATCATTAAGCAATCTGATTTTCTTGTTGGGAGAGTTTAATGCTGTTGGGTATAGTATTAAAATGTAGAATTTGATAGCATGTCTTAAACTTTTAATGATGTGTTCATGAATATAAAACATGCTTCTCCTAGTGACTTTATGACTTTTCCTCTGCATAATTAGTAGTATCTGTTTTATGGGCTTACTGTTGTTTCCTTGATCCCATGAAAATGTGAAACCACTGTAATGATTTACACCATCCCAGGGCTTTAAAGATATGAGCTGTTCCTTAAAATAAATAACAAAAAAATCCACAAGTGTAAGCCTAGAGTTGAGGTTATAATGTCTGAGGTTTAAAAAACAAACAGAATGTTTAAATATATATTTTTTCAATATTTTGTTTTGGAAGATTTGACTTTTAATGTTTCTATTTAGAAACATGAGCTATGTTAGTCTTTATTATTCACATAAAGCTCCCCTCATTATACACAAATGTTCCTTCCTTACAGTTCAAATATTTTGGGAAACACACTTTGAAAAATGATTTTTTTATGAGATCAGGTGTGTTCAGGGTTGTATGGCTGGAAAAAAAGAAAAATGATTATTTGGGTCATTTATAATCTTGTTTATGAATTCAAATAATAAAGAGATACTTTTTATTTAGCATTAAAGTTCCACATATCCAGGCAAACTGTATTATTCATTTAAAAATTATTAGTAAATGCATAAGAGTGCTTCTATATGGGTGAGTTTTAGATTTCAATTAGTTTACAGGCTGTTCAGGTTGGGTTCTCTGGGAGATTACCATGTATGCCATCTCTCCAGCCCTAGTAATGACAAAGTTAACACAGTACAAGATTTTCATTTTAGATAACCTTTGGACGAATGCAATTTCATTGTCTAGTGCCACCCCAGTTCCCCAAAGAAGTAGCTTAAGGAACAAAGTCCCTCAATTTCCCAGAAGTAAAATATCAATCTCTTATTTACCCACTAGTTTGGAGTTTTAAGCCTGTGACCTCTTTTCTTTTGAGCAATTTTTCAGTAATCCTGGGTATAAGTGAAATCCTATATTGAAATAAAACACTTACTGATACTAAAGCATAAAGAATTAAATCTTGACCAGACAGTTGATACTGCAAGATGTAGATCACCTTTGACATTTTTTTCAATCAATCACTGTTTTGATCTTCTAATCATCAATACTGAGATTACTGCTTCACATACTGCTTCAACATAGCAGAAATATGTTTGGGGGCATTTCAGAAATTGTTGGAACCAACATACTAATGTAAATAAGATGCCAAAATATACTAATTTAATATATGCTGAGGAATGATGATAGGAAACTCTTATGTTTTTGTTTTCCACGATGAAACATTATGTTTGTATAAGTGCGGAAAACTTTGCATGGGCAGTAATACCTTTGCAACTATGACATAAGACAGTCTTGGATCTAAGCTAAGCATTTCAGGAAGCATTTGTTGGTATGGTGCAATGCAAGTGTTGTGTATCCAGACCCAAGGCTGCAGTGAGGTCCTGCAATGCACCATGTGCTAATCTTGCCAGAATCATACCTATTTGTTTTCAATTTGATTCAGAGTGAATATTTGGTCATATAACATTCAGAATAATTTCATAATTGACACTTTTTTCAGCCCTTTTATTCAATCCACATGGGGTTGAGAGCCACAGTTTAAACAGGGACCTAGGGTGGCATTTGACACATAATACCTATTCAGTGTATGCTAATCTCAGTTATGTGTGAATGCATTTGTTGAATTGTCCTTGTAGTCTCTAAATGTAACACCTTATAGTAAAATGATACATTGCATGTAGCACATCCATAAACCCACACAGAGTTTTCTCGGAATCTTGTGGTTTCCCATCTTGGTGTAATTATTTCTTCCTTCCAGGAAGAGAGCACCAAGTGGTGCCACCTTTAAATATGGCCTGCTGACATACTTCATCCAGATTCACTTCAAACCTCATATTCTTTGAGACGACATATTTTATTTGAAACAAGGGAGAAAGTTAGGATTATTAGTTGATGAAATCTACTCAGACTGAGAATTTCTTGAAAGCAGACACAACTCATTCAATAGCCATTTGAGGGTGTAGGGCTTGCCTTTGCTCATCCATGAAGGGATGCCTCTAGATGGGCCACTCATGTGATACTTCCCACGTTGTATTTCTGCCAGGTGAGTAAAGAGGAGGATCTCCAAACACCTGTGATGAGTATAAGGGTTGGACTTCTGGAAATACCTACCATTTGATCCATGTGAATAGTATACATCATGAAAGATGTCATGGAACCTGAAAATGTCTCATGATATCTCGGAGGTCCAAGGAACCCTTTACTGGGACCATCAATAGACCTCATGCTTTCTATTTTCTCACTAATATGATCTTTACTAGTTAACTAGTTAATAAATCTTTAGAATACTATTATGATAAATAATATGGTATAATATGGTATGATAAAATATATGGTATGTATCTTGCTTCAGAAATTTATTTGGAGCTTGACTGGGGCCCTTAGCATATTGCAAGGACTATAGGCTCTGGGTTAAGAAGGGAATGTAGAATACCTTACCAAGGCAAGAGATAATGAAAGCCCATGAACATGGGTGGGAAGGGAGAGGAGACTATGGATTTGGCAGCTTTTGAAAAGTGATGTCTGCCTAACATGGTGTATTATAGAATTTTTACGTTGGTATTAAACAAATGGTTGAGAAAGTCAAATTCATAAAGTTTTTACTTGGAATATTTTCAACTGATGACAAAGGTAGAAAGAACAGAACAATGAATAGTATATATAACACTTGCCAGAGCAAAGAACTAGAAAAGTTTTCATATATATTTAACTAGTTAATAAATCTTTAGTATAATTTTATCCCACAATGCTGAAATATATTGTATGAATGTAATTATGAAAAAATTAATAGCTATTCATATATTATTTAGTAACTAATGCAGAGTCAAGTTTACTTGACTTAAAAATTGCCAGTAACATACTTCATGCAATATTTGGGAGACACAACTCGTCAAACTGTGGCCAATGGAAAAATATTTTCTAATTCACTACTCTTTCTTCCTTTCTTTCTTTCTTCCTTCCTTCCTTCCTTCCTTCCTTCCTTCCTTCCTTCCTTCCTTCCTTCCTTCCTTTCTTTCTTTCTTTCTTTCTTTCTTTCTTTCTTTCTGAGGCTGTCTCACTTCTCTCTTTGCTGCTAAGGGTTGATGCTGAACTAGCCATTGTCCTGCATTAGCTTCCCCAACAGTGGTTTTCAGGTGTGCATCCCCCGCTCAGGAAATTTATTCTTTTTGTGTCCTAATTTAATTAGCATGGTTTGTGCAAACATGCTATATAACACTATACACAATTCAGTTAAGGAAGAAACAACATGTTGAAATATATGATCTGTATGTTGTGTTATCATTTGAAGCATTAACAAAAAATTGTTAAAATTCTGGTAAAAATTAAATAACTTTCACAGATAAAATAACTAAGTTGGAATCCTTTAGAATATTGTTACATTGAATAGCCCTTGGCTTTATCTTTTTACATTTGATATTCAGTAATTTTTTAATATATTTTTTAAAATTTAAATTAGAAACAGGCTTGTTTTACATGTCGATCCCAGTTCCCTCTCCTTTCCCTCCTTCACTGTCCCCCCACCCCCTATCCCAACACCTTTCTGCTCCCCAGGGAGGGTGAGGCCTTACATGGGGGCTCTTCAAAGTCTGCCATATCATTTGGAGCAGAACCTAGTCCCTCCCCCATGTATCTAGGTTGAGAGAGTATCCCTTTTTGTGGAATGGGCTCCAAAAGTCCATTCATATACTATGGATAAATATTGATACACTACCAGAGGCCCCATAGATTTCCCAGGCTTCCTAACTGACACCCAGGTTCATGGGGTCTGGAACAGTCCTATGCTGGCCCAGCTATCATTCCTGGGTCCATGAGATCCCCCTTGTTCAGGTCAACTATTTCTGTGGGTTTCTCCAACCTGGTCTGGACCCCTTTTGATCATCATTCCTCCCTCTCTGCAACTGGATTCCTGGAGTTCAGCTCAGTGTTTAGCTGTGGGTGTCTGCTTCTGCTTCCATCAGCTACTGGATGAAGGCTCTAGGATGGCATATAAGGTAGTCATCAATCTCGTTATCATGGAAGGGCATTTAATTTCTTAGATTGTTAGTTGGGGATTATCCTTGTAGATTTCTGGACATTTCCCTAGTGCCAGATTACTCTTTAAACCTATAATGGCTCCCTCTATTATGGTATCTCTTGTCTTGTTCTCCTCTATTCTTCCCCTGACTCAATCTTCCTGCTCCCTCATGTCCTCCTCTTCCCTATTTTTCTCCCCTTATCTTTCTCCTCACTCCCTTTCCCCTCCCCCATGCTCCCAATTAGCTCAGGAGATATTGTCCCTTTCCCCTTCTCCAGGGTACCATGTATGTCTCTCTTAGGGTCCTCCTTGTTTCCTAGCTTCTCTGATGGTATAGAGTGTAGGTTGGTAATATTTTGCTCTACCTCTAAAATCCATATATGCGTGAGTACATACCATGTTTATCTTTTTGTGACTGGGTTACCTCACTCAGTATGGTTTCTTCTAGCTCCATCCATTTGCCTGCAAATTTCAAGATTCCATTTTTTTTTTCTGCTGAGTAGTACTTCATTGTCTAAATGTACCACATTTTCTTTATCAATTTTTTAGTTGGGTGGTATTTAGGTTGCTTCCAGGTTCTGGCTATTACAAATAATGCTGTTAGGAACACAGTTGAACAGATGTCCTTGTTGTATGAATGTGCATCTTTTGGGTATATGCCTAAAAGTGGAATTTCTGGATCTCGTGGTAGACTGATTCCCATTTTCCTGAGGAACCACCATAGTGATTTCCAAAGTGGCTGTATTAGTTTGCACTCCCACCAGCAATAAAGGAGTGTTTCCCTTTCTCCACATCCTCTCCAGCATAAACTGTCCTTGGTGTTTTTGATTTTAGCTATTCTGACAGGAGCAAAATGGTATCCCAGAGTTGTTTTGATTTGCATTTTCCTGATGGCTAAGGATGTTGAGCACTTTCTTAAGTGTCTTTCAGCCATTTTAGATTCCTTTATTGAGAATTGTCTATTTAGTTCTGTACCCCACTTTTTAATTGGATTAATTGGTGTTTTGGTGACTAGCTTCTTTAGTTCTTTTCATACTTTGGAAATCAGCCCTCTGTCAGATGTGGCATTGGTGAATATCTTTTCCCATTCTGTGGTCTGTTGTTTTGTCTTGTTGACTGTGTCCTTTGCCTTACAGAAGCTTCTCAGTTTCAGCAGGTCCCATTTATTAATTGTCGTTCTCAGTGTCTGTGCTACACCTATTATGTTCAGGAAGTGGTTTCCTGTACTAGTTCCTTCAAGGGTACCTCCCACTTTCCCTTCTAAGAGGTTCAGTGTGGCTGGATTTATGTTGAGGTCTTTGATTAATTTGGACTTAAGTTTTGTGCATGGCGATAGACATGGATCTATCTGCAGTCTTCTACATGCCAACATCCAGTTATGCCAGCACCATTTGCTGAAGATGCCTTCTTTTTTTCCATTGTATAATTCTAGCTTCTTTCTCAAAAATCGAGTGTTCATAGGTGTGTGGGTTAATATGGGGGTTTTCAATTTGATTCCATTGGTCTAGCTATCTATTTTTAAAGAAAGAAATTGAAGAAGATATCAGAAAATGAAAGATCTCCCATGCTCTTGAATAGGTAGGATCAATGTAGTAAAAAATGGCAATCTTGCCAAAAGCAATCTATAGATTCATTGCAATCCCCATCAAAATCCCAGCCCAATTCTTCACATACCTTGAAAGAACAATACTCAACATTATATGGAAAAGCAAAAGACACAGGATAGCCAAAACAACCCTGTACAATAAAGGAACTTTTGGAGGCATCACCGTCCCTGACTTCAAGCTCTATTATAGAGCTATAGTCATTTTCTAATACAGTTTTTTGAAAAATTCTTTTTTTCAATTGTCAGTTTGTGTGAGAAGATACGTACTATTTATTCCTTGTGCCAAATTTTTGAGCCAAGATACTCATTTTAGACAATCATTATTTATTGAATATATGATCATATCATGGAACACAACAAAAGAAATACTGTCTTACCTTAAGCTTTGTGTTTCAATCCAAAGATACAATTTACTTATTCCAAATACACACTCATAAAGTAAATATTTGATATTCCCAATTTCTCAAAAATCTCACAGGAATATTGACACACTGCCAAATACTATCCTTGATTTCAAGACTTCCTTGTCCCTTGCAGAGTTTATTTTGCTCTGAATCATGCTAACAGCAGTGAAGGGCTATGTAGAGTTGTATGTACATTGTAGGTTCTGGTTCTTTTCCTTCCTATAGAAATGAGTCTTCAGGATATGAGGTGCCTCCCTTTACAGTGATATTCACAATGGAGGACCTAGATCATGAAACTTGTTTGCCTTAGTGTGAGGCTTTTTCATTTCTGTCTGTCACACCAGCAGAGACATTAGCAGACAATGGCCCTGGGTATTCAACTTTTTTTTTCTATAAAGCATTCCTGCCTGGATGTTCAAGGTGAGCAATATAGTATTGCTCAAAGGAAGCCATCATTTTACCAGAAGATGTGGGCTATGGGAGAACAGAGTGCTGCTCTCAATGAAGATTGGCAATGGAACTTCAGGCTGGGAGTGAGAGTTGCATGGTATTCCTCCATTTTGACTGTTCCCCTTGGAGCCTCAGTTGTAGGTCTCCCAATAAGATGCTATCTTTAGTGGTGAGTTCAGGTGTGGGCTCAATACTTTCTATGAGGCATGAATCCAAAGTGCTATAGCACGTGGTGCTTGGTAAGTTAATGACCATATTTCATGTCACAAACTACATCAGATATGTCATGAAACAATAATATCACCCCATGTCTGTCTGTTTACAGATCCCAAACCAATTTCCCAAATTGCTCACTGGATGGTCAACTTAGGAAGTTGAAAACTTCATTTTAATTTGGTAACACACACAGTGTCTTGTTCATATTTTTAGTTATACTTTCAGAAAACCTATTCTTCTAATAGAATTGAAATGTCACAACTTTCAAAAGGAGGAATAATCAAACAAAAAATCCAACCCCCAACATGCAAACACAGCATAAGAGGTAACATATTGCAGCCATGATAAACACTTTTGCCTTAATGAATTGGGATTTTTACAAAGAGCAGCGGGTGTGAAGGAACACAATTACTGTCGTTGCAATATTCTTTTATATTTTTTAGAAAAATAATAAATTATGTGAAGTTTTTAGGGTTCTTTTCCATTTAAAACATTGTAGTAGTATTTGTTCTCCAGGCAACCAAGCAACCAACACACACACACACACACACACACACACACACACACACACACACACACACACATTTTGTCAAAGATAAAACACAGCTTTTCTCTTAAATGAGGTAGCTGAAGCATACCAGATTTCTGTTTTCTTAAGGGTGAAAATGGCTAAAGTTTGATACAGTCCAATCCACATATGGATACCATATTTACTTATTAGAGTAAAAGTTGTAAAAACATATTTTGGTGAATTATTTTTCTTGATAAGGTTTATGTGAGCACACTTACTTGGGCAAACAATTTAAAATTATATATTCATTAAAGGATGGCATTATATACAAATAAAAGGGGTCTTTTCTGACACACATCACCTCTGACTGATTTGTTGCAGAAAATGCTGATCTGTTGTGCTGTTTCCCATTATTTTCAAGACTTTGCCTCTCAATAAAGCTCTATTCTTTTTATTGATTCCAAGTACCTCTTGGCCCATCTCTGTGAAGTCATCTTTATGGTTTTATCAGCCTTTGGTGACTTTTTGACCTTTTCTCTACCATGGATGATAAAATTAATGACGAACTTCTTTTGATCACTGAATACTTACCTGACACTGAGACAAAAATAACAATATGTCTATTTTCTTTATATTTGGAATATTCATTTTTCCCTCTTAATAAATTTTGTTAATTGTATTCAACCATGTGAAATATAGATGCTTTTGCTTTTGTCTGATCCTGCAGTTCTCAGGATACAATGAGCCAGAGAAAGAAGGTCTTTCTTTAAAAAAACCCCATCATACTGATAAGATGAATAAACATTTCTAACTATCCAGGTGTCATGGTAGACATCTATAGTCTAATCTTGGCACTAGGAAGACCAAGACAGGAAGATTGGGCGTTCAAGGTCATCTTGGGCTATCTAACAGTCCTGAAGCCAGCCTGGACTGTTAAAGTCTATCTCAAAACAAAGGGAAGCAGAGGCCAGAGTAGTGGAAGGAGAGAAGTAGCTAACTTTACAGAGGAAGTGACATTCTCACGTTACAGAGTCAGTTGTGCTTAGCAGAATACGGAAAACGCCTGGAGATGACAGTCTGCATGGAACCTCTCCAAACCTAAACCACTGAAGATTGATCTTCTGGAGTGGAGTAGCTATAATTGAGGATGGAGAGAACTGGCAGCCTTAAGGCCACAATAGACAGTCTCAATTTGAGCTGCTGTGATAAAGTGCCTCAGAAGCAACAGAAATTTGCCCCCATGGATCTAGAGACTGGAACCAGATCAGCATGCAGCACCATGGCTTTCTGGTGTGCACTTTCTGAGGACACAGACTTCCAACTTTTCCTGTATTCTTACACTGTGCAAAGGAGATTGAGAGCATTCTCAGGGTTCCTGCTTCAGTGAGAGCAATTATGTCATTCACAGACTTTTTCCTAGTGGCTTAATTGATTGCATCTCAAAGGTACAACCTCCTAACACCATTATAATGGCCTTTATAATTTCAGTGTATGCATTTGGGGATGGGGGGCCTCACATACCAACATCCACACCATCATAGGGATAGGGCTTTAGAGATTGGTCCTTTAAGTGCATAAGCACAATACAAGTTTAGAGTAAGTATCTCAGGAACACAGAGAGAAAATAGGAAGGATATGAGACTAGGTGCTTGCTTGCTTTTTGGGAAGTTGTGGGGAGACTGGGCATCATGTAGGTCAGGATGGCCTTAAAGTTGGTATGTTTCTGAAGATGGCCTTGAACTCCTCCCCCAAAAGCTGGAATTACAGGACTTTGCTATCATTACTGACATAGTGTTTTCAGAAGAAGTTGGAGCTGAAATTAGGAACTTGCAAGTCTGGTAAGACATAGCTTTGAGGACTGGCTCCACCACACACTTGCACTGTGTCCTTGGACAAGGAAATCTCTCTCACCAGATTTCTTTTAATCTGAAGAATTTGGTTAATACTGTTCAATAAAACAGAATGTTTGTGAGAATAAAATGGGATTATAGGTAAGAAAAATTCAATATGGCAGTTTTAACATAAGTCTAAGTTAGTAGTAATTACTGCTACTATTATTTAAAATCATCAGACAAGCAAAAATACACTTCTTAATTCTTTCTGGTAGTAACTTACTATTTCATTATAAAAGCTACATTTCCTTTCACCTAATTTCACTCTAAATTTGTTCTAGTAGTATTGTACACAGTATACTTGAGAATTTTCCACACATGCATATTGCTTTAGGGGTAAAAAAAAAATTTAGATGACAGTGACAAGATAAAGATTGGCACAAACAACAATACATGTTGTTGTCCTTGTGGTGTGCACAGTCTACTCAAGTCAAAGAGTGTTCTTACTACTAAAGAGCTGAAGTGTCAAAACTCACTGCATCCAAGACAGAAAATAAGGAACAGACTAGAGTGAAATGGCTTCTTCTGTCCCCTTCAGTGTCAAACTTGTCTATCCCTCAATTAGTACTTAGCAAGATGTTATATCTTATTCATGTCTAGTGACCAATTAAATCACAGAGCTTCTTGGTTCATAGAGTTCAGTGAGTCCCATCCCTTCCTTTCCCTTCCCACCCCTCCCCTTCCCACTTTCTTTTTCCTGTCTGTGTTTCTTTGTGTGTGTCTGCACACACATACATCATGAAGCCATACACATACATGCAGACATAGAGGTCAAAGGGCAAAGCTGTGTATCAGTTGCCTTCCCATCTTATTTAACAGCAAGGGCTCCTTGCTGCTCTTTTGTTTTTGTTTTTGTTTTGTTTTGTTTTGTTTTGTTTTACTACTGCATACAGCAGGCTATCTGGCCAAATGGCTTCCAGAGATTGTCTTACCTCTACCTCCTATCTCTCTATGGTAGAGCAGGAGTTATAGTAAAGCAGGCTATAGTATATATAGTAAAGCAGCTAGCTTTAACATGGGTTCTGGTGGATTTAAACACAGGACCTTTCCTCCACTGAAATGCTTTTACCACCCAAGCCATTTCCATAGCCCCATTTCTGGTTTCCTACCCATCTGTTCACATCCCATCCATTGCTTCAGAGCCCTGACTTCTGTTTAGAAGCATGCCGAGATCAAGCACCTAACTTTGACTCCCGGCTCCATGCATAGAAACAGACATATTTTTATAGGAGCAAGCTCAATTACTCACTGCTATTTCCCCACATGTGAACCACTAGCACAGTAAGAGCTTCAACAACAGTAAAATAATTTGTGTTTTGGGTCTTGATTTTACTATGTTGAATTGTTTGACTTCAGTGTTTTACGCCCAGAGATCTTACAGTAGGCAAAGAGTGAATGACTAAAACATTTGAAGGACATGTAAAAGTTATCCTGGTCCAGAAAATGTAGGAGAAGGACAGAGCATTCTCTAATCTTGCCTCAGAGCTCATGGAGGGCAGCTCTCCTAGTCACTCTGCAGCTATTGGGAGTATCCCTCATCAGTCAGCATGGTACATTGCTGTCTGCACTTGGAAAAGAGAAGCAGGGAAAAACAGTCTTTGTCTGTAGTTCCAGTTACAGACAGGGCTACTAGAATGTCTGCTACTGAGATGCTGCATGTAAAGATGGGAAGGAGGCAGCACCATCCGTTCTCAGCACTGGCAATACTTTCTGTTTAAATTAACAGTCTATTCAATTTAATAAAGGCTTGTAAGTACCTATTACACGTCCACTGTAGTAAACACTAGGTGCAACATAAGCTGCTGCCTCCTGTAATTCACAGTTTAATGAGATGCAAAGACAAGCACACACACAAGGAGGTGGATGCTTTAATAAAACCACTACAGGGTGCTAGGAGGAAAAAAAATGAAGCTGTTGGATAGATTTGTGTGCAAGCTAAAGGCAGAAGTGAGAGGTTTCAAGGATATTGGGAAAGACAAAGGAGGGAGTTGAGCAAAGATATAACTGTAGTGATATAGGCATGTTGCAGCACAGTCTATCTTACATTCATAAGTTGATATCAGAGGAATGTCAGTATATTCCATGACGAAACTCCAGCACCTGCATGCACTTACAGAGAACTGAAACATGTACTATCTCATTCTTTGTCCCTTGCAATTTATTTTCAGCTGACTACTCCAGAGAAAATCCCAGATTCATACGCACAATCTCATTTGTTACATACTTTGTTGTCAACAGTGCAAACACAGCAACACTAGACTGAGGACTGCATTAACCGTGTTCTTGCATTAACTATGAATGCCCCATAGAGAGCTGCATACTATCCCTGCCACTGCTAAGCTAAAGGGCCAAGAGCAAAGCTGTGAGATGAGGCCATACAGCTGACTAAAAAGAACTTCATTCAGATGATTTTGTTGTTTTAAAGACAGTTGCTTGATAAAACTGCCACCACTTTTCCATCATACTTGGAATTAAAATATTATGTTCTCCTTTTTTTCTTTTAGAATTAAAGAATTCTTATTTTTATTTTTTAGTTGTAGAGAGAGAATACTTGTTTGGAGATTTAAAATTGTAAATTGTCCTGAGTAACTGGTGGTTTTAAATGTCTTTTGTGAATCTGATCAACAGGGTCACCCTTGGGTATATGTGACTAATGACAGACAGAAGAAGCATCAAATTATGAATTCTATGAAACACTGCCACATAGCACCAGCTCTACTTCTTTTGCTTCATGAGTACTGATCTAGCCAGTCTCCAAGAGGAAAGGAGAATGTGTTGTCATATAAACTGGAAAATGTATTACAAAGATGCACAAGTGAGGCTAATGTGAGCAGTGAGAAGCCGGTATCTGGTCCTCCAAAGTAGACTTGGTGAAGAAGCCCTGCAGTGCAGAATCTCTAAAATGGGACTGGAGAAGATGGAAAGGATAGAAAGCATCTTCTAAAATCAGTCCCTTTGTTAGTGGCACCATGGCTTGACTTTGTGACATGGGACTATGATAGATGAGTGCCTTTATTATGGTGTTAGTATTAAACTTTAGTATCTTCTTATTTTCTACTTGTAGGAAACAAAATTTGGCAGCTAGTAAATATTATGGTACCCACTTCTCACTGTTCAATGTGGAACTTGGGTGAGAGATAGCAGTGTGGAGTTTCCAGTCTGGCCCTTTCTGGAGGAAACTAGGCTAACCTGGTGGAAAAAGGAAATAGTAAATTTAACCTTCCCCAGTTTTCTTAATAGATGGATGAAAATTTAAAACACACTCTGTAATTTTACAAGTCAAGATTCCAATGATATCAATGGGTTTGTCTGATTTTCTAATGAGAGGCAAATTTAATTTTGATTTAAAGAAATCAGCTTTTCATAACCACTAGGTGGCATGATGTGTTTTTTCCCAGACACTTTCAAAAGAACTTTAGTTTTTCTCCCAGTTTCTCTCTTTTCTTCCTTCTTCCTCTACTCTCTCTCTCTCTCTCTCTCTCTCTCTCTCTCTTTCTCTTTTGCTTTTGTGGACTTTTTGTTTTTACTCTGTATATTTTGACTTGGGATATCTGTTTACAAAACACCAGTAAAGCCAAGGTGTTGTTTACCACTTCCATCCATTTGGTGGTCACTGCTTCAGTGACACATATCAGTTTTGTAGACTGCATGTTTGAGGAGAAACTGAGGCAGGTTTTAATTGTTCACTTTTAGGTTAGTAGATGGTGCACAAAGTTTCTCTTGTTCTCTTTCTTTGAAAAGGAGTCAAAGGATAGAATTGCAGTTAGATTCTTAAGTAGCTTATGTGTCTATTCATTATCTGTGGAGCTAGCTGGTTAATGAGGGATTATTCAAATAATGTTTGGCTACTTCTCCAGATCATGGTACCTACCACTTTTGTTCCATCTCTGAAGACAGTAAAGAGAAAAGCTGAGGTCAGAGTCCTCACAAGGTGATAACTGTGTAGGTGGAAAGAGTAGAAAGGAATTGGACATGCTCTTTTGAGAGATCCTGAAGACGGAGAACAGAGCTGGACTCGACAGAACTGAACTGCATAGCCACACAACCAGTCTCACAGCTTCCTACATTTTCTTAATCAACAGAGGCATCAGTCATCTGAGTGATGAAGGTAAACCTTGGGAACAGGGCTCACAAGCAATTGATCCTGGCTGCTTAGTAGATATTTTGCCTCATTTCTATTCCAACCCCTTCTGTCTGTCTTTGTTTTCTACTTAATGTTATCAAGCATCATGGTTCTCAAATTTTCTATTTTCTTTTTTCCTTTTTTCTTATTTATTAGTTCAAGTTAGGGAACAAGCTTGTTTCACATGTAAGGCCCTCCTCCCTCTCCCTCCGCTCACCCCGATCCCTCCTCCCCCACTCCCAACCTACTCCCCACCCCGTCCACCCACCACTCCCCAGGCAGGATAGGGCCCTCAACAGGGGCTCTGCAAAGTCCACCAAATCTTCCTGTGCTGGGCCTGGGCCCTTCCCCATGAGTCCAGGGCCAGAGTGTATCCCTTCACATGTGATGGGCTCTCAAAATCCCTTCTTGCACCAGGGAAAAATACTAATCCACTACCAGAGGCTCCCTGGAGTGCAGAGGCCTCCTTATTGACATCCATGTTCAGGGGTCTGGATCAGTCTTGTACTGGCCTCCCAGACAGCATCTGGGGTTGATGTGCTCTCCCTTGTTCAGGCCAACTGTTCCTGTGGGTTTCTCCAACCTGGTACAGACCCCTTCGCTCTTCATTCCTCCCTCTCTTCAACTAAATTCCAGATTTCAGCTCAGTGTATATCTGTGGATGTCTGTCTCTGCTTCCATCAGCCACTGGATGAGGGCTCTAGGATGGCATAATGAGTAGTCATCAGTCTCATTTTAGGGGAAGGGTTTTTAGGTTATCCTCTCCACCATTGCCTGGATTGTCAGATCCTGTCATCCTTGTAGGTCTCTGGAGATCTCCCTAGTTCCAGATCTCTTCTCAGACCTATAGTGGCTCCCTCTGATATGGTATCTCTCCTCTATTCTTCCCCCAACTCAATATTTCTGCTCCTCTATTTCCTCTCCTCTACTCCTCTTCTCTTGCTCCCTCTCCCCTACCCTCATGCTCCCAATTGCAAATCTTCCATTTTAAATGGAAGTATCTTTTAGAAGGAAAGCACACCAACATTTCTTTGGCAGGCCAGGTGCTCAAACGAAGCTTGTTCTCAACACCATCAAGATACAGAGATTCCAGTGGGGAAGAACTTCTCTCTGAACTGTTAATGAACAATATCTACTCCTGACCAATGGAGTCAGAGGCCCTGGGGATAAAGCAGGAATATTTTTATCTTCCAAAAGCTTTTCCAGATTATACTGATGCATGCTGACAGCCAAGTCTCAAGCAACCTATTCTAATGTTTTCCTTGAAGCAACATTCTGGTATTGCACCATTTTCCTAGGGACTCATGATCAAAATCACACATCCTTGACTATTTTACTTGTGTGCAACCATTCCCTAAGTTCTGTGTCTTTTATATCACTAAGTGTTTATGTATTTTTGCCTTGTCTTTCCATCAATGCTGTCATCCCACTTTGAAGGTTCCCACCCCTTTCTCTTTCCAACACTGGCAGATACAACTTAATTTTCTGGTATTTTAATTAAAAATGTTGTAAGCTTCTCAAATGTCAAAATAATAAAAGGAATAGCAGAGTAGTACAAATGACATTCTCCTGAGAAAGAAAAACATCCTCATTAAATGTATACTTCAAAAGAAATCATCACTAAATCTTTTCTTGCAAGCCGAAGAAAGGTCAGCAAAGTCCTCTCTCACCCTTGAAAACTTATTGAACTGTCTGCTACTGATCTTACACATATAATGGTATCTTTTTTAATCATTATATTCTTAGAGTGTGGGGAGCAGACATGATGTCTTACTGCGTTAATTAAATTTATAACAGTTTTGAGTGACAGTAGCCATCTTGTTAGAGCTTCAAGAAAGAGCCATGGAAATCCTTGAGCATTTCAGGCATATTTAAGTTCACTTATTTTATTGTTTCACACTTGATCCATAGCTCTTTGGACTTGTTTAGTCAATGTAGTCTTATATAACTGCCAGCTGCTCCTAAGTATATATGTAAAATTCCAGTTATACTCTTATATTACAGGGCTATTTTTTAAAAAAATACTTTTAATTTTCCTTTTGCTTGAATGTATGATCATTTTACCTGCATGTGATCATTTTGCCTGCATGTCTGAACACCACTTGTGTGCTCCTGGAACTGGAGTTACAGTTGTGAGCTGCTGGGAATTGAACCTTAGTCCTCTGCAAGAGCAGTTCTCTCAACCTTTGGGGTATCTCTTCAGTTCTAATGGGCTATTTTTTAACAGTCTTTTTAGGGACATAATCTAATAACCGAGCTTGAGTAAGAGAATCAATTCTTGCCAAGTTAGCCACAGGTGTATGAGTCAGGACTATAGTTGCTGGACAATCCTTTGAGGACAGAGGTTCTCAAAACAAGGAGTCCTTGGGAGGCAGCTCTGGAGTTGTCTACTGCACTGAAATGACATTGGGATGCAATGGAAAACTTTGCATAAGTAAACAGAAGAATAAATACCTGACGCAAGAGGTTGTTTGTTTGGGGTATTCTAATTAACCCAGGCTGATAGTTATTGGGTCATTTGGTAAAGCATCTAATATTTTTCAGACAAGTTTTCACTATGCAGCTGAGGCTGGGCTCAAATTTTCTATCCTCCTGCCTCAATTCTCTGGGTACTGGGATTACAGATTGACCTCACCATTCCTACAGCTCAAGCATCTACCTTTTGCTAGAGATTGCTTAATACTGTGGAAATTGAAGGCAGAAAAGAAAGCTATTTCTGACCATGGGGAGAAAGATGAGAAGAAGAGTAACAAGAATAACACGTCCCCCCCCACACACACTGTGTGTGCATGTGTTTATGGTTCATGTGTGCAATGCAGGATCTTACATATGTGCCGGTGTGTGGGTAGATGTGATACATGTGTGTACGCACATGTGAAGGATAGAGATCTATCTTGCATGTCATTCTTTGGGAGATATTCACCTAGTTTTATGATACAGCGTCCCTTTGGGACCTGAGGTTGGCGATTATGTCAGGCTGTCAGGTAGTGAGCCAACTTCATTCTACCTCCTCGGTGCTGGGATTACTAGTATACCCCACCAAGCTCAACTTTTTATGTGAGTGCTAGGGATTGCCCTCATGTTTGCACATGTGTTTTACAGACTGAACTATCTCCCCAGCCCCAAAAGCTATCTCTAATATATAAGAAAAATAAATGACAACAAATACACAAAGTATTTTGGATAGTCAATACAAAGAAATCCAGACATTTCAGCAAATAAATACAATGGGCTTTTTCAGTCCAGAGCCTTTTGCATGCCGAGCAAGGGGCCTACCACTGAGCTATACCCCAGTTCTCTTGGCAAGTGCTCTACAACTGAACTACATCATCCATTCTGCTCTTCATTTTGAGACAATATCTCCATAAGTTAGCAAGGCTAGCTTGTGATTTGTGACCATCCTGCCTCACTCTCTCAAGTGGCAGGGATTATAGCCCTGCTTCACCAGAATCCGAACAAGAGTTTTTTTTTGTTTTTTGTTTTTTTTTGTTTTTTTTTTTTTTTGGCTTTTTTTCTTGCTACTTAAAGATGAGCTGAAGGCAGAGCACAGAGTGGGGGACAAATAGAGAGTAGGGAGCATGTTATACTGTACAATCTTCAGGAATAGAATCCCATGTGCCACCCACAGCATGTTTCTTTTGTTGTAATGCCAGTAAAATTCAACAGGAGAAAAGAGCAGTTTACACTGAAGATACTTAGTCCCTCTGACAGCACATTGGTCAGCCTACAATTACATAGTCTTACCTTATTGAAAAGGGGCTGGAAGATGGAATCTTACTGTGTCCAGGAAAAAAATCCAAAATGTTTGAAAACTGTTAGCCTGTGACTACTAGAGCAAAGTGGTTTCAGAAGGAGGGTGGAATAATCAGAGAAGAATTTGCAGCAGAAACGCTATGTAAGATCATTTTGAGGCATAGATTTTAACTGACAGAAAGAGAACAGCAATTCTTGGAGCAAAAAAAAATGTAGGCAAAGATCTGTAGTTGAAGAATAACCATGTCTGAGGATCGGTGGACATCATTGAGTCACTGAACTAGACATGTGGGAAAATTAGGTGAGATATAAAACGGTTATCTGGATCTTTCTTTTAAAAGTGTCTATTGACTTGAGCACACATCTTGCAGAAAAATGGCTAGAAATTAGGATGGTATATAGAAGTAAAGTTTGAAGAAAAAATATTTGAAAAAGTTTGATTATGAATATCTATCTTGTTTATATTACGTATTCCCAATCAGACCTGCAGTTTAAAGCTAAACTATCATTGGCTTTTTTTGTAATGCTCAAACTTTTCTTAATGATTGTACAGCAAAAATTTATCTACAAAGATGAAAGTTTTAAAATAACCGTGACAAATATAACACACTCTATTCACTGTATTAAACTATATCCACATTATTGCATTTTCTATAAATATGCCTTTTTCTTGGATGGCATTTAATCTCAAATATCTTAATAATGAGAGGGTTGGTTTTATTTTTCTTTTTGTTCAGAATTTCTTTTAAATCCGACATCTGGTATTTGGCACTCAACTTCTATTAGGCCAATTGAACGCTTTTAAAGGAGAATAAATCATATGACTTTCATTTTAATTTTTACTATAATGGTTTAATGTAGCCAACATATGCTGAGTAATAGCATTAAAATAAAATCAATAAATGAAGGATTAAAATCTGTCTGTGTTCAATTTTGCCAAAAACACTAATTAGAGAAAGATTTTTCAGATCAGAATTGGATAAACCAGCAGTTTTTTGAAAATTGTAATATAATGAGAAATGCTTGGAGTTTTTGCATGCTACTATTGAGAAAGAAAAGCTATTAGAATTACCGGACTTACTCCAAATTTAGACTGTGGGAGAACAAAGTACAGTAATTCTTTTGCAAATGCCTGTCTGCTAATAAGCATCCAGACACAAATTTTAAGCCATTTTGCAGCCATTCATCTTAATTAGATATTAATTGCAAACTGCAGTGATAAGAGTTTGACCAAGAATGATAGTGATTTCTTGACATCCTAAAAGATCATTTAAAGTTTCTCATTTCACTAACTTGGATGTGAGAAAGCATTTCTTAATTCTTGGCAGCCAGCCAGTCGTTTCTATGGCTCTAGTTACTGAGGGTACAGTGTAAATTTTAGAGTTAAACTGGGATTTTATTGATAACTTTGGAATGTCTAACTAAATGTCTGTAAATATGGTACTTCTCTGTAAATTGAACTGAGATCCCAATGCTTCCTACAGAGAAAGCTAACAAAGATAAAGTTAATGGGGTAGTATTTAGAAGTTTTCTTAATTCCTTCAGTTATGGCAACTCAAATCAGAAAACTAAGTGGATCAGTCTTACCATAGATATTCTAATTCTACATATTTTGAGTTCCTATGTCTGACAAATAATTCAGAAGAAGTTTTAATGATAGCCTCAAAGCCAGATAATAGTAGAAGAGATGCTCTGATGGCTTGCAAGATAATTTGGAAAGGTGTTATTCTGATTAAAAGAATAACTGGCGTCCAACCCCACAACTGGCAGAGGGCTGATCTCCAAAATATACAAAGAACTCAAGAAGCTAGTCCCCCAAACACCAAACAATCCAATTAAAAAGTGGGGTACAGAACTAAATAGACAATTCTCAATAGAGGAATCTAAAATGGCTGAAAGACACATGAGAAAGTGTTCAACATCCTTAGCCATCAGGGAAATGCAAATCAAAACAACTCTGAGATACCATCTTACTCCTGTCAGAATGCTAAAATCAAAAATACCAATGACAGTTTATGCTGGAGAGGATGTGGAGAAAGAGGAACACTCCCCCACTGCTGGTGGGAGTGCCAACTTATACAGCCACTGTGAAAATCAGTATGGCCACTCCTCAAGAAAATGGGAATGAGTCTACCACAAGATCCAGCAATTCCACTCCTAGGCATATACCCAAAAGAAGCACATTCATATAACAAAGACATCTGTTCAACCATGTTCATAGAAGCATTATTTGTAATAGCCAGAAACTGGAAGCAGCCTAGATGCCCCTCAACCGAAGAATGGATAGAGAAATTGTGGTACATTTACACAATGGATTATTACTCAGCAGAAAAAAACAATGGAATCTTGAAATTTGCAGGAAAATGGATGGAACTTGAAGAAACCATTCTGAGCGAGGTAACCCAATCATAAAAAGACAAACACGATATGTACTCACTCATATGTGGACCTGCTTTATGATACATAGTAGTGACCATGCTTTATCAGAGCTGTTTTTAATGATGTTGCTCAGAATGGTTTCCTCCCAGATGATGGCTGAGAAGCTAATTAAAAAAAAAAAATGGTGCCAAGTACCACAAGAGTAACAGAACTGCACTGTTTTCTGGGATTTTGTTTTTTTACTTTTTTGTTGTTTGTTTGTGTTTTGTTTTTGTTTTTGTTTTTTGTTTTTTAAATGGAGTGTGCTGGATGTCTCTACAATTTTGTTCAAATGACTGCAGAACCTGGAAAAGCTGTTGCTGCTATTGATGCATAACATATTGCCATTATTGCTCTCTCTCTCTCTCTCTCTCTCTCTATATCTATATATATATATATATATATATATATATTAATATATATTTCAAATATGTGATGAATCCAAGGTGTTTCAGAGAGTGCTCACCTATGCATGCAAATTTGATTTCATCTTTAGTAAGTAGTAAAGTTATATGCTTGCCAAAAAATAAGTAAATAAGTGACACACTGGAAGACAAATGTCACACAATTTCAATTTTATGTGTAAACTAGAAATGGTGAACTTATGGGAACAGAGAGCAGAATTGTGGCTATTAGGCTTCAATGTGGGTTTTTTTTTAACAATGGGGAAACGATTGGTTTAAGGATATAAAACTGCAGTTGGACAAGAGGCATGGACTCTGTGAATTCTTGAGGTCTACTGAGAGCATGATAAATATGGTTGATAACAATATGCTATATTTTAAAAGTTGTGAGATAGTATACTTCAAGTGTTTTCAAAACAAAAATGATGAATATGTGTGATATAACATGTTAATTGGTTTAATTTAGCCATGCCATTGTGAATATACTGTATTGTGTATCATAATTGTGCATGACTTTATTTATGAGCTAAATAAATGAATGAAAAAAAAGAATAACTGGCTTTTCAGTTTAGTGAGAAATTCAGGATCAGCCTAAAAGAATACTAGGTTGGTATTTTTCAACAAACAAGAAATGCAATTGGTTGTACAGTGGTATTTTTAGTTATTTATTCAGTATAGTTATTTCTTTATATGACAGAATTTAATTTAATTTATTTTACTTTTTATTTTTTATTGATTTTAATTTAATTTAACAATTTCTTCAGTCTACAGAAGTTACAGCAGAATAAACT
The DNA here is from genome assembly GCF_003668045.3 of Cricetulus griseus. NCBI lineage: Eukaryota > Metazoa > Chordata > Mammalia > Rodentia > Cricetidae > Cricetulus > Cricetulus griseus. The sequence goes on from NW_023276806.1 coordinate 235,132,449, forward strand.
AAACCACCACTCTCTGTTCACTGAATTAGCATATTTGGCACTTGAAGAATTGTCTCAAATTCAAGAATGTCCTTGTTTTCTTAATTACCTAGACTAATCTGCCATTTCCCCACAAACACCTGAAGTTTCAGAATCACTTTTTCTTTGGGTTTTTCTCTTTTCCTGGACAATTTCAGAAACCTGGGTATCATGGGGTAGATTACAGGAAACACTGCTGGGTATGCATGTCTGAAGGCCATTCATCTCCCTCTTCCCTGCTGCATTTCTTTTCATGTGATGTGAACAGTACTTCCCAAATCAATTCTAGCAGAAATTAGGTACAAAGACAAGAGAATACTGTTAAAAGGTAAAAAAAAAAAAAAAAAAAAAGCATGCACTGAGGAGCCAAGGCTTGGAGTTGGCGTTTTCCCCATCTTTCAAGTTTCAAACTAATTTTTATTTTTAAATTATTCCTGGTAGAACCAAAATTATATAATATGCGTTATGTGTTTTCAAGAAGTTTACCACGAAATAATTTGATGTACTTGACACAGTCTATGAGTAACTGAATAATGCTAATAACAAATAGTAAACTAAATACAGCCATTTCAATTGTGTGATACCAATACTAGCCATGAAAAGGGTCCTATTTAATGACAGGGGTTTATTAATCCCAGTTTCCATGTCAAAATACTTTAAATTTGGCTTTAGGTCATTGCACTAAGGAAGAAATTGCCATTGATACCAGTTAAAATTCCAAATATGATAACCACCAACAGAGCAGAGCTAAACTGGCCAGGTGTTATAATTGTCCTACAGCATTGTTCAGGGAGTTTGGACAGATGACAGAACCAGGAATGTGTTACTTCATCACTAGATTAATTCACTGATGTCGTCACAGCTCCATGATAGCAAGTGATAGAAGCATAGTTAGAGAAAGCAGGTTCTTAAGGAGAAGTCTTTGGAGGGTACATCTTCTCCTTGCCCCCTTATTCTCTAATACATTTTCCTGGGAAAATCAGATTTGTTCACTATTCACTATTTGCCATGATATTCTGCTTTGCTACATGTCCAAACCAATGGAGCTTCCAAACCATGGGATGACACTTTAAACCAAAATAAATCTTTCTCCCTTTAAGTTATTTTCTCACGTGTTTTGTCACTGTGAAACAAAGCTGACGAATTCAAGGGTATTGTGCCAAGTGTGTTCAGCCATGCAAATAATTCCTAACTGGTTATCATCTAACAATGGACCACTGGCAGCTATGTGGCTGCAAACAAAGATCAAAATATCAACTTTAAAAGATTGGCTTGTTCTAGTGTTGCTGTAAGTCTATTTAGTCTGTCTTCTTTTTAACTTCCCCATTCCTAGGCACTTTGGTTAGGTAAAATAAAGTTAGAGGTTTTCCTAGTGTCAGCATCCCACTGCATTAACCCATACTTACTAGAGATGTCCACAGATAGAGAGAAGGAAGTTGTCCCGTCTTTTCATCTGTTCAGGGAGGTCTCCCTGAAGAGCAGCATTGCTTTAGCTTTGTTAGTCTTCAACACCTGGCAAAGGGTTTGGATCATATAGTGAATTTGTGAAATGGCTTAAAAATATATGATGTAAATTCAACCACTAGTCTTTATTCTCTCCAAAAAGCTGTTTCAAATGAAGGCTTATATTGCCTTTAGAATAGTTTAGCTATTTTTTCTGTGCTTAGGTTCATGTTTAACTCTGTGGCCTACATTACAAAATATTTGAGCATTTTTCTCCAACATGTTTTATCTTTTTGTTTCTCTATTCTTGACTTCTTAAGTAATTAACTTCTAAGAAATCTTGAGCATAACTATAAATAAATAGATATATCTGATGCCATGAAACCATAGGAATTTCCCATGATAGAAAGTGACAAACTCCTAAGAGAAAGAAGCAAATTAAGAACTAAAATACTTGAATCTTGCACTGCATTCACCTGACCCTACTATTCCTTCAGAACATTAGTGATAAAGACTTTCACAATACACAAAGCAATAGAAAACTTTTAAAAAAGATGCCAATGTCCCTTAATGCATATTTTTTTCTTATGTCAGTTTCCAAGCTTCCTATTCTAGTGTCCACATTGTACCAAATTGAGGCAAGAACTTCTAATCTCACTGACAATAACAAGCCAAGCACCAATGAAAACAATATTCATTCTTCCCTGGGCAATGTCCTAGGCCTGTGGATGTAACATAAAAAAGATGTTTTTTTGAATTCAAACTAACATCCTTACCGGATCTGACTTTGTACAGAATGATGACTTGGATTTTCTAACTGTGGCTTGTGTTCCTCGCTATGCTCACACAATTTAGCTTTAAAACAGCAAGTGAACACTGAATCATGGAGTCTACCATAGACTACCAGGTTCTTTTTTCCCACTCCCAGGCTAAAGGAATCTGAGGATTTGCTGGAAGCAATCGCAATTAGAATTTTTTCATAGACTTTCCTGAAAACCCAATAAAAGGCAATAGAAAGGAGAGGCTGAGCCTATTATATTTATTATGGGCTTCTAGCCTGGTTTCTATTAAGTTTTACAGTATTTAGTTTTGAAGCTGTGTGCTAAAGTATAATTGTAAATATTTTCCCCAAATATCAAATACCTAACATACAAAAATAATTTAGTAGATGAAGAAAGTGACAAAACAGAATGAACCATTAGTAGCTGAGTCCCAGACCCTCCAATGGGATGGACAGACGCTAGTTATGTCTCAGTGTGGAGTCTTTTTGCTTGCATTCAACTCTCTAATTTTAGTCTTTGGTATGATTTAAATTATATTTAATTAATAAATTATTGTTCCAATGAAATTGTACATTCTGCTATAAAACCTGGACACATTTTCTTGTAAAAATGTATATCTGCATCATTGTCCTTCAAGTGCAATGTAAACTTGTCTTCAAAGAATGTCACTCTAAATATAAGATCTTTTTTTATGAAATTTTATCCGAATTCTAGATCCTGTCCAGAACATAGCTTTTCTACAACAATTTCCTCTTTGATAGCTAATCATATATAGGGAAAGTTATGTTTTACGTTATACATTTGTAAGTGTATCTTTCCATGAGAAAAATCTTGGTCCAGTGCTCCCCAAAGCCAGCCTGAAAGCAATCTACTTGGAATGCTGTAGAACATCAAGTTCTCATCTGGGTAAAATTGCCTCGCAAATGTAGACAGTTTCTTATTCATATTTTCCACTTTTTCTCTTTTCTGAATGGAAGACTTTAAATTACCAAATATGATTTTTTTTTCTTGTGGGTCCTATTAATTACAATACATATTTGAAAACTTCAGGCATTGTAGTTTCTGAACTGGCTAACTGTAACTTCTGATGCTACCTTGTAGACAAATGTTATTCATTTAAGATTGGGTTCTGTGAATTTGAGATTTTACAAGAACCCTTTGGCTTTGGAGCAGGAATGAGAACATCTCTGGATTGTCTCACCCCTTTTTAACTGTGGTGCTCAGTGTACTTTCCATTGAAGGAGTGAGCACTGTCAACTAGTTAACATAAGCTATCAGGAAAAAAATCCCTGAACTTTGTAAGCACAGAATAATTGCACACAAATGCATTCAGGAACCTTATGGAAAATATAGTGCTGTTAACTGGCATGGTTACAGCACAATTTAGCAAGTATGTTAGAACAAATTACCCCTTTTAACCGTAAGCCATTCTGTTTCACGCTTTTTAATGAAGGCCTGTGCCACACACTAGAATACTTCTCACCTCATTACTTCCCATAAAAAGCACTGATCCATTCAAAGGCTCCTCATATCTCCCATATGAGCGCTAAAAAAGACTTTCCCCCTCGTTCTGGCAGGACAAGGAGGCTTCTTCCGACTCTGCCTTTGAAGTAGATCATTAGAATGTTTACTAGATAAAAGCAAAAAATTTATCTGTGCAATCTCACTGCTGCCATGCATTAATGTTCTAGCCTTCCTTCAAAAGCAAAACAAAACAAAGTAAACACAACAAAGCCTCAAACCATTTCTGCCCTTATTTAGAAAATAGGAGATATTTGCAAGACTCTTGGTGCCATTTTTCTCTGTCAGTATTCACAATGATTTTCAAAGAAATGCTAAGAAGCAGAAAGATCTTAACAGACTACTAAAATACAAAGTAAGGATTCAATAAAAAGGCAGGCAGGAAAGCAAGCTGTCAGAAGCGATGGGTGATAGGCCACCTCACCTCAGCAGAAATGGCCCAGTTTTTTTTTTTTTTTTGATTAAATGTCTTTTTCTCTCTATGTGATGTCTGAAGGGGAAAGATGTTGACTAGCTTCAGAAATAACATTATATAGGTTTCTGATGAATATAAATTTTCTTCCAGAGCACAATATTAATCCCCCACCAATTTCAGCGCAATGCATACATACATAACTAATTAATATACCTTGTGGCTTATAATGTAGCTCAGTGTTAGAGTGCTTTCCTAGTATATACATGCCCATGGCTTCAATCCCTGCATTGGCTTTGTATATGTTCTATGAAATTTGAGGTCAATGCCTTCTTTTTGAAGGACAACTTATTTCATAACTCTATTGGAGTGCATGGCGCTATCACAGGGCTAACACAGCTACAAGACTGGGCATAAGAGGAATGGCAATGGATAAAGGTGCTTGACACCAAGTCTGAAGACCTGAGTTCCACCTCAGGGATATACATAGTGGAAGGAGAGAACTGATTCCCACGTGTGGTCCTCTGACGTCACTTGTGTGTTGTAACACATGAGCACCCACATCTACAAAATGAATTTCAAAATTTAGTTTAGAAAGGATTGAACATGTATATGTGCACTGAGATTTTAAGATCTGATTTTAATGAGAGTGGAAAAAATTCATGGAGGAGAAAGAACACACCGAAAACATTCAGACATGATTGCAGTATTTTAGTTAGTAGGGAAAAAAAATACTTGTTCATCTCTGTGACATAAATTTCTAGTTGGGCCATTAGCCTAACAGTGTGCAGTAGAATAGCAGAGATTGCAACTGAAGAAAAAGTCCATACCAGGTATTAGAACAGTTAGAAAGCAGGGAGCCAACATCTAAATTCTGTAATGTAACAAAACCCTGAAATTTGACACATGTTCTACATTGAAATGATGTTTAAAACCAATGCCTTTGTAGAAAAGGTCCACTTAATGTAAACTCCCTGGCGACATTTCCAACTTTCCTTTGCAGTATCTCCGAGAACAAATCCGATCACCTGGTGCACTGCTGTCAAGCCCCAAAAAACACTTAGGCTGACCAGTTCCTAAATTAAGTTGGTATTCTCCAGGCACTTTCCCAGAAATCCAAGCTCAGCTTGGATCACGTTCACAAAGGTACGGGAGGAAAATGTCAGTACTGTACATTAATAGGTTAGAGGAGGCACATGGTCCTGGCCAGTCGATCCCCACAATAATAACCCCACAGCTTTGTTTCATTTGAAAACATAAATCTGTACACACATACTTACTTAGACATATATCCATGTATGCAGCAAAAAGTTGAGCTAATAATAAAGGAAAGGATGAACGTTGGCACTGTGGATGTTGACAGCATTATGCAAACTTTTCAATATTTCCTTGCATGCTCAACTTTAACTTTTGTTTATAAATTCCACTTAGACATAATTTACAACTTCTGTTAACTTAAGCTGGGTTCTGTAAAATCTGTCTAAAAAAATCAGCTCAGAGGGCTTTGAGATGTTACAAGCGTATCTAGATATCAAACACTGAGCTGTGCAAATTATACTCACTTTGGAAACTCTGAGTTTGTATTTATATACATAATATATTTTAGTTCTGATGTTTTAAAATGATGAAATAAGCCTTGTTTCCCCCTCCCATGCCTTTCCCAAGCATTGCTGTAGTATCCTGAAAGAGGCAGAGAGCCCAAAACAAAATGAGAGGTTCTGGAGGCTGTCACTATTTAACAGCACTTTGTAAGATGATTTGGGGGAGGGGGTAAACAAGGCTAAGCAAAAGTTCTTAAAAACCACCTGAAGTTTGTAATTTCATTCTAGGATAGTTGAAAGACTTCAACAGTTCAAAATGGCAAAAAACTAATTCAGTATCTGGTATTTTGCCCATGTACAGTTCTTGCAGACATCTGACCTCATCTTTCTGTAGGAACAGTTAGACATGTCAGTCAATCTAGATTAAAAGAAAAAAACAAATTCAGCCTCTATTTACTCTCTGCATTTAAGTTCCATTCAAGATCAAAGGCAGAAATTGAAGGTCTTCTTGGTGTCTGGATTTTAAATAACAAAATACTCAGCTTCAGTTTTCCTTTCCTTTCTTTCTTGAAAGAGGTCAGCCTTTTCCTCTCTGCAGAAGTATGAAGAAGGCAGATCCCTGACTTGTGCCTCTTCCAATGTTTCACCTATAAGGAGCACGTTTAAGCAAATGGATATGTTTTGTTTGTTGCTTTGTTGTTTTCTGATACAGGGTCTTAAGTATCCCAGGATGGCCTCAAACTGGCTAAGCAGCTGGTAATATCCTGAATTTCCTATCTGCCTACTTCTGTCTCCCAAGTGCCTCGATGCCAGATACTAGCTATAGTCAGTTTACGTGGTGTTAGGGATTGAACCCAGAGATTTGTACATACTAGGCAGTGTTCAACTAACTGAGCTCCCCTTATATTTTTCTGGATTTTATCTCACTCTGTAGCTCAGAATGACCTCATACTTGGTGTGTGTGGGGGTGATCTTGCTGCCTTGGTCTCCCATTTCCCAAGATTGCAGGTATATTTCAGCAAACTCACACCAAAATAAAATATTTCCAATCCAAGATGGGAAGTGGAGATATTAAATGAAATGTAAGCTAATGGAGAATAAAATAATTTGATAATATTTTGTGGAAACAGTGCATTTTGTCATGAAAATATGGGTATAAATCAATTTTTTTAGGTTGTAAAGGGGTGTAGGAGATAATTCCACATTAGAGTGTACCTGTTGACATTCATGAAGATACTCTCAAGGGAAATGCCAGATTTATTAGCATTTGTTTAGTGACAGAATAGCGGTTGATACAAAGGTACAAATTAGTAATTTTGTGTTTCTATGAGCTAAGTAAACAGGATGGATTGGAGAGCTGTTCCTTTTCTATTGGTATACTGATAGTCTTCATGTTCCAGTGAGAACTAGGTTCATGGTTGAATGTGTGGAGCAAGAAGCACTGAAGTTGGTCTCAGGTAAGAAATTCAAGGTGGCTTGGTGACACATACCCACAATCCCAGAACTCTGGAGGTAGAAGCAATGAGGTCATGAGATCAAGCTTGGGCTATGTAGTGAGGAACTCCCTTAAAAACAAATAAGCCATTATTATTGTTGTATATGTAGACACAACCCACTGAGTCTATATCATTGCTCATATGTACATGTGTCCAGGGCTGACCACTTAAGACTGAACAACCTATGCAGAAACTCATTCATTGAGAAAACTGATTCCACTGGTATAGTTGGATTGAGAAGAAAGGGCAGGAGTGATGCATATGCAGCGCTCATGTTTGGATTTGCAAAAAAAAAAAAAAAAACAAACCTAAAAAACCCCAAAAAAAACAAAAACCAAAAAATCAAGTAAAATAAAATCACTCTCAAGCCCATTTATCATATAAAACCCTTAAAATTTTGTTCCTGCTTTTTAAACTAAATTAATATAAAATTTTTACATATATGTGCCATATTTATACTATCTCTTCCCTTAATCTTTTCCTTTAAAGTCCTGCCCTACTCATGACTCCCTCTAAAATCATTTAAAAATATTTTTTGCTGTATATTAATGTATGTGTTTACATATATATATGTGTGTGTGTGAATAAATGAATATATAAACAGAACCCACTGAATCCATCAGTGTTGTTGTTTGCATATTTTTAGGGCTGACCACTTGGTGGCTTATCCAGGAAGAAAACTAATTTACTCTTTCAGCAGTCAGCAATTCCTTGTAAAGCTTGCTATTCCATAAAATTTTCCTCATCTATATTGAGATGCTATCTGGTGTTGTCTTTGTTCAGGTCTTGTTTAGGCTAACACACTGTTGAGACTTCCTCCATTCACCTTTCCACGTAACATCGAAGATCCATTCTCACAGTAGACACCCCGGTCCTTTGGATTTTTTTTTTATTTTTTATTTTATTTTATTAGTTCGAATTAGGAACAAGCTTGCTTCAGATGTCAATCCCTTCTCCCTCCCCTCCCCCCAACATCCCACCTGCCCCTAGCCATCCCCCATCCACTCCCCAGGCAGGGTAAGGCCCTCAAAAGGGGCTCCCCAAAGTCTACCACATCATCCTGGGCCAGCCTTAGGCCCTTCCCCATATGTCCAGGTCAAGAGAACATCCTTTCATATGGGATGGGCTCTCAAAATCCCCCTTTTTTTAAAAGACATTACATATTTAATACAGTGCCTTACCCCTGTACAAATGGAAAAAAATTAAGTTCAATATTTCTAGAACAATATAGCTGTTAATTTTTGTAAATTGCCAACTGAACGCGGTAAACTGGATACTTTTTTCCAAAGTTGACAGCACAGCTAAAGTTTCCAAAAATTCAAATTATATATATACATACATATATATATATATATATATAATATATATATATATATATATATATATATATACCAATAATGGCAGTATGTTATTCATCAATAGCAGCAACAGCTTCTCCAGGTTCTGCAGTCATTTGAACGAAATTGTAGAGACATCCAGAACTCTCCATTAAAAAAATAAATAAATAAATAAAACAAAACAAAACAAAAAGTAAAAAACAAAATCCCAGAAAAACAGCAAAGTTCTGTTACCCTTGTGGTACCTGGCACTATTTTTTTTTTAATTAGCTTCTCAATCATCATCTGGAAGGAAACCATTCTGAGCAACATCATTAAAAACAGCTCTGATAAAGCATGTATCATAAAGCAGGTCCATATATGAGTGAGTACATATCAAGTTTATCTTTTTTGTGATTGGGTTACCTCGCTCAGAATGGTTTCTTCGAGTTCCATCCGTTTTCCTGCAAATTTCAAGATTCCATTGTTTTTTTCTGCTGAGTAGTACTCCATTGTGTAAATGTACCACATTTTCTGTATCCACTCTTCGGTTGAGGGGCATCTAGGCTGCTTCCAGTTTCTGGCTATTACAAATAATGCTTCTATGAACATGGTTGAACAGATGTCTTTGTTGTATGAATGTGCTTCTTTTGGGTATATGCCTAGGAGTGGAATTGCTGGATCTTGTGGTAGACTGATTCCCATTTTCTTGAGGAATCGCCATACTGATTTCCAAAGTGGCTGTATAAGTTCGCACTCCCACCAGCAGTGGAGGGGTGTTTCTCTTTCTCCACATCCTCTCCAGCATTAACTGTCATTGGTATTTTTGATTTTAGCCATTCTGACAGGAGTAAGATGGTATCTCAAAGTTGTTTTGATTTGCATTTCCCTGATGGCTAAGGATGTTGAACACTTTCTTATGTGTCTTTCAGTCATTTTAGATTCCTCTATTGAGAATTGTCTATTTAGTTCTGTACCCCATTTTTTAATTTGGATTGTTTGGTGTTTTCGAGAATAGCTTCTTGACTTGTTTGTATATTTTGGAGATCAGGCCTTTGTCAGATGTGGGGTTGGTGAATATCTTTTCCCAGTCTGTCGGCTGTCGTTTTGTCTTGCTGACTGTGTCCTTTGCCTTACAGAAGCTACTCAGTTTCAGGAGGTCCCATTTATTAATTGTTGATCTCAGTGTCTGTGCTACTAGTGTTATGTTCAGGAAGCTGTCTCTTGTACCAATTAATTCAAGGGTATTTCCCACTTTATCTTCTAATAGGTTCAGTGTGGCTGGATTTATGTTGAGATCTTTGATCCATTTTGACTTATGTTTTGGGCAGGGCAAAAGCTTGGGTCTATCTGTAGTATTCTACATGTTTGCATCCAGTTATGCCAGCACCATTTGTTGAAGATGTTCTCTTTGTTCTAGCATATATATTTGGATTGTTTGTCAAAAATCAGGTGTTCGTAGGTATGTGAGTTAATATCAGGGTTTTCAACTCTATTCCATTTGTCTACCTGTCTATTTTCGTGCCAATACCAAGCTGTTTTCAGGACTATAGCTCTGTAATAGAGCTTAAAGTTAGGGATGGTGATGCCTCCAAAAGTTCCTCTATTGTACAGGGTTGTTTTGGCTATCCTGGGTCTTTTGTTTCTCCATATAAAGTTGAGAATTGTTCTTTCAAGGTCAGTGAAGAAATGTGTTGGGATTTTGATGGGGATTGCATTGAATCTGTAGATTGCTTTTGGCAAGATTGCCATTTTTACTGTGTTGATCTTGCCTATCCAAGAGCATGGGAGATCTTTCCATTTTCGGGTATCTTCTTTAATTGCTTTCTTTAGAGGCTCAAAATTCTTACGGTACAGGTCTTTCACTTTTTTGGTTAGTGTTACTCCAACGTATTTTATGTTGTTTGTGGCAATTGTAAAGGGTGATGCTTCTCTGATTTCTTTCTCCACCAATGTGCCATCCGTATATAGTAGGACTATAGATTTTTTTGAGTTAATCTTGTGTCCTGCCACTTTGCTGAAGGTGTTTATCAGCTGTGGGAGTTCCCTGGTTGAGTTTTTCGGGTCACTTATGTAGACTATCATATCATCTGCAAATAGTGAGAGTTTGACTTCTTCCTTTCTGATTTGTATCCCCTTGATTTCCTTTTGTTGTCTTATTGCTCTAGCTAGAACTTCAAGGACAATATTGAAGAGGTATGGGGAGAGTGGACAGCCTTGTCTTGTACCTGATTTTAGAGCAATTGCATTGAGTTTCTCTCCATTTAATTTGATGTTGGCTGCTGGCTTGCTGTATATTGCTTTTATTATGTTGAGGTATGTTCCTGTTATCCCTGATTTCTCCAGGACCTTTATCATGAAGGGATGTTGGATTTTGTCAAAGGCTTTTTCAGCAACTAGTGAGATGATCATGTGATTTTTTTCCTCAGTCTGTTTATATGGTGGATTACATTGATGGATTTTTGTATGTTGAACCATCCTTGCATCCCTGGGATGAAGCCTACTTGATTGGGATGGATGATTTCTCTGATGTGTTCTTGGATTCGATTTGCCAATACTTTTTGTTATATTGATTCTTTGTATTGTTCTCCTAGTTTCCATTTTATTGATTTCAGTCCTCAATTTGATTGTTTCCTGGCATCTGCTCCTCTGGGATGTATTGGCTTCTTTGTTTTCTAAAGCTTTCAGTTGTGCTGTTAATTCTTTAGTGTGATTATTCTCCTGTTTCTTCATGTGGACATTTAGCGCTATGAACTTTCCTCTTAGAACTGCTTTCAGAGTATCCCATAGGTTTGGATATGTTTTGTCCACATTCTCATTGAATTCTAGGAAATCTTTAATTTCTTTTTTATTTCTTCCTGGACCCATGAATCGTGCAATTGGGTGTTACTTAATTTCCATGAGTTTGTAGGTTTTCTATAGTTCTTATTGTTGTTGAATTCTAATTTTAAAGCATGGTGGTCTGATAAGACACAGGGGATTATTTCAATTTTTTTGTACTTGTTGAGGTTTGCTATGTTGCCAAGTATGTGGTCGATTTTAGAGAAGGTTCCATGTGGCACTGAGAAGAAGGTAAATTGTTTTGTATTTGGGTGGAATGTTCTATAGATATCTGTTAAATCCAATTGTGCCATAACTTCTATCAGTTCTTTTGTTTCTTTGTTAAGTTTCTGTCTGGTGTTTCTGTCCAATGCTGAGAGTGGGGTGTTGAAATCTCTCACTATAAGTGTGTGCAGTTTTATGTGTGATTTGAGCTTTAGTAAAGTTTCTTTTACAAACGTGGATGCCTTTTTATTTGGGGCATAAATGTTCAGAATTGAGACTTCATCCTGATGAATTTCTCCTGTGATGTGTAGGAAATGACCTTCTTCATCTCTTTTGACTGATTTTAGTTTAAAGTCCAATTTGTTGGATATTAGGGTTGCTACCCCCCGCTTGTGTCTTGGTTCCATTTGATTGGAAGATCTTTCCTCAACCTTTAATTTTGAGGTATTGTCTGTCTTTGAGGTTGAGGTGAGTTTCTTGTATGCAGCAGAAGGAAGGATTCTGTCTTCTTATCCATTCTGCTAATCTGTGTCTTCTTATAGGGGAGTTGAGATCATTATTAATGTTGATGGATATTAATGACTATTGATTATTGTTCATTCTTGTTTATTTTTGATTTGGTGATGGTGGCAAAGCTTTGCTGGGTATAGTAGTCTGGGCTGGCATCCATGGTCTCTTAGTGTAGGTAGACTATCAATCAGAGTTTCCAAGGAAAAGTCAGGTGTGATTTTGATAGGTTTGCCTTTATAGGTTACTTGACCTTTTTCCTTTGCTGCTCTTAATATTTTCTATTTGTTGTTTATGCTTGGTGTTTTGATTATTATGTGGTGAGGTGACCTTTTTTTTTGGTTCAGTCTATTTGGTGTTCTGTAGGCTTCTTGTATTTTCATTGGCATGTCTTTCTTTAGGTTGGGAAAGTTTTCTTCTATGATTTTGTTGAATATGTTTTCTGCGCTTTTGAGTTGGATTTCTTCACCTTCTTCTATACCTATTATTCTTAGGTTTGTTCTTTTCACAGTATCCCATATTTCCTGGATATTTTCTGTTAGGGATTTGTTGGACTTAAGATTTTCTTTGGTTGATGAATCTATTTCTGCTAGTGTGTCTTCAACTCCTGAGATTCTCTCTTCCATCTCTTATATTCTGTTGGTTATGCTTACATCTGTAGTTTCTGATCATTTACCCAGCTTTTCTATTTCCAGCATTCCCTCAGATTGTGCTTTCTTTATTGTCTCTATTTCAGTTTTTAGGTCTTGAACTGTTTCTTTTTTCTTTTTTTGGTTTGTTTTGTCTTCAATTTCTTTAAGGGAGTTTTCTCATGGCCTCTTTGAGGTTCTCTTTGAGGTCCTCTATCATTTTCCTGAAGATGTTTTTAAGGTCATTCTCTTCTGGTTCATCTGCATCATGATGTTGAGGTCTTACTGGTGTATGTTTCCTAGTTTCCGGTGGTGTCATATTGGGTTTTCTGTTGTTGGATGTGCTTTTACCTTGTCCTCTTCTCATCCTTTCTTCTGGTGGGTGTGGCAAGTGTTTCTTGTTCTCCTGGTGGGTGCGGGACCACGGTTCCCTTCTTGTAGATGCAAACAGATCCAGTACTCTGATGTCGGTCCTCTTCTCGTGGATGGAGGTGTCACTGTTACTCGGGTGTTGGCAGTGTTTGGGTGTGCCGGGTCCTGCCGGGCCAGCAGTTGGAGGCAGAGCTGTCACTGGGCCTCGGGGTGTCGGATCCCGCTGCTGAACTCCTTATGGCACTCTGGTCGCTTGTCTCAGATGACTCTGAGCAGCGAGGATGAGTAGGAGCCGAAAACAGCCCCTGGCTTACCTGGGCCAGCAGATGGAGGCCGGGCTGCCTCTGGGTGTTCGGTGTTCAGAACCCACCACCGCAGCAAAATTGGGTTGGGCAGGCAGGTCCCTTGTGTCAGATGACTCTGGTCCTTTGGATTTTATAATCTGTCTGTCCCCTCTTCTACAATATTTCCTCAGCCTTAGGTTTGAAGGTAGTGTTGTGCATGAATGGGGGCAGGGCATGCTATAGTCAGTTATTCTTTGCATTGAGTGGTTGTGGCTTATGGTATTCTCCATCTGATATAAAAAGATGATAAGTAGTAAGAACTCCACTTATCTCTAGATACAAGGATTAGTGCTTAGAATGCAATTAGGAATCATGATAGTTTAGGAAAGCATGCGTAGTAGCTTCTCCTGTAAGACCCATGACCTCACTAGCCATGGGTAATTGGCTAAGTTTGCAGTACCAGTCATGAATTCCTTCCTTTTGAGAGGGTCTTGAGTCCAGTCCAGTTAGACAGCTACTGGTTAGTGCCACAGTGAAGTGCCACTATTGTGCCTTTAGGGATATCTCGTCATACTGCTCAGTGTTGTGGTTCATAGGCATCACAGCTAGGTAGGACTATTGATTGCTTTTCATTTTCAGTAATATGAAAGTTAGTCAAAAAGGAGGAGGCTTTCAGGTCAGATCCACCTTCATTGATTCAAGTCTGGTGGCTGAAATGCACTCGATCTTCATCAATAAGGCCTTACATTCAACTTCTGGGAGACAAGCAGGGCAACAGCAATAGCCTGTATTCTTTAGGGGTTACTATGAATCCCCTCACCAACAACTTGAAAGGTTACCCATGACTGGTAGTGTGTGTACATATATATACATACATACATACATACATACATACATACATACTAGGTAAATATAAAATAATATGAATTCCTATGGATTTTAAAAACATCTTTAGTGTTATTTTCCTTCCCTACCCCCATATTGTCCTTTTCCTTCCCCAGCTGAAGATGACTCCACATTTTTCACAATACTCCTCTGTGTAACCTATGTCCTGCTATTCCCCTCTCTAGAGCTCTGTATGTGTTACTCTGCCCTCTTATGTGACCTTTATATTCTCTAAGATCATAATATACATTTCCAAAGCTTCAGCTTTCATCTGTGCCAATTACGGTCTCTGAAATTTGTATTTAGGTTAATCTGTAATTATGCTTCCCAACAGTTGAGCCCCTCTTTCTGCCTTACCATCTTATAGGTGCTTTATCTTAAGAGTGTCATACATAAATTCAAACCTGCTCTTTGCTTAGCTTCATTAGCAGCATCAGCCATCTTCTTGCTCAAGAAAAATTAATGTAGTGTTTTCTTTGTTTGTTTCTTTCTATTTTCAATGTAATCCATCACTAATAGCCACTAATCCTCTGTGATTTTTATTTGCTAAAGAATTTGTATGTTACTGCAGTCCATGCTATAACCTTCTTTCACATAGCCTAGGGCAGCAGCCTCCTGTTCCTGTAGGGGTATATGGAAGAAATGCTCCTGCCAGCTACTGGGTGGTGGTGATGATAGGTCAGGGCTATCCTCAGTGTTTCTCCTGGTTGTGCAGTAGCATCTCAGAAACAGCTCTTTACTCCAATAGTAACATATTCAACCCATCTCACTGTGTCCATATTCAGGCACATCAGAGTCTTTTGGATTGGGGCCTCACTTCTGGTATCTTCTTGAAGTTAATTCTGTCTGACAGTAGGTAAAGTAAAAAAGGTAGGTTTTTTTGTTTTGTTTTGTTTTTTTGTTTGTTTGGTTGGTTGATTTTGGTCTTATAGGGACTTCAGTTCCCTGTTAACGCCCTTCTGGTCTTTCTAATTGCTGGTTCCAAGTCCTTTTAAGTAGATATATTCTGTAAGCAAAACCACATGTTTCCCGAGGAAAGGTCTTGTTGAGAAAAATCTTCTATTTTCTTCTTAAACTGTGAGCTCCCCTTCCCTACCTTGGAGCCGCTGTTTCTGTTGCCATTGGGACTTCTATTTCTCACCTGGCTGCAGTAGACTTTAGCTGCCATTCCAAGGACTTTGGTTATTACATTTCATAGAATGATACTCTAAGCTCAGCTGAAGCATGCCTCCAGTGGGTTGAAATGCTTAAATTATATATTTATTAATTTTTAAAATTTTTCTGCATTAATGAGACAATCCAAGAAATACCATTTTTTCACCAAAAGCAATTTTACAGCCATGGTTAGAGCTTCTTCCACACAAAACTGTAAAATGAGAGGGTTTTGTTTTCTGTAGTTCTCTTTTATTTGTCCTGCACCATTGGGTACTGTCTGCAGTCAACCCAAGTCCATTCCTGCCACTTAGTAATGTGACTTCCCTCCAGGGTCAAAACTTTCCAGGCTGTTGCTTCTACTCCATCAAAGTAATTTACCTTTTCTCTGTTTTACCTGTTCTCAGGGGAAATAAATGAAATATTCATCTATTCTAAGGAATCAATGGGCACCAAAAGATGAAAAGAGAAATTTTAGGTAAAATGGACATTTGAACTAGAATTCTGTAATGTTGCCATGCCTCCATTGTGAATATGATTCACTCAGTAGACAGAAACACATATTGGAAATCTTTGTTTTCTGTAAATATTGTTAGAACAGACTAAGAATGAGCACATCTTCCAAAATAATCATAAAGTTGGTGGTAATTAAGATTTAATTTGCATTGTCTCAACTGGAAGAATAAACTCCAACTATTGATTATCAGCATCATCACTTAGATATTGAATCATGAGGTGCACTTCTTTGGTTCATTTCCTTCTAATAATGACTGTTCAGAATAAAACCTGGGAGGCATTTACTACAGACTGTGAGGTTTCACCCTTGGTGTCCCCTAGTCTGGGTAAACAGAAAGGAATGCGTTTTTATATCCCTGTCATGTCACTCAATGGTCTTTCGTGCCAGTGATTGTTTGGTACTATGAAATTCATTTCAGAATTTCAAGAATAGGTATATCTTCCTAGACCAGGCATTGGTGTGGTTTACCAGGTTCACAGTTGATTAAGAATGGTTATTACCTTTTTCCTTCTCCAGTGTGCAGAGCACCTTCCAGCACTATGAAATTAGCCAGTATCAATGAAGATCGGATTTCTCCACAACTGTGACTCAAATATGTGGTGTCTTTAACAATAAGGTCTTACCATCCATTTCTGGAGGGTAGCTGAGCACATTGGCAATAGACTATAATGCTAGAGGGTTTATGTGACACCACACATTTTCTTTTGAGAAGACCTCACTATTCATCTGAGGCTGACTTTGAACTACTCACCTCTCTCAGCCTTCTTAGGGCTGGGATTACAGGTGTGTGCCACCACACTTGCCTTTGCTATTCAAACTCATAAAGATGAGGCTTTGATAGCTTTTAAATCCCATGTGTTATAAAACGACCTACCTTTCCCATGAATGGTTTTGGTGAGAATAAGCAGATCATTTCCTGCTACTTCTATTCTGGACACTATAATTTGCTATAGGAACAAAGAAACCATCATCCTAGACTCCCCTGCAACTCTTCCCTTGCTAAATGGTGCATTCATGCATATTTTGATGGACTGTTTTTCAAAACTATATTTCAAAGGCCCTTGTCATATTTAGGATTTAGGTATTCATTGGCATACTCTTAGAAGATGTTAAAGTTTATTTTCATTAATTACAGAAGTCTTTACCTGGACTGGAATGAAAACTCAGAAAGCTGTAACAATGTCAAGGATGAAAGCCTATAGTGAATTTGGCACAAGGAAAGGGGATGTGCTGGGCCATGGGGACTTATTAGAAAAAAAAGGTTGTGGAAGATACAGAGTTTTGTAAACTTGTCAGGCTTATTATTAAAAACTAAACCATAAAAATTTACAATTAAGTAAGTTATATGAATATAAAAGGAAGTGCTCAACACTCATTACCTCTCCATTATTTTTACTGTGCTATGACATTTTTTGTGCCTTTGAGATTATTTAGTGGACACACTTTATAATGGCATGCTAGTACATATCACTTTCACATTGTGCTCATGGATGCTGTTATCTTGAATTCTGTCATGGCTGTGTACACAAACCGTGGAAATTGGCAAAAGCTAAAACTCAAGCTTTGATTTGTTTGACTGTTTTTTGGACAGCCTAGATATAAGAAAACACAGAAAGAAACATTAGCAATGGGATTCAAAGTTAATAGTATGTTGCATGCATACTTGTTTCACTGTAAAGTGTGAAGAATTTGCAAATTGCTGTCCAGTTCAACAACTGAGAGGTTCGCTGATGAAAGAGTAATGTTACAGCATATTTTTTTGATGCTGCACTCTCACTTGGCTTGTTGAGGTAAATGAAAATATCTACCAGCATTTGTGTTGAAACTATGTTCATGAAAAGCAAATAGGGATTGATAGCAGATTTAAGAATTTGGCAAAATCAACATAGTCAGGGATCCCCTTAACAGAGTTTTTGTTATACTGTCCAGACTTTCAGCCTCCAAAACATGAGCTGAATAAAATTGATTTCTTCATAGGTGCTTGTCTCTGGTATTTCATTATAGTAACAACAACCAAAAAAAAACTTGTCCAATACATATAATCTATTTTATTGCTTGTTTCTTCCTGAAGTTTCTCTTATTTTATTCTTGTATTTAAATTTGAAAGACCATCTTCAAATTGATCATAACACCTGATTCTTTAAAATATTGATTTATTTATGTGTCACTTTAAACGCTGCATGGAAAACATGAGAAAGTAGCTGTTTGTAACTTAAGAACTGATGACTGCTGAGATGAGCACCCCCTGCTGAAGTTTTCACCTCTCTCACTTTCCTTTAATGGTCTGTCAGAGTTAAGGAATCATTTTCCAAAGACACTGACAACTCAGCACCTGCTCATTTCCAAGGCCCCCCCACCCTCAAGTGTGGGTGTTCACATATGTGGGGGTGTGCATATGTACAGGCAGATGGGGACATCAGAAGTCAACTTCCTCCAGTGTTGTTGCTCTGAAACCTCTGCCTTGTTTTAGTTTTGAGCTGTGGTCTCTCAGTGGAACCTGGAACATGAAGATTAAGCTAGGATGACTGGCCATGAGCCCCATGTATACTTTTGTCTCCATCTCTGCATTGCTGAGATTAAAGGTGAGTGCCATCACCATCAGGCTTTACACATATGCTGGGAATCTGAACTGAGGTCCTTACACATGTGGCAGGCATACTAAATGAGCTAGCTCCCTTTTCTCCCCTCTCCACCTTTTTATTACAGAAGTTACTTGCTTGCTTTGTTTTGTAAATTATTATACCTTTCAGCTTTGCTAGTTTGAGATTTGTGACCTATTAATTGTTCTTTTCTTTTATTAGTTCAAATTAGAAACAAGCTTGCTTCACATGTCTATCCCAGGTTCTTCTCCGTCCCTTCCTCCCCCACCCTCCTCCAGCCCTCCATCAACCCCCCTCTGCTCCGCAGGGAGGGTCAGGCCCTCCATGGGGGATCCCTAAAGTCTGTCATATCATTGGGGTAGGAACTAGGCCCTCCCCCAGACTGAGAGAGCATCTCTCCATGTGGGATGGGCTCCCAAAGTCCTTTCCTAAGCCACAGATAAATACTGATCTACTACCAGAGGCCCCATTGAGTGCCAAGGCCTCCACACTGACATCCACGTTCAGGGGTCTGAGTCTCCATGCTGGCCTCCTAGTCATCAGTCTGGGGTCCATGAGCTCCCCCTTGTTCAGGTCAGCTGTTTCTGTGGGTTTCACCAGCCTGGTCTTGACCTCTTATTCTTTTACTTTCTAAAGAGAATGTGAAACCTGTCCTTTTGCTTTTGCTTATCATTTTGGAAGTATATCAAAAATAAGCCAAATGGAAGCTCCATGGGGCTACATATAAACTTAGGAATCTGCCCACTCAACACGTCTAAAGTAGGGTTTTATTATTATGAAGCTATTAATAGTTCTTGGTTTGAATCTTATTTTTCATAGATTCAGGAACAAACCCAAATGACTATTTTTCAATAAAGGAACTGGGATGTAAACTTCTTAACCAGCTTGGTAACATTCTACCAATAGTTCTGGCCTTACCAAAAAATAAAATATATGTTTTCAAGTTTCTGTTTCTGTGTTGTTTTCATTACTTCATATGGACTCCTCTCAGGCCTAAATCATCTCATTTGTAGTTATTCCTTATAAATTAAAGATAAATGATGAATTCCCCACATATTAATACTTATTGTTATTCCACAGTCAGTGGGTGCAGGATAGATTGGTTTCACCCACCACACAATCTGCATCTATGGACTCAGCCACTCACAGATATAAAATATTTAGAAAAAACAGTTGCTTATGTACTGAACACATACAGAAACAATACAATGTAACAAGAGTTGACAACATTTACATTGTACTAGATGTAATTAGTCTATACCTGCATAGGATATTATATCCTATGCACAAATACTGCATAAGATATGTGAGGACAAAGCCATGTAGGTTTTATGCAAGTATAATACCTTTTTATGTAAAGGTCTTGAGCACCTGTAGATTTAGTCATGTTGGGGTCCTGGAACTAACAGCTTAGTATTACTGAGAAATTACTATACTCTGTAGCAATGTTTATTTTATGTACTCCTAATAATTAACCTCTTATGGGAAAATAAATATAAAATTTCTTCTTATGGCTTGGTATTGGCACAAAAATAGACAGGTAGACCAATGGAATAGAGTTGAAAACCCTGATATTAACCCACACACCTACGAACACCTGATTTTTGACAAACAACCCAAATATATACTCTGGAACAAAGAGAACATCTTCAACAAATGGTGCTGGCATAACTGGATGTAAACATGCAGAAGACTGCAGATAGATCCAAGTCTTTCGACCTGCCCAAAACTTAAGTCAAAATGGATCAAAGACTCCAACATAAACCTAGCCACACTGAACCTATTAGAAGATAAAGTGGGAAATACCCTTGAATTAATTGGTACAGGAGACAGCTTCCTGAACATAACACCAGTAGCACAGGCACTAAGATCTACAATTAATAAATGGGACCTCCTGAAACTGAGTAGCTTCTGTAAGGCAAAGGACACAGTCAGCAAGACAAAACGGCAGCCGACAGACTGGGAAAAGATATTCACCAACCCCACATCTGACAGAAGGCTAATCTCTAAAATATACAAAGAAGTCAAGAAGCTATTCTCAAAAACACCAAACAATCCAATTTAAAAAATGGGGTACAGAACTAAATAGACAATTCTCAATAGAGGAATCTAAAATGACTGAAAGACACATAAGAAAGTGTTCAACATCCTTAGCCATCAGGGAAATGCAAATCAAAACAACTCTGAGATACCATCTTACTCCTGTCAGAATGGCAAAAATCAAAAACACTAATGACAGTTTATGCTAGAGAGGATGTGGTGGGAGTGCCAACTTATACAGCCACTTTGGAAATCAGTATGGCGATTCCTCAAGAAAATGGGAATGAGTCTACCACAAGATCCAGCAATTCCATTCCTAGGCATATACCCAAAAGAAGCACATTCATACAACAAGAACATCTGTTCAACGATGTTCATAGCAGCACTATTTGTAATAGCCAGAAAACGGAAGCAGCCTAGATGCCCCTCAACCAAAGAATGGATAGAGAAAATGTGGTACATTTACACAATGGAGTACTACTCAGCAGAAAAAAAACAATGGAATCTTGAAATTTGCAGGAAAATGGATGGAACTCGAAGAAACCATTCTGAGCAAGGTAACCCAGCCACAAAAAGACAAACATGATATGTACTCACTCATATGTGGATTTTAGACATAGATTAAAGGATAACCAGCCTACAATCCACACTGCCAGAGAAACTAGTAAACAAGGAGGACACTAAAAGAGACAAACATTGTTCTCTGGAGAAGGGGAAGAGTCAAGATCCCCTGAGCAAATTGAGAGCATGGGAAGAGGGGGGAGGGAGCTATGAGAATGAGAAGGGAAGAAAGTGAAGGATGCAGAGGTCATGAGGGAGCAGAAAGCTTGAGTCAGGTGTAGATTAGAAGAAGGGATATATGACAGGTAGGATTTTAGTTGTGGGGGTAGTAGGGGAGGAAGGGAGGGAGAAGAGAACTGGGATTGTCATGTAATTCAATCTTGTTTGTAATTCAAATAAAAAAAGAAAAAAATCCTCTTGGTAGGACTAATTGTACATTACTCATTTATAAGGTAAAGGTATATATGAGATTGTTTTAGCCACCTCTTCTCTCTTCTTTGCCATTTTTTTCATTCTCTTTTAAATTTCAGTAAAGGTTCTACTACAACACTCACTCTCTGAGTGATAATCTCTTTATACCAGGGAGGAGACAATTAGTTTGAGTTTATGGCCTCATGAAGACAGTCACAAACAGAAACAGGAAATATTGCACAGAGATTATTTGGTCCACACCTCTGACATCAGAGGATTGAATGATCTTATCATGGCTATAGAGTCTGAGGGAACCAGAACTAGAACCCACCTGTTTGCTCCATAATAAGTGTATCTTCCTACCTTAGCATGAAGTAATAAGGTAGGAAATAAGGAGTTACTTTGTTATAGATAGAAAGCACACACACACACACACACACACACACGCACACGCACACGCACACGCACACGCACACGCACACGCACACGCACACGCACACAGAGAGAGACAGAGACAGAGACAGAGAGACAGAGATATAGACAGAGACAGGAGAGTATATATGATTTACTAGACTGGAGGTAACAGGTTTTCATTCAAAACCCATGACCTTACTACAATACAATTTCTATACCCAAAGCTCAGGAAACACAGGAGAGTGGTTGGAAAGATTGCAAGAGCCAAAGGCCAGGAAGTCTACCATGAGATGGTGTTGCCCTGAAATTTACAGCTTCACTCATCATCCCTCAACAATATGGCTGCCTATCAAAGACCGGAAAAGCACACCAACAGATATCCTAACATGGAAGAGGGAAATCTCATGTAGCCCTGACCCTGACCAAGAGCTCCAAACAATCAAGGAATGCTCTGAAGCTGAGAGCAGGAGGAATAGTCTTCCCCAAGAATCAGCCCCCTAATTGGTTATTCAACACCAATTGGTCACCTCTGAAGTCATTTATACACACATAACACTAAGCATTCTGAGATAGTTGTATGTGTATATTTATGTGTGCATACATAATGTGTGTATGTGTGTTGTATGTGTGTGTGTGCTTGTGAGTGTTTTAGTAACCATTAAAGAAAAAGAGTCCTTGAATTTGAAAGGTAGCAAGAGGTGGCATGGTAGGTACTGGAGAAAGAAAAAGGAAATGTTATACTTTTAATTTCCAAAAAGAAAATGTATTTGTTAAGTAACGCACCATTTATCATAACACTATTTTCAAAATTATATGTGACCCAGGAAAAAGATTTCCCCTTGCATCTCCAATTTAAAATTTGTAGGCAGCATGGCTGAAAATCTTTAGAGTGAGAAAAAATTATAACCTAGTCCTTGTGTCTGCTACAAAGAATTAGCAAGAAGTAATGTTGTTGAGGTCCTTCTCACTCTGCGTAATGGGCATTAGATAGTTAATGGTGTTTACTATCATCAACAATAGTAACAGACACTTCAGGAAGCTAGAAAACAGTGAGAAATGAGTATATCAGATACTACTTAGAAGGTAAGGAACTCTCCTTACTAAGACATGGAGTTTGAAACCCTTTTAGCAAGAGTCAACTTTGTCGTCCTCACCTGTGGTATGCTCAGATGCAGTTGTGTGTGTGTGTGTGTGTGTGTGTGTGTGTGTGTGTGTGGTGTTGTGTGTGTGTGTGTGTGTGTGTGTGTGTGTGTGTGTGTGTGTGTGAGTGTGTGTGTGTGTGTGTGTGTGTGTGTGTGTGTGTGTGTGTGAGTGTGTGTGATCTGTAAGAGTAGATGTCTGATTAATAATAGTTCTCAACATGTCTGATACATTTCATAAAATGAAGTTCTAAAGAAGATGTCAGAAAGACTATGTCTTCTAAACAGTCTAGGAAGAAGATGAGGGAGGGTAAACCATGATGAGAATATATTATATGAAAAAGGCTATTTACAAGAAAAATAAATTTAATACTTATGAAAAAGCACTATAGAGAAATAAATGTCAGGAAGCGTATATTAATTTTATTTCATACTTCACTGACAAACTGTGTTTGTTGTTTTTTAAACAAACATTTTGGATTTGGACTTTGATTTTCAATTCAGTGTTTTGGCTTTTGAAGCTAGTCATCAAAGCAACAAAGCTCGGATAACTGACTTTTGATGTCTATATAGAATTAATAGAATTAAAGATAAGGTAGGTTTCATTGCCTAGTATTCTGATTTGTTTGATAGTCATATCCATTGAACATTGAAAGTGTTTTGTGAAGTTAATTAAAGGTGATTATAAAATATCAAATACTTCCAAGTTTGTGTATAGTTTTGAAAAAAAATATTTGCAATATAACAGAAATGTTAGGAATGCCATTTTGGTCAGGACAGAGTCCCAAGCACATGCAGCTATAGCATACAGCACATGTATGACTTTCTATCCTGGGAATGGTTACAGACATGCTTTGGAGTGGCTCCCTGCACATCACCCTTGACCAGTAGTGGGCTTCAAGCTTTGTTACTTACATTTCGGTTCTAAAAGGGCAACACAAGATGCAACCTTTGAATTCTCTTTCTGTAGGGCCTGGTCAAAACTGGCCTTAAGTCACCAAAGGAGTATTTTCAGAACAGAAATCTTTAGTTTAGTTCCTTAGGGAGAACATATAAACCAGTTTCTCTTTCTTTCTTCTTTGCTAGCCTATTGAGGTGAGCAAAGGAGAGAAACTTCTTTGCCAGCGTGGGTCTACCGTGGTCATCAAATATTGTACAATAAACTGTTTACATAGCAGCCCTTTTTATAGGGCTTAAATCTTCTCAAGCTGCCAGTGTCTGAAGCTGTGTCTGCCAGCTGTCAGACAGAGAAGTGCTTGTGTTCTAGTTGATGGAGGTAATTAATGGCCTAAACTGTCAGGTGACAGCAGGCAAAAGTTCTTGCTCTATGGCCACAGCTGGACTCCAACAACTTGTTCCTGATTTACCAGTAAAGCTAATAATGTATGTGTTATTGGTATTAAATTATAAAATGAAGGGTTAAAGCAAAATTCTGGTTGGTACCACATATCCACTGGCAACAAAATAAATGTATAACCAAATTTTCATTACAAAATAAATGTATAACCAAAGTGAAAAATAATTGGCAATACAAGTTGTAAAATCTTATTTATGTGATAGGTAAAAATGTATGTATTTGTAATGTATCAGTTTTTTTAAATAAGTAAAATAATAGGCTAGAACCACATTCCTGCTCAAAGTGCTTTCAGATAAAATGATAGAATGCTTGATATTTGCTTCTTAAAACTATCAAGCTCCCATTTTCCAGGAAAGAGAGCTGGAATGCTTAATTAATAATGGGAACCTCTTTTCTCACAAACCGGTGATTGAAGCAGCCAACAAGGAGCTCCCCTTCTTTTGAACTATCCTATAGTAAACCACTATTCAATGACCAGAATGAAAGTGTTCTTCAAGGACATTTGAAAAATGCTGGGGATGCAGCACGTTGGCAGAACATACAAAAGACAAAAAATTATAGGGAGTTGGACGGACACACACACACACACACACACACACACACACACACACACACAGAGAGACAGACAGACAGAGAGAGAGAGAGACAGAGACAGAGACAGAGACAGAGACACAGAGAGAGACAGAGAGACAGACAGACAGACAGAGACAGACAGACAGACAGACAGACAGACAGACAGACAGAGACAGAGAGACAGAGAGAGGATGGAAGAAAAAAGATGGAAAAATAACTACTTAATTCCCCTATTTTTTAATCAAAAATGACTTTTCTAAACTATCACTGATACAAATCCTTCCTAGTAATATTCCTCCAATCTTATATTCATGCAATAATTATAGGCTTCCTGTAATTTCACATTTCCAAATAGATCTACTTGTAAACTTTAGAAATTTCAGAGTGTCCTATTTTTGCCTACAGAACATTGTAACTTCACCTCCTTTACCTAACTCCATATTCAAAAAGCCACTTCATTCCTTATAGCACATCTTAGATTAATTAATTTTAAATCTTATTCTTCCAAGCTCTACCTTGGTGTTAACATTCTTTCACGGTAGAAACCACATATTTAAATTATTTAACAGATTATTATCATGTTTAGTTGATTATGGTGTTTACCACTACAATAGAAAACAAACTTGAACATGCCATCTCTATTTGAATAACCTTATTACTTTGGAATTCATGTTGTGAGAAAATATCAAATTCTTTACTATTTTCTATGGCCATACCTACACCTGAGGGTTGGGAACCTTTCACATATTTTCATTTACTCAGATTCATCCAACTTTTCAGAATTTTTATTTCTCTTGTTTATTTTCAGCCATGCCACATCACTTCTTATAAAGCTTCTATATTGGACAACTGAGAACAGGGATATATAGTAGCTACATTTTGACAGTATCATCCATGAATTTTCTCCTACGGAGTGTATCTCACTTCTGATCAAAAGAGCAATTGGTTATTCCTATAAACAGTCATGTCAGTATTACAGCAATAGACACATCTTGTCAAGAAGGTCACTAACATCTTTCTTCCTCAGAAGCCTTCATAGCACCTTCCAGCACTGTGAAAGCTAGTTAGCAGGGAAAGAGTGTGCTACTCCGTCCAAGATGGGTTTCTCTGTAACTTGCATGTGTGGTGTCTTCAGCAACAGGCTTACCACTTAGTTTAGGTGGGCAACTAGGGACCTTAAAAATAATACACATTCTTCTGGTTGTCTCTGGCACTCTCTCGATCAATTAGTTATAGGGAGATGACCTGTTCTGTTCTTTTAACCTACAGAACCTATGGAAGCTGGGAAATTAGAAACAGGCCCTTTGTGGAGGGATGCACTTAGAGAGGGGAATAGTAGAATATGTGTGAAATAGTGAATGATAGTAGAAACAAGGACTACTGGGGCACAAGGGTTCAAGCAAGTGATAGATGTCAAGGAGGAGGAAACCTGGGGCAAGGGAAAGCATTAACCAAAATGAAGTATGCATGAAGAAGCTGGTTGGGAACCTATGATATCGCAACATAAGAGAAAATGTGATATGAAATAAGATGAGCAGAATGCTAGAAGCCAAAGGTTTAGGCTGAGATAGGAGCAAGGTTGGGGGGAAGGAACAGGAGAGGGTACTCACCAAAACTAAGCAAGGGGGATGAAGCCTGATGAACCTCACTAGTCTGTAAACTATTAAAATATATGTTTTTATTTGGGTATGGTGTTGTACACCTTTATTCCCATTACTCTGATATCAGAGGCAGAGACAGGCTGTTCTCTGAGTCCAAAAGTCAGCCTGATCTACATTCTAAGCCAGTCAGAGCAACATATCGAGGCCCTGTCTCAAAACCACGATTTTGTTTTTGTTGTTGTATGTGTGCATGTTTGTGATTTTTTTATATAAAAGTGTCTAAACAGAGGTACCCACAATGATGTTGTGGCTTCCAGAAGACTCAAGTTATTCAATGACAATATTCAGTATGTCAATGAAAGAATCACTCTGTCATGTGGTCTATAAGTGGACATTCAACATTGGAAGCCAGAGTAGCTTAGTTAATCATAACAAGATAATGTTTAGTACACCCATATATCACAAAATAATATTTGTTTTTCCCTCAGCTATTTTACTCAACTGTTACTTAATAAGGGGATTTAAGGTAATGGCCTAGCATAGATGTCTGTTAGAATTCCAGTTTGCCAGTTTCTCACAAACCTAATCTTCTAAATTGTTTACATTTATAGTACTCAGTGATACCATTGCCTCAAAGATATCTATGAAGCTTCTTGGGGATTATTTTTACAGATTTAAAATTGTCCAATTTTTGGTTAATTTACTGGTTTAACTTACATGTCAAAATAAATATTAGTTTTTGCAATTTATTTAAAGAGGTAGTTTTCTGTTCTTAAAGCTGTCTTTTAAGTTGCCATCCATTTACACTTACCAAATATGGCATTTGTTTAGGACATGCCTTTGTGTGCACATTATGTCTTCATGCCACAGTCAAGACAGCTATCATGTGCTCCTTATTAGGCTTTTCGGGGACACGTGGCTCATAAAGTGTACAATTGCTCAGCAACATAGGTTCTGAATAGTTTTAAAATGAGATTTCTTTACACGTGTGTGTGTGTGTGTGTGTGTGTGTGTGTGTGTGTGTGTGTGTGTGTATTCACATGTGTATGGATGCATATGCATGAGTGGAGAAGCCAAAGGCCAATGTTGGGTAGCTTTCATTTTATCCTTTTATTGAAAATAGATTTTTTTTCTCATAATATATCCAGATTGTGGTTTCCCTTCCTTCTACTTATCAAAATTCCTCCCCTCTGCCCCTCACATCAGAATCCACATCATTTCTATATCTCATTAGAAAATATATAGGGTTATAAAGGATAATACTAAAATAAAATAAGATATAATAAAATAAAGATAAGATAAAAAACCAACACATCAGAATTTGGAAAAAAAATGAATAGAAAGAATGAAAAGAACCCAAGAGAAGGCACAAGAAACAGAGATGCACTTGTTTGTTCACTCAGGTGATGGGGGCCGTCCTCTGTATGCTGTGAATATGTTTCTCTTATTCGTTAATGAATAAATCTGTTTCAGCCAATGGACAGACAGGATGTAGCCAGGCAGGAAGTATAGGTGGGGCTATCAGACTAAGAGAATTCATGTTAAAGGAACATAGAGAGTGAATCATGGAGGAGATGCCATGTAGCTGCCAAGGAAGCAGGAGATCTTGGGTATCACCAGTAAGAGAAAAACATGTGGAGATACATGGACTAATAGAAATGGGCTAATAATTGAGAGAGAGAGAGAGAGAGAGAGAGAGAGAGAGAGAGAGAGAGAGAGAGAGAGAGAGAGAGAGAGAGCCAATAAGAAGGCTGATTCATTGGCCAAACAGTTTATAATGAGCCTCTGTGTGTTTATTTGGGACTAAATGGCTACAGGCCTGGGAGGGACAGAAACTTCCCTCTACACTCAGGAATATCATAAATAACACTAAACTGGAAACCATAACACATGTACAAAGGACATATAGGGTAAAAAGAGAGAAGAAAAAGGTTGAAAAAAATAAATGGAAAAGTCCTGACATAGCATTATGAGACAAGGAAACTTCAAAGGTCCTATTGAGGCTATTTTCTGTTGGTCATCTACTGCTTGGCATGCATTCTACACACAAGAGTAGTTTGTTTCCTCAGTGAGAGTCCCTTGGAGCAAACTATATTTTCATTTTCAAGAGGTTATCAATTAGAGATTGCTTCAGTGTTAGGGATGAAGGCATGTGTCCACTTCTTTTGGCTCTGGGACCCCATTTGGTGCAGACCCATACAGGCCATGTGCATGCTACCTTAGTCTCTGTGAGTTCATAAATGTGTGTAGATCATGCTGATTTAGAAGGACTTGTTTACTTGATATTCTCCATCCCATCTGGATCTTATATTCTTTCTGCCTCATCTTCCACAGGGTTCCCTTTATATGTTACTTGGTCTTTTCCCCTTGCAACTTTTAATGGTTTTCTTTGCTCTATAAATTTATTGTTTTTATTGTTATGAGATAAGAAGGGTTTTTAAAATGTAGTCCAGTCTATTTGGCATTCTGTATGCTTTTGTATTTGATGGATATATCTCCTTCTTTAGGCTAGGGAAATTTTCTTCTATGTTTTTGTTGAAAATGTTTTTGTACTTTAACCTGGGTTTCTTCTTCCTCTATTCCTACTACTTTTAGCTTTGGTCTTTTCATAGTGACCAAGATTTCCTGGATGTTTTCTGTCAGGATTATTTTTGATTCAATATTTTTTGTGGCCTGTAGCCAAGGTGTCTATTTCTTCTATCATGTCTTCAATGCCTGAGATTCTCTTCCATCTCTCATATTTTGTTGGAAAGGCTTGCCTTTGAGGTTACTCTGTGAGTTCCTAAATTTTTCATTTCCAAACTTTGTCAATTTGTGTTTTCTCTATTGATTCTATTTCCACTTTCAGGTCTTGAACTGTTTTATTCATTTCCTTCCACTGTTTGTCCGTGTTACTATAGATTTTTAAGGGATTTATTGATTTCATCTTTAATGACCTCTGTCGTATTCATAAAGACTATTACAAGCATTTTTGTTTATTTCATCTATGTCCCAATATTCACAGCCTACAGTGGTAGGGTTGCTTGACTCTAGTGGAACCATTCTGTCCTGGTTGTTATGGACTGTTTTTACAGTAATGTCTAGGCATTTGTGTTTGGGAAGAGTATAATTCTAAATGCTTTGTTGTCTTTGTTGGGAGGGTGTTTTGTTCCTTAGTTTCTATTGCCCTGCCTGGTTCTTAGAAGACTGTAGTTGCTGTGAGTTACCTGGTAGGAAATTCTTCTGGGATCTTTGTGGGTGTGGCTACTGGAGGTTCTGGGTAAAATGTGCTTTTATGGAAGCCTGGGATGGTTCACAGTAGAGAAGAAGAGTGTTCCACTAAGGTGTGTTTAGACTCCAGGGACTAAATAAGTGGGGACAGGACATAACAGGTAGTCTGCTATAGATCTGGGGATGACACTGGGAGATTGAATTTGGAGGAGAGAAGGGAAAGTGAAGATCTGGAGCTTGCCTACCTGTTTTACTGGCCTGTTTGCTTCACTGGTTGGCTTGGCTACTGCTGGGTTCCCAGAGAATTCCTGCTGTAGTTGGGTGCTGGGATAACAGTATGAGTAGGGAGAAGGCTGAAAGGAGAAGATCTGTATGAGCTGTTAGAAATGGGGCAGAGTCGACGGGGGGGGGGCAGGGGGTGTGGCAGGTGGTCTGCTACAGAGATGGAAATGAGACTAGGGGTTTGGAGTTGGATAAACAGAGGGAGAGGTGAAGAATTGCAGTTAGCCTACCTGCTTCCTGGCTGGAGTCTCTGAAGTCTTTCTGAATTACCCCCTACTTTTTTTTTTTGGTGTGTGTGTGTGTGTGTGTGTGTGTGTGTGAGAGAGAGAGAGAGAGAGAGAGAGAGAGAGAGAGAGAGAGAGAGAGAGAGAGAGAGAGAGGGAGGGAGGGAGGGGGAGGGTCTGTTGCCAGCTCTTCAGTGCTAAGATTACAGATGCATTCTACAGTGCCAGAGTTTGTATATAGATATTAGACCAACTCAGGTTCTCATGCTGAATTCAGGGAATGGTACCCCCAAAGCCACTTGAAAGAGTTTGGCTCTGCACACATTCACTTCAACTCAGCAGTCCCAATTTTAGAGTTTTTGTCTTAGGAGCTGTGAAAAATCTTTTTTTAACTAACCTTTTCCCATTTATTTTACATACCAACCATGGTTTCTCCTCATCCTCTCCTCCCATCTCCCAACCCATTCTCATCTACCTCCCTCCCCATCCACTCTTCCTACTCTGTCTCCATTCAGAAAGGGACAGGCCTCCCATGGGTTTGAACAAAGCATGGCACATCAAGTTGAGGTAGGACAAAGTTCTTCCCCCTGCAACCAGGCTCAGCATGTCCAGGAGACAAGGTAATCCAGCATGGAGAACAGGGATAGGTCCTGATCTCACTGTTTGAAGCCTTACAAACAAACCAAGCTACACAACTACCACACACATGCAGAGGGCCTAGGTCCATCCAATTCAGGCTCCCTAACTGCTGGTCCAGATTCCAAGAACTCCCATGTACTCACATCAGCTTTCTCTGTGGGTTCCTCCATCATGACCTGACCCCCTGGCTCTTACACTCTTACAATTCCTCTTCCCTCTCTTCAGGAGGACATTTGGAGCTCATCTCAGTGCTTGATTAAGGTTCTCTGTATCTGCTTCCATCAGTTACTGGATAGAGGAGAGCAATCATTTTTTATCACTTAAACATTTCTTTGGACAATTTCATGCATATTTATAGGGCATTATAATTACTCTTAGCTTTACCCTCTCTTCCCACCTTTGTCCATCCCTACCCTTCTCACAAATCCCTTTCCCAAATTCATACCTTTTGATTTGGTTTTGTGAGACCCACTGAGTTTAACAAAGGCCATCAGTATGACCATGGTTATGAAACATATCCACTGGGTCCTGGTAGGCTCACACAACTGAAGACAACAACTTCCCATTCCTCAAAACTCACTAGTATCTAATAGTTCTGTGGGCAAGAATAAGACCCCATAAGCCCCTCTCCAACCTATGGCCCACTTTAGACAAGGCCACTCTTATAAAAGACAGTGCAGGAAATTGCAGCTATGGTAATTTGTAATTGCAATCGTCGTCCTTTCTGGAGAGCAGCACTATATTCTGATTCTTGGATTCGTCTATACCTCTTCTTCTAAGATATTTGCTAAACCTTAGAGAGGATCATGTACAAGTTTTGTTTGGGGCTGAGCTTTCAACTGTCTATTTTCTCAACACCTTGAGTAACCAAGTTGTTCACAAGACAGAGGTTCTTACTGAGGCAAGCCTGGCAACATGATTTTACACACTGGAACATACATATTGCAATACTGTACTTGGGTTTGGAGTTGAAAACTTAGGCTTGGGAGACCTCTCAAGGCACTCATTCCTGAAGAACACTATCCTCTAACTGTTGTTGACTGTCTATAGGTCTTCAACTAGGGGTAGGACCATGTGGTCTTTTCACTCTTCTTATTGCCATATCAACTGGTATCGTATTATGCAGGTTTGCGTAGGCAACTGTATTATTGAGAGTTCATGGGGGCAACATACCCATCATGTCCAGGAGACTATACTGTAGCAGTGATACTTGTCCTCTGCCTCCTATAATCTTTCCATCCCTTCTTCTCCAATGTTTCCTGAACCTTGGGTGTAGGGATTATGTTACAGATATCCCATCCATGGCTGGGCTCTCCACAGTGACTTGTTCTCTGCACTTTGACTAGTTGCAGTTTTCTGCACTATCCTCCATCTGCTACAAATAGACAATTCTTTGATGAAGGGTGAGAACTTACCTTATCTATGTGTGTAAGGATAAGAACTTATAAAGCAATTGACCATTATATTATTTTAGTAATATGATAGTAGTAGGTTTCCCTCAAGGGTCTGTGATCTCTCCAACCGCATTTCTCAATAACAATTGTCTTAACTATACTAATATCCTGGCAGAAAAATCATATTGCCTTGAGGTTTTAAGAGTAATTATCCAAGACAAAACCTTCAATTTATTGAATGCTGATAGATTTATCACAAGGAAGCTATTTCCTTTATTAGAAATTCTGCAGGCAATTGTTCCATTTAGTCCCCAAAACATATGTTTGTTACTACTTTGACATTTACATTGTTTAATTTAAATTAATATGCT
Source organism: Cricetulus griseus (assembly GCF_003668045.3). Lineage (NCBI taxonomy): Eukaryota > Metazoa > Chordata > Mammalia > Rodentia > Cricetidae > Cricetulus > Cricetulus griseus. The sequence continues at coordinate 235,165,185 of NW_023276806.1, forward strand.
TAAACTTTATTAATGCTCCTATTGTAATGACCTCTTCTTTTTGTGCTTTTGTTTAGAATATATTTTAGTTGCAAGCATAAGAAATGTGTCTCAGTTGTTTCATTTGTGATAGATGTTTGGAACATTTGTTATAATTATTAGATATAATATGAATATTTATTAATGTTCCCATTATAAAGTTGAAACTTTGTAGTTCTAAATAAAATTGTAAGACAAGAATAGCTTCAAGAATTTAGTCACCTACTTTCCAAGTTTTGATGCATGAATTGTATTTGACCTAAGCAAAACTGATTAATTATTAGTATTTGATGTTTTGAGACAAAAAAGATCAGACCAAATGCCTATTTATTGAGTCTTGCTGCAGTCTTTCCCATATGTTATTGTTTTTGTTCATCTAACCAGTCTGACTCTTGGCATTTTAATTAATATCATTGTTGAGATGAAAACTTCCAAGGGTAAAGAGTGAAATTCTTTGCCCAGAGTCTTAAAACATTAAGTCTCAGAAGTTGACTTACATCTACAGATATGTAACCACAATGCTCATAAAAATTGCTTTTGTCAAGGACACTGCCGGCTTGCATTTTCCCTTCATCTGCTGCTATCTTTCTCTATCTGTTTGTTGTGTTTAGCAAAACTGGCCATTCTTTTTTCTTGAAATCCTTTGTTTCTTGAGTTTGTAAGGGGGATGCCAGGATTCCTCTCAGTCTCATTTGCTCGCTGTTCCCTTTCTTGGGTCTCTTGATGTTAAAGTGAGCTCAGATTAGTAGTCTTCAGGCTTATCTGCACCCTTTTATCTTTCTCTATATGATACCATGCAATTCTTCCATGGCTATAAATGCTTTCTGTCTTCCAACGACCCTAATCTCTCTATTGAGTCTAGAATGTCCAGCTCTGTATTTGATATGTCTACTTGGACATGTAACAAACACCCCAAGTTTATTACAGATAGTAACAAGATTTATATTTGTTAACTTCTTATATGTTCCTACCTCAATAGCCACTACTGAATGTGACCACTGTCTACCCAAATGTTCAAAGCCAAAGTCTAGAATCATTTTAATTGTTCTTTTCATCCCCAGCTTCAGAAGAAGTGCTGGCCCTGTCTGTTTATGCCAGTCCTCACCCTTATATCTGTACTGCTACAACCCTAGTTCAAAACAAGACGACTGTGAAGCAATAAGAACATATACAACTGACACTCTTGAGCTTTGAGATTCTCTACCCAGTAACCAGACTCATTGTTTCTGTCAAATAGTATTACATTATAATCCTGATTACCTTGATTAACTTCTAGCCCACCCAAAATAAAATCCAAATCAATAATACCTTTTAATGCCTCCTGTGACTTTATTGAAAACATTTTCACTACAGCCTCTGATAATTACTGCCATTGCTGTACAATGGAAGTTTCTAATGCTTAGTCATTGTCTTAAGGCATCCTCTACTTCCATTTTCTTGACTTGTAGTAATGATTATCTCTCAGATCTTCCCTGCTCTGTTCTCTCTTGCCGGTGAAGTCTTAGCTCAGATAACACCTTGGAGAATACTTCTTTGACCTCTGTGTTAGTTTCTTATCCCAGTTCCCTTTGATTATTTATATGTTTCATTGATAACTCTTCTCCCTCCATTTTGACTTTCAGCAACTGGTAAATATATTATATTCCTTGGCTTTCATGAAATATTGTCATCATGGGTTATGAAATGTATCCCCTTTCTGTCTTGATGATATATAAATGTAGTCTTTTATTTGTTCACAATTGTTTACTCAGCACTCTGTGTGTGTGTGTGTGTGTGTGTGTGTGTGTGTGTGTGTGTGTGTGTGTCTAGGCCAGAGGTTGTCAAGTGTATTCCTCTTTCTCCACCTTTGGATACAGGGTCTTTACTAAACCTGGCACTCATCTATTAGTTAAAAAGGCTGGGATTCCAGAATTCACTTGTCTCTGACCTTACTATACTAAGGTTATATATTCTTATAACCACACCTGGTTTTCTTTACACAAGTAAAATATTGAGCATACAGACAGTGGTGCTGAGGACCTTGTACATACTAAGTAAGATTTCTACTACTGACTGACATCCTCATCTCTTGTCTTTTTGAGATTGGATCACACTGAGTACTCAAATTGGCCTTGAGCTCACTCTGTTGTACAGGCTCTCCCCGAACTTGTCATCCTTCTGCTTTCATCTCTTCCACGCTGTGATTATACCTGTGTACTACCATGGCTGGCTAATAAATACTTTACTTTTAAAAGTTAAGTTCAAACATATAGACTTATCTATAAAAAGACATGTTTAGATATGTCAAATATTTTACAAAAGTCTCCAGTTCACAGAGAAATATACAGATCTTCTGGTAATTAATTGCATCTTCTGATTTCTCTATTCCTTTCCACTTTACTACATTCTGGGGTCTTGGAACTATGTCCTGTTTCATCTTATAAGTATATATGGTGCTGAGAATGTTAAAGAAGAAGATCAGAAAAATTCATTCCATTATATTTAGTTCCTTTGACTATAAAAGGGCTTATAAAGTAATCGTTTTTCATGCTGATTGTACAAGTTTTATTCAAAACTACCTTGAATTCAAGTTATATCTATCTCTTCAGAAATGTTGACAGCATTAAAGTAATCTTTCTTTTTTACACTTTTTGTTAAAACCAATTCATACTTTGCTTTCTCAAAATAGATCTTGTATATAACTAGCCAAAATTTCAATTTGTGTATGTATGATGGAAAGTAAAAGTTCTTCATTATCTAGAGTTCTCAAGATTTGGGGGCAGTGTTCCTGCAGTAACCTTTCAACAGAACTTTGAAAGTAGTACCCCATTATAAATCAGGAGGACATTTTTTATATTTGTCTGGATGTTCCACCATAACAATAATGATTCTTTTGGCTCATTTATAACCATAGATCTTTCTAGAGTAAGAAAAATGATCCTAGAGGGAGAACTATTAATAAATAAATCAACCTTTTTGTCTGTGTAAGAAAATGATATCAATTGATTCATTCTTTCTTTTTTTCATTATTTCAAATACTGTGTAAATGAGGAAATAGTGCCAAGGATCTATTAGCAGTTATTTCCTGATTGCAGCGGGAAGCATCCTGTATGTTTAAATAAATATTGTTAACGCTGACCTCTTGCTGGGCCAAGACTGATAAGTCAATTGTTTGACCTATACGAAGCACATACAGTATACACAGAGTGGAGTGCAACAGGAAAACAGGACACAATAAATCAGAAATTAGAGCACTGATTGTTGTAGCTAATTACATCAGGCTTCTGCTTAATTTCTCACTCTGTCATTCTAACCTGATTTTCTTGCCAACAGACTTTGCAAATTGCTGGTGTCACGTACATTCAGCAAATAATAATCCCTAGTTACTGTGACTGACAAATGAATGAGCGGGAGGAGATAGTTTATTATGCAAGGATGAAGCGAGACATTCACCAGATACCTGCCTGGATGCTTTTGTAATTCAGTTACCTAGCTGGGCTGCCTGATGCCTTTCTCCAGAAGCAGAGATTTTGGCATCAAGACAATGTAATTAGATCTGCGGTTTGGCTTGATAATACTGAGCATGAAGAAGAAATGGTACTGGATGAGGAAGAGAGGGGACAGTGTTCGCTTGGACAAAGAAAGAGATAAAGTAGTAACTTGGCTCTTTAAGTCCAAACTGAACATAATGTGCTTAGCGTGTGGGAGATTAGTCAGCACATTACTGAGTCCTAATCTTGTGTCCACATGGTGAGCTAACTAGGTATCTTCAGCTCATTATGACTTGATTACTGGAATTGAAAATAGTGCCCATTAAGGCATAATGGTAAGAATGAGATACTCTTATTAAAAATCAATTATTCCCAGATTATTGTTTTGCACGTAGATAGTATATGTTGATTCATTTTGCTACGATGCTAGTCTTCAAATTTTTTTATATAGCCTCAGATCAACTTTCCTCCCTTTTGTTATTTTATAAAACTTACATGATTTCCATACGTTAAGCAATTTTACTATAGGTTTTAGAGATAGAACATGGAAATTTTAATGGAAGACAAATTCACATATGTGTGATTTAATACATTTTCTGAAACATTTTATTTTTATTTTAAAAATGTTTTATTTCATTAAAAATTTCTTATGGAAGGCCAGCATTCAATCACAAAATGAGACTGGTCATTCAGATTCTATTGTAGAATATATGTAGTGCACAGTCTTCAAATGAAACATAGTATTTTAACTATCGTCTAAGTCCTGAGTATTATATTAGACCTCTATGTATTGTTTCACAAGTAAAATATATTATATGCCTTATGAATGGTTTGCAATGAAATCCAATTCTTTGTATAATCTATATTTGCTAATAAAAAAACCAGATTACCCAATGTAAGAGTAGGTTGAGATCTAGCTACAGGTTCACCCAGCCTATTCACTGTTTCTTTGGTGGTTAATAAAAATCCTGTTAGACTGATCAACTGAAGGTAACATCTTGGCAATTTATGAGGATTAAGAATTATTTCTTAATACAAAATCAAATACAGTCCATCCTCTCACTTCCCATGGTCTCTGGTTTTTACCATTTCCTTGTCTTGTCCTTTATTCAGGGAAGGCAAGAATGGTGCAAAGAGACCAAAATAGAACCATTTCCACATTACAAATGATGTACATTCTAGGCCCTGTTTTTGGAAACCACCATTCTACTTGGCAAAGCCAAATATAAGATTTAACTATATATTTAAATGTGTGGTTACTACCTAATATTTCAATGATGAAAGCTGGAATATAAGCTAATTAAGAGTTCAGAAACTGCCGGGCAGTGGTGGCTCATACCTTTAATCCCAGCACTTGGGAGGCAGAGGCAGGTGGATCTCTATGAGTTCAAGACTAGCCTGGTCTAGAAGAGCTAGTTCCAGTACAGCCTCCAAAAACTACACAGAGTAACCTTGTACCAAGAAAAGAAAAAAGAGTTCAGAAACTGGTCCAAAACCTTAACATGATCAGAATGTTTCTCTCACTGATGCTGTCAGACAAAGGAGGAAGAAGAATTCATTTCTCTGTTTTTAAACAAATGCCTAGATGTAAACTGGTTAAGCTTCTTCCAGTTCCATGCTAGCTTTTCAAAAGTTCTCTATGTATTTTTTTGTTTTTTCCATGTTTTTAGGTGAATTTTAGAGATAAATATTAAGCATCCATTGTATGTGCTTTTTTGTGCTATTGTGTGTGCCCTGAAGAAGAAAAGAAAAATGCTAAACTAGGAGAAGCATGTAATAAGATGTTACTTCCAAGCATTAAGGAGGAACCAGAGAGTCATAAAACAAGCATTGCAAATAACACAATATTCTGGATAACCCTGTGTGATATTGACAGTTACAGCTATGAAATTTAAAGAGACTAGAATTTTCAGGGAAGATTAAGTGGAGATAACAGAAAATGAACTTATGAGAGTGAGTTCTGTTTGGATATCTGGAGAGCAAGGAAAAACATTTAAATAAAGAAAATTGATTGTTAGAAGTAGGGAAATCATGCAAAACTGAAGAGATTAGTAGTAAGAGGCAGTGGGAGGGAAATATGGATAGAGAGAGCAGGGGGAGCACACTTGCTGTAAATCTTCTAGATGCCCCCTCCTTGCCAGCTGCAGCTTACAAATTGGCACAGCTTGCACAGTTCACATTATATAGACTTACCTAAAGACAGTGAATGTGGCAACAGTGTGAATTGTGCCCAAATTACGGAGGTATACAGAGTAGATGACAGGTGATAGAACAGTATCAAAAGCTTTCAGTAACAAAGACAACAAGAGTGGGAGCATGAAAGGCTACACACAATCAGAAAAGTCTCAGTAAAAAAAAGAAGTCTGGATAGATACATGCAATGTGCTCAGTCTGTATGGTGTTACTTGTATGCATGTTTTCAGGGCTGCACACTGGCCACTGGGTAACCAGTTGGTGTGCTCTTCCCTGGGAAGGACTATTTTTCCCAATCTTAGTATTCCTTAGTTGCCTGTGCTTCTTTGAATCATCATGAGCTTTCTTGAATCATCATGAGCTTTCTCCCTTCTCATTTAGCACGTCCATTGGCATCTTCCTTCTTCAGGTCAGGGTTAGGCATCCATATTGGTGAGAATTTGTGAGCATACTTTCTGAATTTCTAATTATATTAATTGAAAAAATATTTTATTTTTCTTTAATTTTTTCATACAATATATTTTGACCATGTTTTCCCATTTCCCAACTCCTTACAGGTACTCCTTACCTCCCTATCCATCCAACTCTATGGTCTTTTTCTCTCTTTAAAAAAATGCAAACCACAAAGACAGAAACCAAAAAACAACAACAACAACAAAAAAGATGAAGCAAAACAAAAAGCCACCACCCCAAAAGACAAAACATGGGGTTCTTTTTGTGTTAGCCAACTACTCCTGGCATAGCCCCAGAATGTGGTTGATATACTCAATGCTTGATATACCCTTGGAGAAAACTGTATAGAATCACACCCTTGAAAATAGCAGAAGTTTTCCTAGTCTCTTTTCCTCCTCATCAATTCTATTAAATCATGCTCCTAAATGCTCATCATGCCCCTGGTCCATTGACCTGCCCTATGGGGCATGGACACCTTCTTCCAGTTGCTTCCATTCCGCATGGGTTCCAGCTTCTCACCTCCTCTCATTCTTTACCTATTCGCTTTGCAACTTCCGCCCTGAATAAAATCAAGAATCTAGAACTAGAGTAGATTCCAGAATTCCGTTTCTCCCATTTCTTTCACATCCAAATGGCTACAGAGAGAGAGATATCCTAAAGGCAGATGCTTTCCACTTTCACTTTTACTGACTTCAGCTCATTACCAGATGGCTTGGAGCTAACCAGCTTGAGTACACTTGCACTCTTTGCACTCATTAGCATCCACCTGTAGCAAGCAAAGGGTGTGACTGTAAACAGCAGGTCTCCCTCATCCTGTATGAGGCTGGGAGGTTCTTCTGTTCTTATTCAACATAGTTTATTTAGCCTACACACTGCTTGTGGTTGCAGGAGGATCCTGAAGACTCACATTCCCCAAGTACAAGTCAACCACCCACTGAAATAAGAATGCAGCTCCCAATTGAACTAAGTTAAAATTTGGGGTTGACTTTGTACAATAAGCCAACTAGAGTTTTAAGCACCTCAAGGCACAATTAGTACTTGAGACAAATGATGAAGCTACTTTCATTTCTGCCTTTGTTTAAGTTCCATTGACATCTGGTACTTAACAGAACCCATGGAGAGATCATGATTAGATGACTCTTTGGATTCTAATCATGCTTAGTCAAGGATACCCCAAACTAGGCAAAGATTAGTAGGAACACTTTCTCTTAGCCAAGAATTTAAAATATTGTTTCTCCATGTAATATTTACTGTCAAATTGTTTGCTATAAGTGGGATGAGTATAATCTTTCAAAAAGTTTTTATTTTAATCTCGATTTCTAGAATGCTTAATTTTAAAATAAGCCCCAGTCTCTTCCTTTTATTTTACATAAACATGCAAACTTCTTGCTCTCTTGGACTGTGATGATTCCACAAATTAAAATCCAGAGTATAAGCCCCAGCTGCTCATTAGTTAGCTTTAATACACATGCAAGGGACCAAGCCTGTTACTAGCAGCCTTGCTGCCTTAGGAGGTACCACATACAAGATATTGCTTTAGGAGAGATCCCTCTCAGGAGGGTTATCAACAGCTCCTTCAAAAAACATTAGCTCTAATAGTTTATGTAAGACCAAGAAAAGAAGGGTGCAAAAGCAAAAAGTGCAGTGAGTTATTAAAATCTAATTCATTCCTATCATTAAAAAACACTAGCAATAGTTGGGATGGTTGTTTTAAAAGTGTAATAACTAGAATAAAATTCAAATTCAAATAAACCTCCAAACCTTTTCCCATATGATTTAAGTAAAGGCACTGGGAGCTAGAGAGATGGCTTAGTGGTTGAGAGCAATTACTGCTCTTGCAGAGGACATCATTTAGTTCTCAGCACCCACATGGTGGCTCACAACCACGATTAAAATCAGCTATAGGGGATCCTGAACCCTCTCTCGACCCCCAAGGGCTCCAGCTGGTACACATTAATTCACACAGGCTCACACATAAACACATAAAATAAATAACAAGGTAAATAAATATGAAAACAAATCTTTAAGAAGAAGCACTTTACTGCTTTCCCACATAGACTTAAGTGAAAGTGCTCACTTTTGTCTGCTATCAGCCTGTTACTCCCATACAAATTCTATGTGGACCTTCCGAAGCTATCTTAGGTGGAAAGGTTAATCTGTACCCAGACACTCACCCTCTAGACAGAATAAAAGAGCAGTCTGTAGTCATCCTCATTCCCCTCATCTTTCTTATTAATGCTACAAGGTCATTTTCCCAAGCGTCTCTTAATGTGACAAATGCCATCTGTTACAGTTCTAGACAATGATTGTATTTACAGCACCTGTAATAGGGCATCTCAGAAATTATTTAAAGGGAAGCATGAGATTTTCCTCTGTTTCCTTTTCATGCCCAGATTAGAGATCAATTGGCTGCAGTAGAGCTGTCATCTTGAGGCTGGGGATGAGCAGACAAACACAATCTCATGCTGTGAAGAGCAGTGAGGAGAAAAGCAGAAGTGGTTCCGATCTAGATCTAGATCTCTGAAGGCATTGTAGTGTCAACACACCATTCCTCAGAAAGATGAAACGCCTGGTGCAACCAAAGCACTCAAGATTGACAGTCTTAGAAACGATCTTTTAGAGATGTGGTAGAAAGTAACTACACACACACACACACACACACACACACACACACACACACACGTGCGCGCGCGCATGCAAGTAATAAATGGATTCTTAGAATAAGGTATTTATTGAACATTTATGAGATATCAAGAACTTGCTCTTATGCCAACTTGTTTAATCCCCATACCAACACCAACTAGCAAATGCTAAAACCCGTCATTGTGAAAAAAATCGATCTGATTTTCTGAATGACTTAAAAAAAATCAAAGACACAGCTGGTGTGTCAGATCCCAAAGTCATTGTCTTTATATTATAGAACGTTGAGCATGTTTTTAGTTACCATGCTTCCAAAATGAACTTCATTTTAAATGTCTTAAAGACAAAATACCTCAGTGTTAAATATATATATATATATATATATATTTGTTTTCATGAAATATATACATATATAGTATTTATTTTCAAATTTGAAATTGTAGAATGTCAAAATTTTTCTTTAAAAATATTTTAGGAAAGTATTTTACTAATACCTACCCATCTGTTACAGTTCTAGACAATGATTGTATTTACAAACTTCTACAGTTACACTTATTTCCCATTAATACTAAATGCAGCCTTGAAGATGATGGTCCATGCTGTAATATTATTGTAGCAGATACAGGAGTCAGACTTTTATTGCCACCTGTTAGCAGTAGAAGAACGTCTTTTAGAGACCAGTACTCAAATGAAGTCAGGATTATTAACTATTTCACAAGGGAAAAATCACAATGAGTAGGTAGAAAAGTTGGAATTCATTATGCATGTTGATTTTTGTCAACATAACACAAACCTTACATATCTGGGAGGAGGGAATATTAATTAAGAAAATACCTTCGTCAGATTGTCTCTAGGCAAGTGTCTGAGGCATTTTCCCAAGTGATGTGGGAAAACCCAGCTCTTTGTGATGGTGCAACCCCTGGGCAGGTGGTCCTTGGTTATATAAGAAAACAGGCTGAGCAAGCCAGTCATTTAACATTAAGTGTCACCCCTCAATGGCTTCTGCTTCAGTTCCAGCCTCCAGGTTCCTGCCTGGTATTCTTGCTTTGACTTCCTTTGTGATGCACTGTGGCCTAGGAGGTGAAATAAACCCTTTCCTTCCCAAGTCATTTTTGGCCACAGTCTTTACACAGCAATAGAACATTCACGAAGAACCTTTATTGAGAAATTATTTTTCTTTTTTCTAGGCTTCTATTTTTTATTCAATTTTTTTCATTTTATTATACCAGCCCCAGTTCATTTATATACCAGTCCCTCCCCTTCTAGAGTCCCCCCACCTTCCCCATCTCACCCTGCATGCACTCCTCAGAGGGGGTAAGGCCTCCACTGGAGAGTCAACAAAGTCAGGCATACCAAGCCTAGGCAGGACCAAGCCCCTCCCCTCTGTATCAAGGCTGAGCAAGGTGTCCCACCATAGGGAGCAGGCTCTAAAAAAAGCCAGATTATGATATGTCCTGCTCCCACTGCCAGCTCCCCCAACAGGTCAAGTCACATAACTGTCACCCACATTCAGATTTGAACATGGACATTAAGTGAGGGTTACTCAGGAAGAAACAATGCTCATCCCTGTGGGGGCTTGGGTTCTCAAGGGAGTCACAGCATTGGCATGCTTTAACAATAGCATATACACCATTGTGGTGGCTTCTGAAGTTACACTGTTCAAATCTTTGAAAGTTTGTGCATTATTTGGCACACTTAGTCCTATCTAAGAAATATTTCTCTCTTCAATAAATTAGATCATAAGCTTGTTTCTGAGATACAGTGGAAAGAAGTACAGACTGACAAGCTGAAAACATAGGTCAAAAGATCAAGTGGATCCCAACTGTAATAGGTAAGGCACAAGAAAGTTCAGACATATAGACATATAACTGGACTATAAGTAAGGTTCATAATCTTGTCTCTGATATCAGCGTCTCAGAATATAACAGATTTATAGATGAGAATGGAGTGAGGTTAAGATCACAGGTCATGTAATCTTTGACTTTAAGCATAGTTTATTAGTATTTTGATAGTTTATTTGACATATCCTAATAAAAAGATTATTGTCTCAATGTACAGCCTTTGCAACTATTCTTTTGTTAGCTGTGCTGAAATTCTTGACTCTTAGCCAGTGACAGACTTCAGCTAGAAGAAAGAGTGAAGGGTTCCTTTCATTTTGTATGACCCCTAAACTTTTTGCTGTCTAGTGTGCTTTAATTACGCACATTCAAAACCAATTAAAGGCACAGTTTTCCACATTTTTATAAACTGTACATTATATTATTCAGTTTCTCCCCAGCATTATGCTTTGAGAGAGATATGTTAATAAATGAAGACGTATTTTGTATCTATTGGATCGTTTTAATTATGCCAATCTATAAAAATTTATTTACTCATTTGCCTATACTGATGAATATTTAGGAATATTCTAGATGCTGACATAATGAATAGTTCTGTAACAAAGAAAGTATGTGCCATTATTCATACACAGAGGTCTATATGTACATATAGACCTTCAACTTTGCTAGATATTTCCATGTACCTTTGTATACCAAAGTATTTTCCAAGCTAGTCATGGTGATAAATATATGGAATCCCAACATTTGGGAGGTAGAGGGAGGTGGACTAGGTGTTCAAGGTCATCATCTGCTATAGAGCAAGTTTGAGGTCAGCCTCAATGACAAAAGGCTGTGCAAACATAAGTAAATACATAAACAAGAGTTAAAATAATCTTAGATTCTTGGAAACAATCATTTGGTTTTAGCTTCTGTGTCACACATCTGATGGAGTATGGAACATCATAGGATTGTGGTTGGTATTTGTATTTTCCTCATTATTACCAAAATTCGATTGTTAGTATTAAACATTTGAATTCACATCTCCATTGTTTGCTCACTGAATTTTCCCATTGGGGTCTTGGCTATAAATGCCAACTTTCATAATACCTTGCCACTCAGTTCCTTCAGTAGAGTCATGGTACTCTTTCCTCTCACATTCTGTCTTTCCTCATGGCTACTCCATACTACTCATGGGCCACTACACTGATGTTATGGCAGAAAGAATAAGCCACTTTTCCCAGAGTGATTTTTGGCGTATGGACAGAACTCTGTGTGGAGACAGAAGACTTTAATTTTTCCAATTTACTCTTTAATAGAAGCTAGTGTCCACCCTTCAGTATATTTTCTCTTTATTTGCAGGATTACTTTAACTATCTTTTCCAATGCAGGCTTAGTAGTCATGAATTGCTTTAGGTCAGGTTATCTCACAATTCTTAAAATTTTATAGGATAGATTTGGTAGGCATATTGGTTGACATTTAGTTTCTTTCATGTTTTGAAACCCACCATTACAGTCTAACTTGGACTTCAGAGTTTTGCTGAGATATTTTCTATTATTTTTGAGGGGTTTCCCTTCATAGGTGGCCTGGAGCTACTCTCCTATTTTTTTTTAAATATTTTTCCATGTTTTATAAACTTGCTATTTTGACTGTAATGTGACATAGAATGGTATATATATATATATATATATATATATATATATATATATATATATATAATGTTTTGGATTCTAAATGCCATCTGTATTTGGCTTATTGTATCTTTCTTCAGATTTAAGAATTCTTATATCTATTATAAAATTACATTATAAGGATTCTTCATTATATGTATTTTTATGTCTTTTGTTTGAATTTAGGTTTGTATTGGTCTCCTGACTGTATCATTTATGTCTTGGAGCTTATATTCATAGTTTCTCATCTTTCTTTGTTACTATCTGAATATAACAACTCACTGACCATAGGGTCAAGCCCTGATCTTGTATTCTTCACTTGATTAAGTCTATTTGTAATGGTTTCTAATTTCTTTTGATTTGTTAAGCTTTAAACTCCCAAGAATTTCAGGTTTTTCTTCCTTCAGAATCTTTATTCTTTGCTAAATTCAAATTCAGTATTGTCTTCTTACATCTTTATTCTGCTTATTTGTATCTTTTATGAAGTCTTTAATTCTTTTCAATTATGAGCTGGTGATATTGTTCACTGATAAAAGTGTCTGTTACACAAATGAGGCAAACTGATTACCTCCAGAAACCATGGAGCCCTACAAATGTTCCATGGTACATGTCCCTCTCCTCTCCCCACGATTCCACGATTCTCTCTCTCTCTCTCTCTCTCTCTCTCTCTTCTCTCTTCTCTCCTCTCTCTCTCATGTGTGTGTGTGTGTGTGAGAGAGAGAGAGAGAGAGAGAGAGAGAGAGAGAGAGAGAGAGAGAGATTAAAAGTAAAATAAAATATGACTTTGCCATGGCTTGCATGGCTTTGGGACTGATGAAACAACAAACACTTGCACACAAAAGCTGGGGTGAGGTGGACCCATGCACTCTGATGGAAAAACATCATAGCTAAGAATCTCAGCACATTTATTATGTACAGTTGAATGAGGAGATATGTTCAATAACCTCTGCAGGAGACTGTATGGGGCAGCAGTCTCAGGCTGTAGTCATTAAGGAAGAGGAAGCTGTGGTTGATACCTTCTGCATACACTGTTATCTGTAGTCAGAATAGGGGAAGGCCATGCCATTCACATGAACCTAAGGCATTAGTGTTCTCCATATGGCTATGCCCATGTCAACAATGCACAATCACTCAGGACTTACCTGCTCTCCACAACTTTTGAATTATTATATCAGAAATTTAATCTGCATTTATATGTTTGGGTTCAGTTACTGAAAAATTATGAACCTTTGCAGGCATCATGGTGCCTTGCTTTTCTGTGTTTCTTTGTGTTTCTACCTTGTGATTTGTCCATGTGTTGTGATGGCCTTATATGTAACATGAGCTTCTTCTTGGTGAACAGCCTTACTTGGAGGGCTCAGTCCATAGTATGACTCAGGAGGGACAAAACAAACCATATAACTACAGAACAAAACTACATATAGCGCAAAACAAACATGCACTATAGTAGATACAGCATATAAATACCTTTTACATACCAATAACAAAAGAAAAAACAGGAACAAAAAGCAATGTATACTGAAATAAGAAGTGAAATCTCTATGAAGGAAAATAATATTAATAAAATAACAAAAAGGGATGGGAAGTAAGGTAAAGGAAGATAAATCAAGACAGGAAGGAAAGAAGAAGAGACATGGTATACCGACTGGTTTTGTATGTCAACTCGTTCCAAGCTAAAGTCATCAGAGGGAGGAGCCTCAGGTGAGGAAATGCCTCCATGAGATCCAGCTGTAAGGCTTTTCCTCATTTAGTGATCAATGGGGGAGGACCCAGTCCATGGGAGGTGGTCCCATCCCTGGGTTGGTGGTCCTGGGTTCTGTAAGAAGGTAGGCTGAGCAAGCCATAAGAAGTAAGCCAGTAAGCAGCTCCCCTCTATGACCTTTGTCTGCACCAACTCCTGCCTCCAGGATTCTGCCCTGTTTGAGTTCTTGTCCTGACTTCCTTCAGTAATGAACAGCAATGCTGAAGTATAAGCCTAATAAGCCCTTTCCTCCCCAACTTGCTTTTTGGTCATGGTATTTCGTCACAGCAATAGAAATATTAACTAAGACATGGTTATGAGAAAACAGTGAATAAAAACATAGTAATATAAACATAAAATATAATGATAAAAGAAATAAAAATGTCAAAAGTTTCTACTTGCTGGAGAGATAGAAATGTTTTCCAAGCTTTGGCTCTAGAGATCTCCAGATATGAGAGATTGGAGTCCAGTGTTCCTCTTAAGATCAAAGCAGACAAATATACCTGGTGGTGTGGAGGCTGAGCCCTGCCCCTCCTTTAGAACCAAGGAGATGCAAAGCAAGACAGTGTTCTCTGATGTGCTCTATGCATTGTCCCAGGACACAGTAGCCTGTGTGTGAGTCACTGTCACTATCTGAGAGTGAGTGCCACTTGACTGGGTGTTCACTCACATCAGAAGCACTCTGTCTGTGTATCTGCAGGCATGAGCAATATTCTAGTAGCTGTGACAAGTATTCTCTAATAACCTGAGTTTCTGAGTGCGAGTGCACAGGAAAGACAAGAAAGTAAAAATGGGAAGCCTGTGATCCATAGGTTAAGAGCACTGCTGCTTTTTCAGAGGACCTTTGTCTGATTCCCAGCATCTATGTGGTATCTCACAACTTTCTAAAACTCCAGTTACATGGAATCTCGTGCCTTCTTCTAGCCTCCACAGGCACCAGGCACACAAGTGCTGCATATATATCCATGTAGCCAAAATACCCATATACATAAAATAAAACATTAAAGACATCCCCAGCTCATCTTAATGTGTAAGTGTTTCCTACCCATACCTGCCTCCCTCCTAGCTCCTCCCATATCCAACCTCCACAGGAACTTGGTCTTGCTCTGTTCAGAGGTCAGGCTGCAGCTTTTCAATGGAAGCACATATGGTCTTCTGTTTCTCTCTACAACACAGACTGAGCTGCATACCTTATAGTCACCATCATGTACAAGGACCCAAGTCATAATCACTGTATGGACCGATGCTAGCTGAAAGTGGAGAGCTCTTACTGGGACACTGAAGAGGGACCCTGTGTTTTGATGATACAGAAATGCAAGGGCTTGTCTATCCCAAGCCCACACACTTTTGTCGAAGGACCTGTAGAAATCAAGTTAGCACTGATCAGGGAGCTTCCTCTCTGATGGCTGTGTTTCATCATATTGTAAAGTGCTATGCAAGCTAGGGAGGAAAGTCATCAATGTTCTCATCCAGCTGTGCATACTGTGGGCTATAGTAATGACTCAGATGGCAAGACATACTCGTGAGAATCATAGAGCAAGATGATGTAGCCATAACCAACTGCCTTCTGATTGGATTTAAAGGAGGAAGCATATGTCTGATACTGTAAATCTGGCTTACTCAAAGGCCTTATCTCAAAATGTAATCACTCAGATGTACTAGGAATTTAGGAAGAAGAAATTTATTTCTTCATTCTTACACAGTGTTTTATTGATGGATACTCTATTTTTTTGCTTCATGGGCATTTGGTTGTCTTTTCCTTTAACTTCATATATAAAACTATTAACTTTTCTAGTAAGTAAAAAATCCAAAATAAAATAACTTAAACTTCTGTCTTCAAGATGTGCTTTTGTTTTTATTATTCATTTCTTTTAAGGAAAAACTTATTTGTCTCTTAATGACAAATTTTCTTATTTAAAAAATAGTTTTATTTCCCTTATATTTGAGGATAAATAATTAGATGAGCAATTTTAATCTTAGGACTTTATTTTCCTATATACTTTAAAGATACCATTGTGCTCTTTTATGGCTTTGTTGTTTCCTTTCTAACAGAATCTATTTTCTCTTGTCACATTTTTAAGCATTTTTAAAAATCCTTTTCTTTTGCATATTCATTATAAAGTGTTTAAGGGTTTTAAAGTATAAGTTTAAATATTGCCTTTCAATACCTCACTCTGTTCTATCATTTGGAGTTTTTCATAGGGCCATTTCAACTCTCAATTTGCCCTCTATTTCACTTTTTTAATAAATATGAAGGTGTATTTTTACATTTTCTGCATCTCCATACTGAGTTTCTCAAGAGTGTCAATGTACTAATTCTACTCTTTATAGTGTAACATATTGATTGTCTAATCATTATATTGAGCAATTTCAATAATATTATTTTCCACATCTGTGATTTGGAGCTGTACAGAAACTTGTATTTTTATTCTATTTTATCTTTTTGCCTTTACTTATTTTTTTCTTTAGTGGTCTTGAATGTATGTTTTTTCTTTTTTCCCCATTTTATTTTATTTACTCTTGTTTCCCACTAGAAACAAGATGGTTTTACACATCAATCCCAGTTCCCTCTTCCTCCCCTCCTCCCCTGCCACCCCCCCCAACTAAAACCCTAACTATCACAAACCCTTTCTGCTCCCTGGGGAGGGTGAGGCTAATTGCCTTTTATATTTGGAAAGTTCAAATATACTTTATTGTATTAATTTCATTTGAATGAGTTTTTGTTTTATTTATCAGAAATACTTCCAACCACAGGATTGCTATTTACCCTGGAATTCAAAAAAAAAAAAAAATCCACTGTACTTTCTCTGACTTTCCTTCCACCTTTCAAGGGTTCTTTGGTTTTATTCATTTAGTATAGAATCTTGCTTTCTGTCTTCCAGCTCCATGTCTCCACCAATGAATGCTATCATGGATAACAAATCAAATCTCCTACGTGGATACTTTCCGCCAAACGTCACCAGTAACGTGGGTATTTCTCAAATCTTTCCTCTTAATTTTCCAGCTTTGGTTCTCAAGTGCTTTGTTGGAGCACTTCAAAGAAGCACACCAAAACCCATCTTTACACATATATAGACCCTTTCTCCTCTCAGCTCCTAGTACTTGCTCCTAGGCCAGCCCTTATCCTCATAGTTTGTCCTCTGGGCATGTTTTAAATTTACTAATACTACAGTATAAATCCTGATTTTCCTCTAAAATTATACTTTGTAACCTAATACCCAGAGTGTTAGTATTACTAAGTGTGGCTATGGGAGAAGAAATCAAATCAAGAGGCCTTTATATATAAGAATAAGATTAGTGTACTTAGAAAAGAAACCCATGACACACTAATGGTTTCTTCTGCCATATGAGGACACACAGGGTGTGTGTCATCTATGAGAACATGCCCAGATGCAGAATCTTCTGGAACTTTGTGCTTAGACTTCTTAGCCTCCAGTCTAGCAGAAAAAAGTGTCCTATTTATAATGTACCCAGTAATTTTTTTTTATAGCAGCTTGAATGGACTAAGACAATTACAGATAATTTTCTTGCTTTTTATTCTGTCTTTAACCTTCTAAAATTTCATTGTATTACTTTCTATTATTGCCATGTGTTCAGGGAGTGAGAGAGGGTGCAAAATATAATCATCCTTTTTTATTAAGAAAAGGCTTGTATTTTACTTTCAACTCATAAACCACTAAATTTGCTGTAATTTATTAGATGCTTGCAAGCCTCATTTTACTCATGTAAATGTATGTATAGTTGTATAAATATTATTTTCAGAAATTAGAGCCAGATTGTATTGGTTTCCATTTTATACTTATAAGCAAATCAACTTAATTCCCTGGCTACTATTTGACAATGTGCTATTGTCATGGTACTGGAGAATTATATATAATACTGGATTCATTTCACAGATCATAGCTGTTAGGGAAATTTGGACATGGATATGGCTATGAGGAGAAAGGCGCAGAAACTTCTCTAACTCAGATCTTAAGACTAAGGGTCCAGTAAGATGAGAATACTTTGGATTTGTAAAGAAGAGATCAGGAAAGAACATTTGTATCTATCAATACTGAGAACACAAGAGAATTTCCAGCTCGTGTGTATTGTAGTTTTTGTGTATCAGTACATAGAGTATTTTAATACCAATTATTAAAAGCATAGAATTTCTCAGTAGGATATAGCATAATTCAACTTTGATATGTAAGCACAATAAATATTTTATAACAAAATTATTTTGAAGCTGGTAGGACTTCCCTTATGCTCTTACATCTTCTCCTCCAATGGGTATCCTATTAAAGTTCATATTATGAATTGGTATATTTCTAAATATTGATACAAGTTGTCATTTATTGAGCACATCTGTGTGTCAAGCCTCTTTGTGTTCTTTAGGTCTGTTTACTTAATCTTAGTAAGTGTCTAATATGATAATTCTTGTGTAACAAATGAAGGAACAAGCATGGCTACAGATGTCAAATATAAGATAGTACCAGATATTTAAAAAGTGAAGCCCGCAAGTCCCAAGCCTTATTCTTTGCCTATATTCTTTTTTTATCCATTACCTTTTATATATACTCCCTCCTTATTATGTAATACTTTCACAGGAAGAAAATAGTCACCTAAGTCTTTTTGGATAGATACCTCTTACGGATATGTTTAAATTACTTTCAATTTGAGATGGGAAAGCTAAGATGTTTTTATCTGAATCCAGCTCTAACTTGTGTGTTAGTACAAATTCAAATAAAGCCACAGAGCAATCTCAATGCCATAAAAAAAGATAGTGCCAGATAATACTTCAAGACATTTGGGCTCTGTCCTAATCTTCTAAGATGTTGGCATCCCTCTACTACTGCAAAGTAGGTTTCTATGTTTTAGAGGTTTTAAAAATATTTTTGATTGTGAGCCTAGCCTTTAACAGCTGAACCATCTCTCCAGCCCTTAAAATATTTTTAATTTAAAAAATTAAAATACAATTGCATCATTTCTCTACCCATTTCTCCATGCAATGATGTCTATGCATTCTTCCCCCATCTCTCTCATTTTCATGTTTTTCTTTTATTACTGTTATACATTCATCATATAATGTATAATGTTACCAGTATATACATACTTGTGACAAGTATGCATTTTGAATAGATATAGGCAAAAGCTTAATAGTCATTACATATTTAAGATTGAAGAGGTACCAAATTTACAGATTTCTCTAGGACAAATGTACAAGGCAGGTTTGACAAGAAGAAGAAGAGGAGGAGGAGCAAAGAAAAGAAAGAAGAGGAAGAAGAGGAAGGAGGAGGAGGAGAAGAAGAAGAAGAAGAAGAAGAAGAAGAAGAAGAAGAAGAAGAAGAAGAAGAAGAAGAAGAAGAAGAAGAAGAAGAAGAAGAATTTCCAAGTGGGAATTTTAAAAAGCGACAGGAATAAACAGTTGGTAAATGGAGAGATTTGGAGCATGTTGTGTTAATAAGGAATGGATGCAGAAGAGTTCAAGATTAAAGGAGTAAATTACAGTGTGTTCAGTGGAATGGAAGAGTCTATTTCATATTTAAATAGAAATCTAAGGAATGTTCAGAAGAAATTCCGCCAAGCCCTTAGAGACCAACAAATTGGACCATGATTGGAGAAAGAGGCACACCCTAAATTGTTTCAAGGAACACATGAATGTGATGTTTAAGGAATAAATGTAGTGGCTCGCATAGTCCACTTTTGAGAACACTGATGAGAGTCGCTGGCTGGCTGGATGTTTAGAATGAAGATGAAGCTATCTCCAGACATGAACATAGGCAATTATATTGTGGTGGTACAGTAACTCCATCCAAGGGACACAACAATGTAATGAACTTCTAAGGGAGTGGGAAATGTGAGTGAGGTATCATTTTATGAATAGAAACACACCACATGACTAGAAAGGCACCACGGACATGAATGTTGTCATTTGCACTGATATAAATATAAGACAATATAAAAATAAATTACAGAACTGAATTGACAATTAGACCCCTGGTACAATATAATGTATATGTACAAACTTTATTATGTACAAATTTATTATGTACATAATATAATAGGAGATTCTATAGCAAACCAAGGAGCTGAAGCACAGCTTCAGAAAGACCCAGAGGCAACTTACATGCAAACAGCAAAGGGATGGCTACATAAATCTAGCAAGGATCAAAGAAAGAAGAAAAGTAATGAGTAGAATCCACAAGACATTGCATACTTGTATTAAGTTTTAAATTGTTGTGTTACAATACATTTAATTAATGATGAAATAATTTTACAAAGAATAAGAACAAATAGATTCATTATTAACATAATGAATTATTAATATTATTAACATAATTCATTATTAACATTATTCATAATTCAATACATTAACACTTTGGCTATTAAGAAGCTTCTTTCTTTGTAATTTTTCCTTCAATCCTCTACCCTTTGAGCACTCATATATTAAGATGAACCACCACGATACAGTTAATTAGTTGCATCTTTGGGAACAGTTATCAGATAAAAGCATCAAACCTCAGAGACCTGGGACTAGAAAGCACTCGTGATATGTTTGTTAACTAATGCTCAGTTCTCACCCACATTCTGATTGCTTGAGCAACAGATTTCAACCATCTCTGTGTCTTTTACAGCAAAAGGAGAATAATGCTTACTTTAGGACAATGTGGTAAGTATTAGCAATTCCATGATGGTAAAATGCCTTTAAAAATGCAGTGCTAGACTATATAAAGTAAACTAAGCAAGAAATCAGAAAACAAAGAGACAAGCTTGAGAATACGATCAGAAAATTCTGGGAAAAGTCGTTGGAGGGGCCAGACCTCTCTGCAGGGGCATGTTTTGTATGGCAGCTAAGTTGGTAAATCATCCTACATAGGTAAGGGACCCTGTGAATGGGAAAGCACAAATTAATGCACCTCAGGTGTTTGTTTTATATGCCAAGGGAGAGCATTCATAGTGTCCAGCCGCTTTCTGACTCCCAAGGTGGTCTGTGTTGAGGAAACACTAGGTTGTCATCTAAAGCCTGTCAGAGCACCATCTGGATAGAAGTGGGTATAGCCATAGCATGGCTTTGTTTTAATGTCCCGCACACACAGCGAAGGCATAAATTATCCAAGGAAATGGTCACAAAGGAGAGAAGTTCGTGTCTGTAGGTTTTTTACCTCCCCAAATCTCAATGCTTTGCATGTTTCAAAACTTTTACTTTTATTTTTGGATGTAGGAGGCATGTGCATGAACCCATGGATATGCATATGTAGCCACACACTCTACATTAGAGGATATTAAAGTTAATTCTGAAGCTTCAGCAGGAGAAATTCCAACACATGACAGGTATAAAACATTATAAACATGAGTGGTACAATTAGGCATAAATACCTGTTTCATATCAGTTTAGGTCTAGTGTTGCTGGTAAATGATTTATAACGGTGCTTTTCCTAACAACAGCTATTTGGTTTATACACAGCAAAATTTCAAAAATATATTGTATATCTGTTAAAAACAACAGCAGAAACAAGACTTCAACACTGGGGTTGGAACTGGAAGTTTTATTTTATTTGGGGTAGAATGTATATTGCCTGAATATATAAGTTTAGGAGGAAAGCCAGTATACAGAGATGGGGATTATAACTATGATTTAATGAGCACAATTAATTTAGCTTACTGGAAAATATTTTCTGGGTATTTTAAGTTGAAATTTATGGTCGCAGGAATAGGCTCCAAGATGAACATGACCTTAATTAAATTGTGAAACACTGTGCACATTTATCTGTTTCTGTGTGCTTTTCAAGGAAGATCCTTAGTAGTTTGGTTTCGGTCTTTACATGTCTCAAAGTATTTGGAGTCAGTAAAGTTCACAAATCTTGCTATAGATCAGTAAAATATATGCTAATGATGATCATCCAAAAGATAGGCCTACATTAATATTTTATGAACATATTATATGCCAACATAAAGACCACATGCATCACATACCTTTCCAGTCTCATCTTGTCACTCCCTCCTCCGATCAAGGCTCTCAACACAAAAATCTTCACAGTTTATCCTCTGCAAAGCCACCCCATTCCCACAGTTTCTTACTAGTTGCTTCCTCCCCTTAACGAGTCTGTCCAAGAGCTTCCCACAGTCTAATACTTTGTGTCATTTAAATGTCAACTCAGATGCTGCCTCTTCCAGGCTCTCTGGACCATTCTAAAGTCACTGTCCACAGTATCATTCCACAGTGTTTTCTTCACAATACTCAATCACTTTGAACAGGCCAGACAGTGTTGGTTTTCTGAATGACATAATATTAATTTAGATACTGTTAAAAAAAAAAACAAATTAGTGAAGGACCCTTAGAAGTTAATGGGAAACCAGGAAAATTACTTAGTCCAACTAAAGCTGTTAAAATGGTTAAACTGATATATTCATTCCCTCTTTGTAAGTATCTTTGAAATTAAATGAATTGCTACATTTAAGCTACTTAGTACATTGGCATCCAATTGTTAAATCCTCTTATCATTACTATTGCCATTTCTGCAAAATTGGAGAAATCATTTAAGCTGTACAAAATACACATTCAACAAAATAAAAACAGAGATCCTCTAAACTATATCAGATTCCAGCTAAAATTATTTAAAGATACAGTTATCAGCTTTGTTACTTCTAGTTTAGATTCTTGAATGTGCATCCAAATGAAAACAACTAAGATCTGTACGCCTAATATGAGCATTTTAGTATTTGAGTGCTATTTTGAAATCCTTCTTTGAAAATAGTAAAAATTTTGAAACCCAACGATGCATTCTCTAGTCTTGTTTTGTCCAGAAACTCTATGTAAACAGAATACTACATGTCATTCACCTTAGTAGCCCAAACTCCCCAGTCCCTAATGATCTTTACATTAGTGATTATTGAGAGAGCTCATATTTCTCAAGTATGCATTTGTCCTCATAAAAAGAAACACTCTAATTTACTGGATAAATAAGACTGTGATTTTAAAAATGTGTTCCCAGAAGCCCATTTATTTTGGAGAATTTTGCTATTACCTGATACTAGCAAACAAGAAATAATTTCTATGTATTTATTTCTATCTTATGGTTACTTCAAAGTCAAATAATTTCTTATTCAAAATTTATCAGTTTCCCGTCTCCTATCTAAAAAGCATATGGTTGAAAACTGTTGTTCAAAAACTATTTACACATATCCTATTCAGTTACAGCTCACATATTTTTCTTTGGCTTATTACCAAAACAGCAAGCACAGAAAACTTTGAAAAGTCTCACATGAATAAACTATTTCATAGTTTTATAATGTAAGAAACAAAGAGACCCTAGAGACTGAGAGTCCATTCAGAAATGAGTAATTACTGCCCAGGAAGGAAGATGTGTCCATCACGCAGTGAATTAATGGAAGATGGGTAAAACTCCTAAGTTTCCTTCCTTCAGACCTCTAACCTCTAATTCCTGAGACCTCACTCCACTTCAGGTTCATTTCCACCACAATGAGACACACTTCTTAGTCAGAAAGGTACAATCACACCTCTCTTAGGTTGTCAACTTTTTTTTTTTAGAGAAAGATTGCCTTAGGACAGGAGGGCATGATGAAGCAGAAAATGTTTTCAACTGGAGATAAATTCTCCAGGGTCATTCCCTTCGATCTTTGTTCTCACAATAATTCTTTGTCGTAAGATGTCTGGATAGATGAGTGCTGGTGAAGCAGTTGTCTCTCCTTTACATTTTCTCTCCTTTCCACCATGAACTATTTTATCTTCTTTACATAAGAATCTCACAGTTATGAAAGGCCTAAATAAAGCATCCAGTTAGAGAGAGTGTCCTTACCAAAAAGTTAACATTAAAAATTGAGAGAATTACTTGACACAGAAGCTTTTCTCCTTAAATAGTAAGAAAATTAAAACAAGAAGCTCCCTCCCTTTTAGTGTGAATTATATAGTCAATTCTCTTTTATATAACTCACTCAGGCATTCTCTAGTGTTTGCTTCTTTCTTTTTTTTTTTCTGTGAACAATCTCTTTCAGTGTATCTATAGAAGGATTTGAAATGGCTGCAAGAGAGACACTAAAATATATCATTGCCTTTGTGTGAATCTTACATTTTTACCCTCCTAAGTATTTAGACCATCTTTCCTACAAGGAATTGTAATCTTAGTTGGTTCACTCTAGAGCCAATACAAGATTCCAAGCATTTCTGAAATAGCTGGTATAATTTATTGTCATCGAAGAGCAGTTAGATTTAAACCTTCATGGACCCGATGCCACAAAACAGCTCTTCAGAGTTCAAAGGGGTAGGCCTACACATGAGAGTAAGTTATCGCTAATGGTGCCACTATAACCCTGGCTGTGCCCTGGCTGCTCCTAGAGTTTCAAAAATCATGAGCAACCCCAAACCCTTCCAATACCGATTGTGCATATTTTATTGCATAAATCACAGGTGTCAGAGCAAAATGCCTTCAATGAATTGCTTCCTACCACTAACACAAAGATTATTTTCCAACCCTCCTCAAAAAAAAAAAAAAACCCACAATCATGTTTCCTCAAGAATACAAACTCCTCCTGACAAATTCTCCAGTGCCAAATGTGGTTTCCATTTGCTCTTTTTGGATTTATATGACTGTGCCAAAGTTCAGGTGTGCCAGCTCTCTGTAATAAGCTGTTTGGATGAAAGCTTGGCCAGCTCAAAGGACCCTGATGTATTTTATTGCTGCCTTTTAAGATTATTGTTCAGAAATACCAAGTCTAATTTTGAAATCAATTAGCCATTCGGTCTGATGAGGTGTTGGTCCAGCTCAGGTTCACACCCGCTGTCCACAGATTATTGTTCACTTGAGTCAGGTCCTGAGTGTCGCGCTGTTCCGCAGCATCTGGTGGACATATGTTTGATGTTCTCCCAGAGTGGGCTGATGCTTTAAAAGGCAAACCCTCATGAAGAACGCTTTGTGCATTGGCTGCTGATAGCTGGGAAAACAAATCTTTCTTTCTTTCTCGTTCTGATTTTCCTTTTTTAATGTTAATAATTGCAGAGAAAGAGAGAGGCAGGAGAAGGTGGAACATTGTGATGGGCTTTTACATTTTTTTTCCTGTGGTCTGTGTCTTCAAAATAAAGGGGACATTGTGCAACTGTTATGAGAAAAGAATCAAATTATCTGTTACCTACTACCACCAGAGAAGTGCTCTCCTTCCCAGGATCCTCTCCACAGCCTGGATGGAGGGGTAATACCTTCTCTGGAATGCCACTTCCAAGGAGGACTATCTTTCTCTCACAGTCAATCAGCACTTGGGAAGGTGCAAATTCTGCCTGGCAGGGGCCATGCTTCTGGGAACAGTGCCAGAGGCCTTAAGCACCACCCATGCTGTTCAAAAGAAGTGGCAGATAGTAAAAAAAAAAAATAGAAAGCTGAATGACCCCTTTCTCGGGTTTCCCCCTCACTGGCTGCCTAATGTTTTGGTAGGAGAGAGAGGTTTGACTTGTGCTTTCACACAACCCTGACTCTTCGCATGGGTGGATTGCATGGTCTGAGGTGGAGCTCAACAGTAGTAACAGAGCACACACTCACTGGTGAGGTTCTCTCTGAGTTCCTTTTTTATAGAAAAAAAAAGCCATTCTCTATTCCTATCTCACCTCTGCAACAACACTATACATCAATGCAAAATGCATCAGTTTAGGGCTTGTCTTGTCCAAGGGACAGTAAGTCTTCAACAGATCAGTAAACAAATTTGATGCAGAATGGATGCTTCTGCCAATCCTTTCTCCCTTCAGAGAAGCTGTTAGTGATGCTGAAAACCTAGAGGGATTGACAGTGTGCTCATTGAATTTATTCATTTTCCTATAGTGAAAATTAGTTTTAATCCATGCATTCAACCAACACATATTTATTAAGAGGTGTTGACCAGGCACCAGAAAAGTAATGGAGAGTGATACAGTCCTGCAGCCTCCTAACTTCAAGAAGCTTAGATTCTAGAGGCAAGGGGGAAAGTTAAAGAAGTTAATGGTAACCAAATTCCATCCTACAAACAAGGACATCTGGGAAATGAAGTACTAGATTCATGTTTAAATTGCTATATAGTTCTTAAACAATTTCATAGGACAGTATGGTGGTATACACCTGTCATCTCAGCTCTTGGGAAGAGAGGCAAGAGGATCATGATTTAGAGGCCAGTGTCAGCTACAATAATGAAATCTATCTGAAAACAATTATCACAATAAAAGTCTAGTAATACCTGAATGTTCACAATAGGAAAAAATTAAATATTCTAGGAGTATGAACTCCTAAACAGTTCCTTCCTTACTTTAAACAGATATTTTAAGAGCTCAGCCCCACTTACTCAACAACATTTAATATTTAGTCTTTATCTTCATATATAATTTTCCCATTTAATCTCTATCTTCAGTTTTCACTAAGTAGCTATGTAATATGAAAACACCAAGAACCTAAGTAAAGGAACATGCATTTGATCACAGAGCTCGTGAATGAGAGCTGAGATTTAATACATGGAGTTTGACTCCAAGGTTCCCACTATTTCCAACACTTCTTGTTGTTTGTTGGGAGCCACACTCTTCATAATAAGTGATCAAAAACTTATTGCATTACCACCAGTTGTGATAAATTAGGTGCCTCACGAATCTGTAGCCATGAACTTGCCCCTAAGCAATGCCAACTCTCTCTCCATGTGAATCTAAGTTTAAATGATGAAGAGGCTGATAGGTCTCTACTTTTCAGAACTAAGGCAACTGTGCAAAAGAATGGTATGGAATGAGTTTCCTACACACAGATGAGAAAACAGCCTTCGAGTAAACTCTGAGACTTTGTTTACCTTCCCTAAAAATGTAGAAAATTCGGCTGAGAAGAAAGTTCCAGAACCAAAGGAGTTAGCAAAGTTGAAGCTGCTTTTGTTAAAAACAAAAACAAACAAAAAAAAAAAAACCAAAAACAAACACAAACCCAAACAAACAAAAAACCACATTGTTTCTCTGAAGGCTTTGGTGGCTTTCTGGGGAGTTTTCTCTCAACTTTCCAACAGAAATTGACAAAAGATAATGATTCCAAGGGGAAAAAGTTCTTATGTAGATCCATAGAATGTGATATTTGGTCCTATTACTCAAGATCTCTTCATCAAAGAAATGTACTTGGAGGTTGATGTTGTAATAATAAAGCATGCCTTGCTTAATCTTTCTGAAAACAAAGATGACCAACTTGTACCAGAGCACCAAGGTGGGATTAAAGTTGTAACTACCACCATAAGTTACTGCCATTACAAATTATTGCCTTTGTAAGTTTCTGGCCGAGTAGCAGACTATCACAACAGATGACAAAATTAAAGTCCTTATTCTTGCCAGCATGAAAATAACCCATTTTTTACAGACAAAAGATGGTGAGAAGTACAGAATAGAGGTAGGGTTCCGTTTATTTATTTTTAGCTTTTTAATATCTCTAATTCCGTGAGATCTAACCATAGTGATTCTTCCAAACTTTGAGAATTTAGCTCCATAACTGCCTAGCTAAATACGAAAATTTATTAGAAATATTCATTATTCAATATTTTGAACCTCTGAATTAAGGTGTGAGAAGATTCTTGATACATTTTAAATAGACCACTGATGCTAATATTTCCCTTAAATAGAAACAAGTACACTTTGGGTCATCCATCAAAGGAATGTATTTTACAGATTCTAGCATGTGAAGGAGTCCTGTGGTAAAGATGAATAAGATTCAATAGTGTTCCATTATGCTACTTGTTTTTAATAACATAGTTTTTCCAGCTAAATGCAGCTGTAGAGTTTTTCTTGTTCTTTCTGTTTCCCTTTATTATATTCATCAGTATAATAAGTTATGTACCTTGTTTGTATCATCAACAAAAATTTAGACATTGACTAATATAAATGAGAGTTCACTAAACAACAAAAGCTACTGCAACCACCATGGATAAACAAATATATATTGGTTCTAAACTAAGAATGGCATTAACCATGATCCAGATTTATAGTAATTATGTATTAGTGTACTAATAGGTAGAAATCTATTTAGAATTTTCTAGTATATGTATACTCAAAGTTCAAATAGTTTTTAAGACAAGAAAATTATACAATAGCTTCCTTGCTTTTCATGTCAACTTCTTAATTTTATTTGTTTGGTTTTATCCCACTAATTAATGGTTTATATGAGCATTTTGCCATCAATACCTATAACATGGAAATACAGTTAGATATACCTACTATGATAATATTATTAAGTACAAAATATCTGTAATTCCATTGACTAAATTTATAAATCATTCATGAATATTTGTTAATTTTCAAGAAAGTATCAGATTAATAGAATTGTGTCTCCTGTTTCAGTAAGACAATGAAAATTCCTTATATGTACATAATAATCTGAATTGTGTGTAATATTGGTATGTTTGTTTTTTATTTATTGTGGTTCCTAATAAGTTGAAATAATATCTACTGATCTGGCATGTATGACCTAATGGCTTCCTAACTTTTAGTTTTCTTTTAATGTTCTTTTTATTTTCATTTTTGATTCAAATGTTTCTACTTTTTTGTTGGGAAAGCATTCTACATTTGTCTTCTTACTCTTCCTCAATTTCTGCTCAAGTTCTTCTGCAATTTCAGAATAGATAGTAGTCTCCTGTAGCTTCTTCTTGGTCTGTAATTATTTATTTTTACTCTCTTAAATATTAGTATTATTAAGGCATCTAATGCCTCAATAATATTGAGGCCACTTCCTGTAGGCCAGATGTGGCCAAGAAAAGGAATTACTATAGCACAACACAAAATTGTAAACTCACTTAAATCATGAAAATCTTTTTAAAGATTTTTTTATTAATTTTGTGAATGAGTGCTCTATCTGCATGTACAATTTTATGCCAGAAAAGGGCATCGGGTCCCACTGTAGACAGTTGGGAGCCACCGTGTGGTTGCTGGGAATTGAACTCAGGACCTCTGGAAGAGCAGCCAGTACTCTTAACTGCTGAGTAATCTCTCCTCTTTATGGATGGTTTTTATTTATTTTTATTTTTTTTTATTTTTTGGTTATTCGAGACAGGGTTTCACTGTGTAGCTTTGGAGCCTATCCTGGCAATCACTCTGGAGACCAGGCTGGCCTCGAACTCACAGAGATCCACCTGCTTCTGCCTCCCGAGTGCTGGGATTAAAGGCTTGCGCCACCAACACCCGGTCTATGGATGGTTTTTAAAAGGATTTATTTATTTATTTATTTATTTATTTATTTATTTATTTATTTATATTACATATCTATGGGGCCATTGTGCATGTGAATGCAGTACCCACAGAGGCCAGAAGAGGGTGTTGGTTTCCACAAAGCTGTATGCAATGTGAACTACCAGTTGTGGGTGGGCACTGGGAACCAAACTTGGGTCCTTTGTGCTATTATCCTAATTGTTTACAACTTTGTGCCATTAACCACTGAGCCATCTCTCCAGAACCCTCACACCTAGCCTCCTTTTTATTTTTTAATTTAGCAAATTTTAGTGATTTAATTATGAGGTTCTCTAACATGAATTTTGTAGATGACAATGTCATGCCACAATCACAAAAGATCAGATACACTTGGACCCAAAGAACATAAATCCTCGATATTCCTTGATATAAAGTAAGATTTTGACTCTGTTCTCTTCCTTCCCAAATTAAACATGGTATTAATTTTTTGAACTGCTTTTAAATCATTATATACAATATTCTTATTCTATAATGTTTGGAGATACTGCTTTATTTTATACTGTACTTTATCAGCTATGATAACTTTATGACATGTTTTTGTATCATACTGAAAATTTTCACTCTAAAGTTTTGATTTTGGACTTGCATTTACAAAACAGTTACTTAACAATACTTTTGTGTACATATGACCCTAATACAGTCTCCATAGATACATGTGGGAGAATTTGAAAGAATTGAAAAAAAATTACATTTGAGCTCTTAAATCCTACACCTTTTTGGCTTCTTTGTTCAGTTGATTGTGAAGAGCTTAAAATTAAAAGATTTTGATTTTTTTCATCATATATACTATCTTCATTTTAAAACAATTGTCATATTCTCTGGCTCCATAGATTCTGAATCAGTGTAAATGGAACAGAATCCATGCGAGATGAAGATCTGAAAGGAGAGTGTGATGCTTTGCTCCCCTTCCCCACCTATTGTTTATACATCCAGACCAATTTTTACTTCTGAATAAGGACAAAGTTCAGTTGGTCCCCTGGTCTAGCTTGTCTGTATAGAAAAGATGCATGCAAACAGGCATCTGAAGTTACAAATGGAAAGGGGGATCCATATTCCTGGTTTGTTTATATCTGTAGATTTCTTCCAAGCTTAAGAGGTTGCATAAAGCATGAATAGAGCCCCCTTTCTGAACAAACTTATGTGTAAATACAGTTTATTTCACTTGAAGCCTGCCTCCATGACGGATGGAAATTATAGTAAAACTTCCACCTGGGCTGTCAGCTACGGGAAACTTTCTTATTTATTTTTATTTGTCACAGCAGGTTAAGCTCACAAAGTCCAGGTGTTACACGGCTTTAAATCTGGGCACAGGCCTAAGAATAGTCTGTTGAAGGTAGTTTATTTAGGATCCCTAAACATGAAGGGACTTAACAAAATGGGTTTTGTCCAGCTCTGTGAGTCAGGGTATAAAGTTAATGTACAATGATCACATATAAGGGGGCACAACAATAATATCAATAGAACAAAACGCTGTTGCACATTCTGCTGTAGTTCTCCATTCTTGTTGAAGGAAGAGAACAAAGACAGAGAAGTAGTCTTGTTTTGCTGGGCACCTAATTGTTGACAACATAAATCCAACCCTTGGGCCTTCTCCCTAAACTTGTAGGAGTCTGAGTACTATTGCCAGAAAGCAGTGCTCTTTCCTCCCTTCTTTAAACATGAAATTTTATAGATGTTAACCTTTCATTAATTTACTTTTATTCCAATTTAGTTTTAGCCTCCATTCCCAAAGCTCTGATAAATGCATTAACTTAGAAAACACATTGTCTTTAAATTGCTTTGTTTTGTTTAGCTCTGCTTTGTTTTCTAATTATTTTCCCCCAGCTAGCATGGTAATCCTTTGATTAACATGATCATTCACTCTCCACTATCTAAAATTATATAATTTATTTAATTAGCCTGCCATATTGGGTATTGACTGTATTCTCTGTTTCCTTCCTAAAGCAGCCAAAAACAAAATTATCTTTTTCTTTCATTTGCCTCCCTATCTAGCAGATCTCAGTATCAATCATCCCAATGTTTTGACTTTGTGAGTATACAACTAATTTAAGTCCAATTAATGTGCATGTAATTAAAGTTGATTTTTGTATGTTATTCTAATTTTCATCACACTGGGCTTATGTTTCAATACCTTGATATTTCATAAGCTGTCAGCTTGTGAGACATTCCAGTTTTAAGGGACTTTAGTTGATTCTTGTAGGATGTATGTAAGTACATGTATCAAGTTGACCCATCTGGACAGCACAAAATTCTCAGACAAGCATGTTTGAACTGAGCCACTCACACGATGTGCTGTAATAGTTTATTCTGTCCTGTTTTACATTTGTATTTGACATTTGCTTTCTACTTCCTGCACATCAATGGAATGGAAGGATCGATTTTCCAAACTACCTCTTAGACTAAGTCTATATGTAACAATCCATTATAATACCCAGGCAAAATTGTGAGAGTTTAAAGAAGAGAGATAGAATTATACCTTGAGGCAATTAAATGACCATTATGCATTTATTTTTAATTTCTTGGTATTTAATACTGTATAATACCTAATAGCACTTTATTTCAATTGGTATTGAGGGACAGCTTCTTATAAAATTCCTCTGTAAAGAAACACTGACATCCAACACCTACATTTGCTTTGCAGGCAGTTTTCATCCTGAACACAGAAAAACGTTTGACAGGAAAAGTAAGTAGTTATTCAACATCTCTGTAAATGATAAAGAGGTAAAAACATTGAGACAATAAAAATTTTATCAAATTATTTGCTACTATGAAAATTTTGTACTTGACTGCCTGATTACTTCTTTGAAAATTATACTTTATTTTTCACTTACCACATTCACTAGATAATAAGGCAGTATTTAACATAAGTCATCCAAAGAGAATGGATGACTAATACCTTGTATTCCAGGAAATACTTTATATTATCATGTGTACCTCCTTTTCCCATTTTTGTTTTAATAATTACTAAGCTATATAGTGGGAAGTTAGGATTATGGATATCTCTTTTCTTTTGCCACTGGTATTTATTATCTGTGTGGTCTTGGTCTTGAGTATATTGCTTACTTTTTTATCTGTTAAGTAACAATAATATATATCTTTCCTATATCATTTGATTATATAATATGTACTATAATGAAAACAATCTATGCATGAAGACACAATGTAAGATAAAGATCACTGGAATTTCAGTTAATTTTGTTGTTGCTTTTCTCGGTGTCTTTTCTTTTCTTTCCAATCCTGTAACTGAACCATGGGGTATTTCAACTATTTTCTTACTATCATATATCTAATTTCATGTTCAAATCCCTTAGGGGTTTGAGACTTTTGAAAAGAAAATTGAACTGTTTGAAACTATTTAGTTTTGAAAACATTGAGAATACTTTATGTTACATCTCCAAGAGAGAAAATGCAACTACTATGAGTATTTCATAAAAACCATAGTTAAAATTAATGTTCAGGACCTTTTCTCTCCACTTCCAGTCTTTACCTTGCTCATACCCCCAATGAGTCTATGGGCATAGCAGAAAGTCTCACTGCCCTCTTACTCTGGCAAATCATCTATCGTTTCCTTGGCTGGGTAAATTGGCAAATGCCTACAATCAATTGGAGCTAAAGCAGTTGCTCTCTTTGAAGCCCCATGTATTTGTTTCTGACCAAATTAGTGAGTTCCCAGGTAATTTATGATTTCTCATTTACTTGATGATTGGACATCAGTTCATTTTAAAGAAGATAAGAGAATTTGGGTTTCAGAGAAATTAAAACTAGACCAGGGAAGGACACCAAGATCAACTATTTCAAAATTATGGGGACAGATTTTCCTTAAATCTTATCCTACTCAAGAAAGAGAAAAACAGATTTTAAAAATAACATGTATTCTCGCATAATTTTTATTTTAATATTATGCTTATAGGGATTAAGAACCAAGTTTATGTAAATTTTAAAGTCTCGACTAAACTCTTGGCTGTGTGGAGTTGATAGCTTAAAATGTGAAAACCTCCTTGTGTTTATAGCTGGAACACTGCCTGCTTAGGGATTAAGCTCTGAAGGTTGTACTGATGTCACTGGATTGAGGTTAGGAAGAAAACCTTTGGCAAGACTAAGACCAGTGCCAAAATCATGACTCCAAAATTTATAGTTGAACTCTAGACTGCCTTAAAATTCATGGCTCTCAAATTTATGATTGAACTCGTGACTTTGCAGGCTACAGATTTAAGTGCACACAATAATAAATAAAAAAATGTTTTGTGAATGCATCACCATACAGTTACCATTTCAAAATGTTGATCTGGAAATAGGCAATGCAGTTACAATATATCTTGATTGTGTGGAGGTGGCATGGGAGTGGGGTGCTGTATCATTTTAGAAAGCATTTAAAATGTTAACTTTAATAAAATATTAATACCTTACAAATATTTAATACAAATATTAAGAAAAGACTAATTTTATGTTCTAATCCATATGATTTTTTTTTGTCAAAATTTAGTTTCCTTCCCTGGGTCTTTTTGTCTAAACTCCCAAGGGATGATGATAATATTGCTTCTTTTGGGAAAATAATTCCAAAACCAAAAATCAGCTCTTCCTTGTACCTTACCCATTGATTTTGTTTTCTTGGTTATTTTTACCTTAAATTTCAAGTCAAGTGTTGGGATAAAGCCAAATTTCTGAATGAAAAGACAGGCCACACAGATGTTTTATTTGTAGAACAATGTATGGCTCTAGACTGGTCTTCCAGGCCCTTCATTGTTGGGTCCAGCTTACATTTTCTTGGTTTCTGTGTTCCCCTCATAATAAAATCTTGCTTCCAGCAACTCTGGAAATTTTCTTCCTATATCTTCCACTCCTCATTCTCATTCACTCAGTGAAGGGAATGACTTTCTCCTTAGTTTTCTGACCTACTTTATAAACTTCCCAAGGCATTTTTACTTACTTTTTCTTTTGATGTCTATGTATTTATTCTAGACTTCTTCAAAAGAGCATAGGCCACCATGCCTTTTGCAAGCTTGGACTCCCTTCTATGCCTAGTATATAAAGAATATTTGTAGCTTGGTCTATTTGTGGGACTCCTGGTAGTGGGACCAGGATCTATCCCTGGTGTGTAAACTGGCTTTTTGAAGCCCATTCCCTATGGTGGAATGAATTGTTCAGCCTTGATGCGTGGGACAAGATCTTGATCTTTAAATGATAATACTTATTTTTAAATGTCTCATTTAACAAAAGATTGACAAAAAATAGTTAATAATTTGAGTGCTTTACCTATTTATTCCTTTTGGAGTAAATAATTTCAGGTCTTATAGATTCCTTTAGTGTACCTTTAAAATACTATGAGGCAACCTACCACCTGTACTTCAGTTATATAATGTAAACTAATTCTACTTTGGCAGATAGGAAATTGAAATGTCAGTGGGAAGAGAAATTAAATGTTTTAGCTCAGTAAAATTAAAGAGAATTATTATTTTATTATGTCTGTAATCACTTCAGATTAGTACCTTATTATATGTGGATTACTATACTAAAGAACCAAAAACTGAGTGTCGAATAAACAACCTGAAATTCATTTCTCAAATAAAGAAAAATTATATTTAGTTCTGGAAGATGCTTAATTGAAATTAAGGTACAAAGTGGTTCCATGTGTGGTGAGGGACCACACCCTATCTTCACAAGATGAAAAGGGTAAGGGATCCATTTGATAAAGGTACTAATACCATTGTGAGAACTGTCCACATCAATTTAGTAGACACCCAGAGGCCTCACATTCTAAGATCATCACTTTTGGGACTTAAGATTTCAAAACATGTAATTAGGAAAACCATAAAAACTAAGCAAAGCAATCAATACAAAACATATTTTTTCTGTTTTTTAATTTAAATTAGAACAGGCTTGTTTTACATGTCAATCCCAGTTCCCTCTCCCTCTCCTCCACCCCTGCCCCCCACTAATCTCTACACCATCCCCTTTCTGCTTCCCAGGGAAGGTGAGGCCTTCCATGGGGATCTTCAAAGTCTGTCATATCATTTGGAGCAGGGCCTAGCCCCTCTCCCGTGTGTCTTCGCTCAGGGAGTATCCCTCTATGTGGAATGGGCTCCCAAAGTCTATTCTTATGCTAGGGATAAGTACCGAACTACTACAAGAGGCTCCATAGATTTCTGTGGCCTCCTCACTGACACCATATTCATGGGGTCTGGATCAGTCCTATGCTGGTTTCCCAGCTATCAGTCTGGGGTCCATGAGCTCCCCCTTGTTCAGGTCAGCTGTTTCTGTGGGTTTCACCAGCCTAGTCTTGACCCCTTTGCTTATCACTCATTCTTCTCTGCAACTGGATTCCAGTTCATTTCAGTGAATAGTGTGGGTGTCTGCTTCTACTTCCATCAGCTGCTGGATGAAGGCTATAGGATGGCATATAAGTTAGTCATCAATCTCATTATCAGGAGAGGGCATTTAAGGTAGCCTCTCCTCTGTTGCTTAGATTGTTAGTTGCTGTCATCTTTGTAGATCTCCAGACATTTCCCTAGTACCTGATTTCTCTGTAAACCTAAAATGTCTCCCTCTATTATGGTATCTCCTTTCTTGTTTTCTTCTATTCTTCCCCCGACTCACACTTTCTGTTTCCCCATGTCCTCCTCTCCTGTCCTCTTCTCCCCTTCTCATTCTCCTAGCTCCCTCCCTCCTCCTCCCATGCTCCCAATTTGCTCAGGAGATCTTGTCCCTTTCCCCTTTTCCAGGGGACCATGTATGTCTCTTTTAGGGCCTTCCTTGTTTATTAGCTTCTCTGGCAGTGTGGATTGTAGGCTGGTAATTTTACTGTATGTCTAAAATCCACATATGAGTGAATACATACCATGTCTGTCTTTTTGTTACTTCGCTGAGAATATTTTTTTCTAGTTCCATCCATTTTCCTGTAAATTTCAAGATTCTTTTGTTTTATTTTTTCTGCTGAATAGTACTCCATTGGGTAGATGTACCACATTTTCTCTATCCATTCTTCAGTTGAGAGGCATCTAGGTTGCTTCCAGGTTCTGGCTAATACAAATAGAGCTGCTATGAACATCGTTGAACAGATGTTCTTGTTGTATGAATGTGCTTCTTTCGGGTATATGCCTAGGAATGGAATTGCTGGATCTTGTGGTAGACTGATTCTCATTTTCCTGAGGAGTCCCCATACTGATTTCCAAAGTGCCTGTACAAGTTGGCACTCTCACCAGCAGTGGAGGAGTGTTCCCCTTTCTCCACATCCTCTCCAACATGAACTGTCATTGGTGTTTTTGATTTTGGCCATTCTGACAGGAGTAAGATGGTACCTCAGAGTTGTTTTGGTTTTCATTTCCCTGATGGATAACAATGTTGAACACTTTCTTATGTGGCTTTCAGCCATTTTAGATTCCTCTAATGAGAATTGTCTATTAGTTCTGGACTCCACTTTTTAATTGGATTGTTTGGTGTTTTGGAAAGTAGCTTCTTGAGTTCTTTGTATATTTTGGAGATCAGCCCTCTGTCAGATGTGGGGTTGGTGAATATCTTTTCCCATTCTGTGGGCTGCTGTTTTGTCTTGCTGACTGTGTCCTTTGCCTTACAGAAGCTTCTCAGTTTCAGGAGGTCCAATTTATTAATTGTTGATCTAAATGTCTGTGCTACTGGTGTAGTGTTCAGGAAGTGGTCTCCTGTACCAATTAATTCAAGGGTATTTTCCACTTTGTCTTCTAATAGGTTCAGTGTGGCTGGATTTATGTTGAGGTCTTTGATCCATTTGCACTTAAGTTTTGTGCATGGTGATAGACATGGATCTATCTGCAGTCTTCTACTCATATCTGGAAAGTAACACTACAGGTTCATACAGACATTTAATAAGAATATATAATATTAAGAATTAAGGGTTTGTTTATAACAGAAAATGGCTGGATATTACTCAAATATCTAACATAAACAAGTTGTCACAATAATTCTTGTTCCAGGAGACAGCAAATAGGACTGACAAAGACACTTGATACTTAAATGCAAAGATCTCCAATAATATTGTATGTTAAATGAGAAATGCAGCAGTACATTATTAATAGTAAACTACATATAATAAGAAAAGAAAGGACAGCATATATTCAAATTTGCTTTCATATTAATATTAAAGAATATATGCAAGATGTGTTTTAAAAATGCTGCCAATCTGTAAGAAGGGGGTAGAGCTAGATATGGGAACTCTCTTTCAGCCTACCCTTCCGTTAGTTCGATTTTTGAGCTACACAAATGTATGACTTGAAAAATAAAATTTCATACACATATGCCTACATATATGTTTTCATGAGTCATTTTTCTTTTCTTTCATTTCACCTTATTTTTGTTGCAATGATTCCTGGTAGTGTAAAGTTGGACTTGAATTCACCTTGTAACTCAGGCTGGTCTTGACCTCAAATTCCTGCCTCTCTCTCCTGAGCACTAGGATTACAAAAAGGGCTGTGGCAAATGTTCCTCTGGATGAAGCGACCACAGACATCTTTAAGCAGAACAGCTGTAAAGGTTTGCAAGGGACCAGTGTGAGACTGAGTCGGCTACCATTCCTTCATGGTGGGAAAGGGAATATCATGAGAGTTTCACAAGATCCTCTTGAAGCCTTTGTCAGACCTTTACATGGCCCCTCCCCTCCCTGACATTCTAATTGCCACAGTTCGAAAGGAACATAAATTGATTGTCTGTAGAGTGACATATTGGTGGTGAAACTATTGTGAGTTTCCCATGCTCCTGTAAGTAATCCTAGTAACTTACTGCTTTACCAAATTGAGGGTGTATGGAATCCGTTTTGCCTGGCTTGTCTACCTAAGAGGACGTTCCTTTATATCCCCTAGGAAAAATCATGCATCAGTTTAATACACACATATATGTATATACAAAGATTCTCCTGGAATTCAGAATACATATATGAAAATATGCTCTCCTTTCTTTTAGCATGAGACTGACAAGAGCTGGATGCTGTCTGAATCTTGATTTTTCATTTTTGATTTTTGTTTTCTTTTAGGATCTCCCCTACTGCATCTCTCTACAAGCTCTTCCCTCCTTACCTTAATTCCCCTCCCCCTCCTTTCTTAGAGTTCTTTCTCCTTAGTTTTCCTTAACATGAATAAATTCAGATTTGAGGCTATCCTTATTTTTTTGGGGGGGGTGGTTTTTCAACACAGGGTTTCCCTGTGTAATAGCCCTGGCCATCCTGGAACTCAATTTGTAGACCAGCTGAGCCAAAACTCACAGAAATCTACCTCTGCTTCCTGAGTGCTGGGATAAAAAGAATGTGACAACACCACCCAGCACCATTCTTATTTTTTAAAATATTAATTCTCATCAGGATAAATGTGCTTATTTTTTTGTGTGATCCCTCAATGTAAATCTGAGTGAATACTTCCTAAGCTGTTTCTCTTCTTTCCTGATTAATTCATTCTATTTTCTCTAAATTAAAAAAACAGTTTATTATATATTATTTTATATGTACTTTTGTTGCTCTGCATGTGTGTCTGTTCATACAGAGGCCAAAGAAAGCTTTGCATTTCTTGAAGCTGGAGTTGCAGATGGTAATGAGCTTCCATGTGTGCTAGAACTCAAACTTCAGACTTCTAGATGAGCAGCAAATGCTCTCAACTGCTGAGCCATCTCTCCAGTCTCCCTGTCTCTACATTTTGAGAAATTCCCATGTCTTACACCTCCTTCACCAAAATGTGATCCTGACATATATACAGATTAAATAAGTGAATGACTCCTAAATGCACTATATGTTGATGGCAGAAAAAATTAAGAGATCTAAACAAAGAAGACCGCATCCATATTATGGAATTTATAGCTGAGATATATGTTCTTTTAAACTTCACACTCCCTGCTATTCATCATCTCCTCCTCAAAAACCCCAAAGATCTCTCTCATTAAAAGGCAATAAAAATGTAGGAAAAGCTCCTAAAAATAGCTCTCCTGTCTTTCTCGTCACTGGCCTTTCCAAAGATGTATAAACTAAGAACAGTGTAAGACAAATGCTCTCTACTGAACCTTCACACACAAAATCCAAGTCATTTATCAAAAACAGGGGGAATCTCTAAACAGGAATGTGTATAAACAAGGCAAGTTTTAAACCATTTAGCATGCAACTCCTTTTCTGGAATTTGAAGGAAATACAGGGCCTATTTTATCTAGTAGACTATATAGTAAGGAAATTAAATAAGGTACCAATGTGCTTTCAAAATCAGAGTGACAGATTTCAAGCTTGGAAGCAGGTAGCTCCACTCCAACTGCACACTATCTATCTTTGTGCTTTGTAGCATAGTCTTTCAAATTTAGTTAACACTGAAACTTTTCTTTTGTGCATAAATTAATATTTGATTTTTCTAGTACCATTCTTTTTTTTTTTTTGTGATCATGTTGGTTTCTCCAATGTTGACTTAGGCTTTTATAGATGAACACATCACTAAAGAACTTATCGACCATTTTATATGTTACAAATTAATGTTCTATGTAATGC
Source organism: Cricetulus griseus (assembly GCF_003668045.3). Classification (NCBI taxonomy): domain Eukaryota; kingdom Metazoa; phylum Chordata; class Mammalia; order Rodentia; family Cricetidae; genus Cricetulus; species Cricetulus griseus. Next base: position 235,204,876 of record NW_023276806.1, read on the forward strand.
CATACATCCCACTGCTTTAATAGATGCTCTCTCCCTTCCTGGATGATAGTAAAGTGTAGTGCTGTCTATCCTTGCCAGTGTATTTGTGTTAGTGGCCATACCCCTTTGGGCATGGCTTCAGGTGTATCTGGAACCGAAAGGAGGGATGCCTGATGCTCTCTCTCTCTCTCTCTCTCTCTCTCTCTCTCTCTCTCTCTCTCTCTCTCTCCCTCTCTCTCTCTCTGCATCTTCACATATTTACTGATTCACCTCTTTATTTGTGTTGATTTAGCCTTTCTGAGAACACACTGGCACATACTAGCACTCATCTGTATGAACCATTTTATTTTAGAAGATATATGGATTCTATCACTGGTTTTCTTGTATCTCTGAAGTTATTTTCCACATTTATATATACAATTAAACTTAAGTCAAAAAGCTTTAATAGCTTATTTACCTTGGCAAATGAAGGTTATTGAATCAAGGTTCAGCTCTCCTCAGCTAAGAATTTATAGTCATCACACCTTAGGATGACTCCTTTTTTCTAGATTGAAAAATTTTTCTCTACCTGCTCAACCCTCAGCTCTGTTTTGTAGAGAACATTCCACTTCCTACCTCTTGATGTTTTAACAACTTTAGAATGGCTATTTTCTTCCGCTTTGCCCTTATTCTAGAACACTAGCTTTTGTTTGTTTGTTTGTTTTTTGTTTTTCGAGACAGGGTTTCTTTGTGTAGCTTTGGAGCCTATCTGTCCTTGAACTCACCGAGATCCACCTGCCTCTGCCTCCCGAGTGCTGAGATTAAAGGCGTGCGCCACCAATGCCTGACAACACTAGTGTTTTTTTTGTTTTGTTTTGTTTTGTTTTTTAATCCACCTATCTCACTCTCCTTCAAAGCCTCAGGCAATTTTCTCGCAGGTCTTTGAGGTCTCACTCAATCCCCTCTCCACCTTTCCATTGAGTAATTATAATATTGCTATTGGTTGTACTGTTGAAAATCATGAAATTTTTCCACTAAAGTTTCTTTTACCAAAAAAGAGTAGATGTCCTGTCAAACTGAAAAGAAACAATGTCTCACATGTTTCTTTAAAATTATAGTATGTTTTAAAATAAAATTTTGAATTTATTCCAACCAATGTTAGTTTCCAGGATGGCCCATTCAGGTGGCTGCTGGAAAAAAAATTAAAAAAAAAAAACCATTAGGCAACCTAACACCTACAGGATGAATTAGAAATATTCTTTTAAATACATAGTTTTCCACATGTTAACTTTCTATGAGATAAATGAGACTGAATTAGAACCACTCCTTTTGAAGAAGAATGGGCTCATGGTTTCAAAGAATCAAGAGAAAAATACAGAAAGGGAAAGATGAAAGGGATAGAAGAGAGAAAGAGAAGGGAGAAAGAGAAAGATCATGCAGCTTTCTCCCTCTGCCCCCATCCCAACCCTCTCTCTGCAGAAATATTCTCTTACGGGCCTCTACTGCCAACATTTAAAATTGACCTGAAACTGGACAACTGCTTGAAGTCCCTACTCACTGAAGCTAGAATTGTGACCATGAGTGACACCAGTAATGCTTTTTTTTTTAACCTGAAGGAAAAATAATCCTTCATATCCTTCAGTCATAGTCTGGTGTCTTCACAAATCAACATGGGAAAAGGAACAGTATAAAAATGAAGGCAATTTTCTTTGCTGGTATGAAATCAAGAGAAACACATTTGAAATAAATATTTGGGTTTTTGATGCCTACTTTCCCCACAGGTATTAAGAGTTTTAGTATTGATGACCTTCAATTATGAGTAAGAATTGACAGATAGCATCAAATAAATTATTATTTAGTATTCAACATCAGTGGTGTTGCCTTTGTTTGAATACATTCAGAGGTAAATGTATAGTGTCTCAATGACTAAGTTTTGTTATTTTGCTCTAGAAAATAACAAAATTATACTCCAGTTAAGATACACAGAAGCATCCTGGTAGTGGGGGCACAAGCCTTTGATACCAGAACTTGGAGCAGAGGTGGGCAGATCTCTGAGTTGGAGGCCAACAGAATATAGTGAGTTACAGGACATCTAGGGCTACTCAGAAAGACCATGTCTTGGAAAAAAACCAAAGAGAGTGACAGAGACAGAGACAGAGAGAGAGAGAGACAGGGACAGTATGTGGGAGGCCTTGCTCTAACACATTTATATACACTTTCTCATGGAACTTTTGCAAGCCTTCCTTTCATAAAGTACACTTAAAGTCCTTAACTCAGTCTAATCATCTCTATTTTTAAAAAATTGCTTTGGATTACCAGGTCTTCCATGTGTTAGAATCCTTGGTCTCAGAGTTAGTTTTCTGCTACATTACCTTAATTCTCTTTCTGAATCTTTATCCTGATATGGTAATGCGCTTATCATTTAATAATGACAGAGAGCATGATTCAAAAAGCTACCACTGTTTATGTGAGCCTGACACTTGTTTGGCATTCAAATATTACACACTAAGGGAAATAATATTGTTCTTACTGGCCGGGGGTGGTTGGAGGTTAGAATGTATCTGAAAGCTGTTTTCTTTACCTCTGTTTACCTTTGTATTCATAAGTTGCATAGTGATATATTCTTATCTAAGGTTTTGTTAACTCGGTGTACAAAATACCAGGCAATGTCAGGACATGAAGATGGCTTCCCTTAAGTTGAGGACATGTTCTGCTCCTTTTTTCTTCTTCCATGACTCCTGCATGAATAACTTATACCATTCAGACTTTGCTCTCTTCTCTTTATTAACCTCCCCCATACTTTTGAGATTTGATTACTTTGTATTTTAAACTTCCATTCTATTTTTAAAAGTTCAACTTTTGTATTTTTAATACCCCTAAAATTTTTCTCTTTCTTTTAAACATGATTCAAATTTAACTGTGTAGCCTAGGCTCCTCTCTCAGTTCTCTGGGTGTTTTAAGTAGGGATATATTTTACAGGTTTTCTTCTCTTTTTTTCATTCAGGTTCTGTTTCCTCTATATTCCATTCACTGACTTCCTTTTTATTTCTTTGGGTCTTTCTCTTTTATGTTAGAGTCTTTCCTCAAATGATGGGGGATGTCCTTCTGTATATATGTTGATGAATAAAACACTGTTTGGACAATAGAGGCAGGAAGATAGGTGGGGCTAAGAAACAAGGAGAATTCTGGGAAAGGTAGCATAGGGGCACCATGGAGAGATGCCATGAAGCATCTCTCCATGGTGTTAGAGGAGTTAGAGGTCCTGGCATTCTCTGGTAAGCAAAGACCACATGGAAATACATAGATTTATAGAAATTGGTCAATAGTTAAGTCAGAGGTAGCCAATAAAAAAAAAACCTAGTCATTGGTCAACAGTTTAATAATTAATATGAGTCTTTGTGTGTTTATTTGAGGCTAAATGGCAGTGGGACCTAGTGGGACAAGAAAAACTCCAGCAGCACTCAAATATTAGGTAATCCTGGGCCATGTCTAAAATTGAAGAATTTACCCAATATCTATTAAATATCAGTTGAGTGTCTATTATCTCAGTTGCATTCTTCTTCTGGGTGCTTCAAGCTCATCATTGTAGACCTGGTGTGGCTTTAATAGATTCAGATAAAGAATAATTGATACTACGATGATCCTAACTTCTTGTGCCATGTGATATCTTTAAAACATGTCTACCTCCTTCCCGGATGGTGGATGTTTGGTTTTCCTTGTCCTAGAAGTGAGGCAGATTCCATTTGTTAAGAAGATTGCATGTTAGTTTTGTGGAGGAGGTAGTCAACTGTTGTGGTACCACTGTGGACAACCAGCCCAATCCATTGCTTGAATGCTCAATCAGAGGGGGTCCAAGGTTTGTGCCTGATGAATTCTGCCTAACTAAAGTCTCCCTTTTCTGATCTGTTCTAGACCCTCCCCACCTACCTCAGGCTAATGATCATTTTAACCCTACCCATTGATCATTTCCAGAAACCTCTGGCTACTGTGCAGCACCCAGACAAGACACACTCCACAAATTCAGCTTGTAATTTTGGCAGATTAAATTATACTATCAAAGCAAACAAACAAGCAAAAACCACTATACCAGAGATTGTTTCAAGCAATACACCTGGGTGAACTCATTTCTGCCTAACAGCTTTCCTATGAAGTTTGAGAAACAAAGGAAGACCACCACACAGAAAGAATAATGAAATGAGAGATAGAAACTACGTGTTCTAACCAGGGTTTGTCATGTATTTAAAATGCAGACACAGAATATCTGATACTGATCAGCCTTCTATTCCCATTAGTTCAAATTCACTGAAAGAATGTCCATATCAACAGTCCAAACACGTTTCCTCCTAGTAATTACAAGAGCACTTGTGTAGGCAGAGATGTCTGTCCTGCCAGCCAGTTCCCAAATAACCACACAGAGACTTATTATTGATTATAAATGTTCAGACAATAGCTTAGGCTTGTTTTTTAGATAGCTCTTATAACTTAAATTAACCAATTTTTATTAATCTATGTGCTCCCCTGAGGCTCATTTACCTCATAATGTATATACTTTCCATCTTGCTCTCTCTGCCTCTCATGGTATTTCCTCTGACTCCACCCTTCTCCCCAGCATTCTCTCTGCCCCTGAAATCCTGCCTAGCCATTGGCCAATAAGCTTATTATTAACAATGAAAGCTTATCACATCTTCACAGGGTACAGAAGGATTATTCCACAGCACTAATGTGGTTCTTGTATGTCTTGGGCACTTAATAAGTGTTTTATATATGCTCTAAGTTTATATGTATTTAGCAAATGTACTTTACATATGTTAACTTTTGAGACTTCACTGCAACAATGACTACTATTATTGTTCTTATTTTATGGATGAAATTGGGATAAAGTCAGTTTGGACATCAGAAATACTGGTTATGAAACCAAGAACTATGACCCTGGAATCCTGATCTCAAAAGTGTGCACTGTACTGTTTCTGCTTTTGTACACAACCTCTTACATTTCTGCCATCCTTTCTACAGTGTAAACCCTGCTCATTGTCCAAAGCCTGCTTGCTTTATAAACCCACACATAAACATACCTGCTTACATGAATTTCCTTACTCCTCAAACACATACATTGTATTTCTGGGTCATATAACATTTTTGTTCTCCAGATATTTGTTTTCTAAGGAGGTAAATCTCTCTTCCTTAACAAGAGCAAATCTCCAGCGTAATAAAATTCTCAGGAACTCTTTCTTATCAATAAGTAAGTAATCTCACTGCTAGTAAGTACACTTATCAAAATAGTAAGCTCACTTTGTAAAACTCTGTTGACTGGAGCATGTAGCAGATTAAGACCATGGCTCAGTATTCGGAACATTCCAGACTCCTAAGATCTACTTGACAAAGTGTCCTGTTATTACACACAATTAATTTGTCCTATACACTGTGTTTGAAATAAAACATAGTAGACGTGGATCCTGTCTTTATTGTGCAAATACAAGGTAATTCTCCACTGTTCCAAATTGCTCAGACAATAAATAGTGGGGTAGTGGCAGCTGTTTATACCTATGTAACATTTTATTAATTTCTTTCTGGACCAGTGTTCTGTATATTATAAGCATGATTTTTTCACTGTCTTTATTGATTAGTAAATGTACATGAAATCATATTTTTAAAACACACCTGAATTTTTTCCTACTTTCATATATATATATATGCATAGTTTTTATTATATATGAATATACTGTATCTACATCATTTCTTTCTTCTTTTACTCTGTTTTTATTTAAATTAGAAACAAGATTATTTTACATGTCAAATCCCAGTTCCCTCTCCCTCCCCTTCTCCCTTGCCCCCCACTAATACCCTATCTATCCCATACCCTCTCTGCTCCCCATAGAGGGTGAGGCCGTCTATGGGGGATCTCCAGAGTCTGTAATATCATTTGGGATAGGGCCTAGGCTCTCCTTCATGTGTCTAGGCTGAGGGAGTATCCCTCTATGTGTAATGGGCTCCCAAAGTCCATTCTTATGCTAGGGATAAACATTGATCTACTACAAGAGGCCCCATAGATTTCTGAGCTCTCCTCATTGACACCACGTTCATGGGGTCTGGAACAGTCCTATGCTGGCCCAGTTATCAGTCTGAGGACCAAGAACCCCCCTTGTTCAGGTCAGCTATTTCTTTGGGTTTCAGCAGCCTGGTCTTGACCCCTTTGCTCATCACTCCTCCCTGTCTGCAACTGGATTCCAGTTCAGTTCAGTTCAGTTCAGTTCAGTTCAGTTCAGTTCAGTTCAGTTCAGTGTTTAGCTGTGGGTGTCTGCTTCTACTTCTATCAGCTGCTGGATGAAGGCTCTAGGATGGCATATAAGGTAGTCATCAATCTCATACTTAACCTTCCTGCTCCCTCACATCCTCCCATCCCTTCCTCTTCTCCTCTTCTCATTCTCATAGCTCCCTCTCCCCTCCCCCAATGCTCCCAATTTGCTCAGGAGGTCTTGTCCCTTTCCCCTTCTCCAGGGGACCATGCATGTCTCTGTTAAGGTCCACCTTGTTTCCTAGGTTCTCTGGTGGAGTAGATAGCAGGCTGGTAATCCTTTGCTCTGTATCTACATCATTTCTACCCCAACTTTCCTTGACCTCTTCTTGAATTGTTATTGTTTTATAGATACCAAGCTGAGTCTGATTAGCCAATTAGATCTGCTTTACATTGTGTCTTTTAAGGCTGATGACTGAAAATTGAATAACCTATTGGGAGCTCTAATTTGGCCTCAGCAACTACTGATTTACTGCAGCTCTTCATCTAGGAGTGAGGTCTTATGAAGTTTTCTTCCTTCCATGTTGTCAATCAGCTTTTCAATGGGAACATTTACTAACAATAATTTTGTGTTTATTGGTGTCATAAAATCTGATATTTCCACCAGAGCAAACGTATATTTGTACCTTGCATGTTTTGAAAAGTAATGGTTGTGAGTTAAGATGTTTTTTGGAGTAGTTTATAGAAAACATTTTTATCAAAACAACTATTTTTTTGCAAATTAAAAAGAATGGTCACTAACTTTGGAAATCAGTATGGCAGTTTCTCAGGAAAATGGGAATCAGTGTACCTCAAGATCCAGCAATTCCTCTCTTGGGCATATACCCAAAGAATGCACATTCATACAAGGACATATGATCAACTATGTTCTTAGCAGCATTGTTTGCAATAGACAGAACCTGGAAGCAACCTAAATGCCCCTCAACTGAAGAATGGATAGAGAAAATGTGGTACATTTACACAATGGAGTACTACTCAGTGGAAAAAAAAAAACAATGGAATCTTGAAATTCAAAGGCAAATGTATGGAACTAGAAGAAACCTTCCTGAGTGAGGTAACCCAGACACAAAAAGACAAACATGGTATGTACTCATTCATATATGAATGTTAGGCATAGAGCTAAGGATTACCAGCCTACAATCCTCATCACCAAAGGAAGTAGGAAACAAGAAGGACTCTAAGAGAAAAATGCATGGACCCCTGAGAACGTAAAGGGGCAGGATCTCATGAGCTATTGGGAGCATGAGTATGAGGGAGAGGGAGCTGGCAGAATGAGAGGAGGAAAAGAGGAGGAAATGGGGGAGCAGAAAGGTTGGGTCTGGGGAAGAATAGAGGAGAGCAGCATAAGAGATACCATATCAGAGAGCCATCACAGGTCGGAGGAGAAATCTGGTACTAGGCAGATTTCCAGAGATCTACATGGATGATACCAATTGACAATCTAGGCAGTGGTGCAAAGGCTACCCTAAATGCCCTTCCCCTATAATGAGACTGATGACTGCTTTATATGTCATCCTAGAGCCCTCATCCAGTGGCTGATGGAAGCAGAGGCAGACAAACACAGATATACACTGAACTGAACTCTGGAACCCAGTTGTAGATTGGGAGGAATGAAGAACAAAGGGGTTAGGACCAGGCTGGTGAAACCCACAGAAACAGCTGACCTGAACAAGGGGGAGCACATGGACCCCAGACTGATGTCTGGAAGGCCAGCATGGGATTGATCCAGACCCCTGAACATGGATGTCAATGAGGGGGCCTCAGCACTCTATGGGGCTCCTGGTAGTGGATCAGTATTTTTCCCTGGTGTAAGAAAGGACTTTGAGAGCCCATCCCACATGGAGGCACTCTCAGCCTGGACACACGGGGGAGAGTCTAGGCCCTGCCCAGGATATGACAGACTTTGGGGAACCCCCAGGGAGCAGAGGGGTAATGAGGTGGAGGGCTGGTGGGGTTTGGGGGAAGGGACTGACATGTGAAGCAAGCTTGTTTCAAATTTGAACTAATTAAAAAATTCAGAAAAAGAATGGTCACTATATAAAGATTATACATAATTCTATCTTTTAAAATTTCATATATGTACATATGTGTGCATGTCTGTCTTTTTGTCTGTTTGTATGTATAGAAAGTTATCTAATCTGAGAACAGCTCACATGAATTTTCATAGAACAATAATACATATTATACGATCTTGCTGAATGAAAATCTGAGACATCTGAAACAATCATTTGGGTTTCTCTGGCAAATATGTTGTGATTTACAGTTTTCCATTTATGCAAGGATTTGGGTTAGGAAATTATATGACGGCGATGTGATTACATCAGTGAAGATTCAGATAATGTTCTTCCGATTGGGTAAATCAATTCGATTGTGCTGAAAGGATGTCTTTCTTCTTAGGTCTACTGAAATCTGAACACAATAAATCTTATGTTTTAAGTGTATTACAAAACATAAGTATTTTTCATATATTATCTCATTTTGATTTTGGTTCAGATACACAAAAATTCATTTCAATAAACAAGTGGGTGGGTACACATGAGCACTCATGCACGACCACACCCACACACTACACACACTACACACACTATACACACCCAATACACACACACTACACACACACACTGCACACACATACACTACACACACACTACACACACTACACACACACTACATACACTACACTCACACACACTACACACACTACACACACTACACACACTACACACACACCACACACACTACACACACACTACACCCAGTACACACACACTATACACACTACACACACTGCACACACACACACACACACTACACACACTACACTACACACACTACACACACTACACACACTACACACACTGCATACACACTACACACACTACACACACATTACATGCAGTACACATACAAACTACACACACCACACACGCCACACACACCACACACACACAACACACAAACACTACACACTCACTATACATACACACATACACACACACTACACACACTACACACATACTACACACACTACACACACATATACTACACACACACACATACACAATACACACACACACTGCAGACACACACACACACACTACACACACTACACACATACTACACACACTACACACACATATACTACACACACACACATACACAATACACACACACACTGCAGACACACACACACAAACTACACACACACACATGCATTCATGCCAACTTGATACAAACTGCAATATACTCGTATAAAATATGTAAATAAAACAGGAGTGTTTTATTTTTGTTAGCTTTGGTTTTTGCTTTGATATCAGAGGTTTGTGGAATCATCGTTTAGTGATTTCATTTAGGATATTAGTGAATTCTTTTTCTGGGTGATAAGCACATATGCCGTTTCTGTAATGTGAAACAAACAGTCCTCTCTCTCTTGTCTAAGACACTGTCCAACCTAAATGCTGCATTAACATTTGGGTCTGACAATGGCTAAGGAGCAATCAAAGTTGAGTCTCCACTTGTCTATAGCTACATCAGGAGAATCTGTGCTTACAATCTATGCAAACTAGGGGGCAAGGATCATTTTTCGATCTGCCACTAGAGTTACCAATAGTAATGGTTATTTAGATTTTTTAAAAAGGTTGTTTTTGTTTAATTAAGGAAGACACCAAAACCAAGTTCAAATATTCAAACTCTAACACCAAATACAAAAGGGCATAAATAATTATAAAGAAAAGAATTCCAGCATCACACATTTAAAGTATAAGCAATTGGTAATAAAAATAAAAATTAAAGGAAAGATTTCCTGTCTCTAATAGCAGCGCATACAAGCTAAAATTTTAAAGCCACTCATAATTCCTAGTGAACTGTTTAAAAAGAGACAGGAAATGCAAACAGTTTAGAATTCCAAGTCTGTCATTCTGGTGAAGGAGGCTTGGAATTGCATGTATTAATTAATGAAATGCTTTTTAGCCTTCTTGTTAATATTGGCCTTCAAAGCAGGTTTTCAGCAACATTGTTCCTTTATGGTTTCCTGATAGATCTTAACACAAATGTTTAGGGAAGTCTAAACGGAAGTAGGCATATCTGTTACAGTTACAAACTTATTTGGGGAAATTGAGGCTCTGGTTAGACTTTATTTGCATTTGTTGACACAGCATACAAATCCTTACAGAGGTGTTATTTTCCTGTTGAGATCTTTGCATCCTAAACTTTAGTGACCATTCACACCAGAGTGGAGAAAATAGTAGGCAGTTGAATGTTGAAGTCTGCTTTCCTCTTGTCCTATAACCCCCATTTTTATCATTATTTAAGAGAAGTAAATACCATTAGAGAAAGCTAATTGCCTTCATAGTCTTCAGATTATACTGATGCTACTGATAGGAGAATTAAGGCAAATTGCATTCTCAAAATGGTTCTGGGAACATACCACTTCCAGTAATGTTTTTATCAAGCAGAACTAAAAGCAGAGAGGGCAAGGATGCACTTAAAGGCAATTATCCATCAACGTTGGAAAACATAGTTAGCAGATTAAGAGAGTCGAGTATATGCAATATATCTTGATTGCAACAAAGCAGTTGATATAGCATTATTCAATTTGCTAGCTGAATTAATTTAAATTGGTTTAGTCAGAAGTATAGTCAAATGAACTACTAGCTATCAAAAGAGTCATAAATAATAGATAACAATAAACACATTTGTTTTACATGTTCCTAATTTAGTTACCCCTCCAATCTCCTCAGAACAGAATATGACAGTTAATATAATAGATGCTACCCTCCAGTTATCTTAGGATCTTTTAGGAATCCCATCTGCTCCACAAACTTTTAAGGACCCATTATGTTACCATCAACAACTCCCATTATTCAGAACTTATTTTATTTATCTATAGTGAGTTTTTAGCTTCCCCCTTACATTTCTGTTTGTGTGTCTGGACTTTTTCTTATTGAAAAACATCACAGGCAGCTGTGGAAACAGCCTTTGCCTCCACAAGTACACGTTACTTACGGGCTCTTCCTTGCTCTTTGATGAAGGTACATGATTCAAGCAGCAGTTTCCTTTCCTCCTGTCAGTATTCACTTTAATGAAGGAGTAGCTTTCCATAAATGTGGGCTGACCACTCTGAAGGTACAGTTACCAAGCCAAGTGTTTCCATGTAGTCCTGGGATCTAAAACCTGTAACAAAGATACACACTTGAAGACAGCATGGCCTTACTCAAAGAAAGGAGACATTGTAAGGCACACAAAAACTTTCCCAGTTGGGGAGACTATCCATCAATAAAATGCCTGCCTTGCAAGCATAGTTCAGATGCCCAGCATCCACACAACATGGGTGTGGTCATGTATATGTATCTTTAGCACAGGAGAAGTATAAACAGGTGATTCCTCAGAGCTAATGGACCCTCTAATCTTGCCAGTCAGTGAGCACAAGGTACAGTGAGAGACACTGTCTCAAGAGATAAAGTGGCCATCATAGAGCCACTAGCTCAACCAGTAGCTGATGGAAGCTGAAGCGGAGATTCACAAATAAGCACTGAGCCAAACTCCTGGAGTCCAGTTGTAGAGAAAGAGGATTGATGAGCAAAGGGATCAAGACCATGTTGGAGAAACAAACCCACAGAAACAGCTGTCCTGAGCAAGTGGGAGCTCAGGACTCCACACTGCCAGCTGGGAAACCAGCATAGGACAGAACTAAGCCCCCTGAACGTGGGTGTCAGTTGGGGGACCTGGGCAGTCTATGAGACCACTGGCAGTGGAACCAGTGTTTATCCCTAGTGCATGAATGGGCTCTGGGAGCTCATTCCCTATGGAGGGATACTCTCTCAACCTAGATACACCAGGGAGGGTCTCAGTCCTGCCCCACATGATGTGACAGACTTTGATGATCTCCCATGGGCAGCCTCACCCTCTCTGAGGAATAGATGGGAGGGTGGGATGGGGAGATGGTGGGAGGAGTGGGAAGAAGAGGGAGAGGGAACTGGGATTTATGTGTAAAAAAAAGGTTGTTTTTAATTTAAATATATTTTTTAAAAAAAGAGAAATAAAGTGAGCAACAAAAGAGGAAGACATCCAATGTTCGAATCTGGCGTTACACACACACATACACACATTTACACAATACACAAAAATTTTTAGCAAGAATTTGATGTCTATCTATCAGGATGTCCATGATGTATCTATGTATCCTTCAATCATCTGTCTGTCTGTCTATTTTGAGACAGTGTCTTCCTGTGCAACCCACTCTGGTTTAAAATTCATATTCCCCCTACCACAGTTTCCCAAATATTGGGTTCATGATGATTTCCCACCATGTCCAATGCTTGTGTGTGTGTGTGTGTGTGTGTGTGTGTGTGTGTGTGTGTGTGTGTGTGTGTTTAAATGAGTGGTCTTTCTGTTACTTTCTAGGACAACATTTCTCAGCATGGTGATTGGAGCTGTGAATATACAGTGAAGGGATAACAGAGAGGACAGGGCAGAGTGAACTTTGCCGTATCTTTGAGTCATCTTCTGGGGACTGGTGAAACTAAAAAGCACTGAGTCAATATTTATGCGATTTGAAGGAATAAAAAAAATCTATGTAGCATAAGCTATACAAATTAAACAAATTTAATATTGTTTGATATTGAATTTGATATTGAAAATACAGGACCTCATGTGTGTGGCATAATTGGGCAAAAAAAGTACTTGCCAAGCCTAATGACCTGATTTATTTTCAACATCCTCATGGTAGAAGCAAATAACAGACTCCCACAAGTTGTCTGAACCCAGTGCTGTGGCATGTGCAGCTCCCCCCAACATAATACATAAATTTTAAAACAAGATAAATCATTTGTGAAGAAAACATAGCAAAGTTTGCAAAGATCAGCATCTCATAGTTGGGTGAAGAAGTGGGAAAAAAGACTTTGGGAGAAATGATGAGACTCCCCAGACACTGGAAAGCTGAACATTTGTGATGCTGGGGAACAGCTATAGGCCCTGTTGTCTAAGTCTTCTCCTAGTGGTTAAGCACGTACTCACCTCATCTCTATTATATACCCATTCCTTTTCTGTGCTTATATCACACCATTGACTGTCCTGGGGAAGTAAAACAGTGACGTAATTATACAATTTCTGAAGTTGAAATAGCCACATGAGCAGATTTGATTTCAAATGTCCTTGTGTCTCGGTTTCCAAGTTATTTGAAATGGAATATGATCTAAGATAGGGAATAAGAAGCTACATGAGTCTTCTCTTCTTGGCCAGGAGAGGTTTTCTGTTTCTTTAAAGCATGATAGAAAGCTTTAGAGACAGAAATTACTGTAATTACATTTAAATGTAGCTGAGAAAGAGTGAGTGCAGTACAGAGTAAAAATTTGATTTTCTCACTATTGATGTGGTTGTAGACAAATTATTTAACCATTGTGAACATCTTTCCTCATCTGTACCATGCAGGAAATAAGTCACATTTCTCAGAATTGTCATGAGTATATAGTAAAATAACATACAGAATACTTGATTTAATAACTGCTTATAATAAGCATTCCTGAAATGGTAACTATTCTTTTTATTAAATCTTATTTCTTTGGAGTCAAAGCAAACAATGAGAACTGGGCGAGTTATATCATTTTTATTTTTCTATTATACAAGAATTCCAGATGATATAAATGCATACTTTTAGTTGGTACTCAATAATAAGAGGAATTTATTGTGTAGATCTTTTTTAAAAACCACAATAATGATGAGTAGCATTGAAACAGCAGTTTTTAAGACATACATAAATGTCATCCTAAATTTTTTTAAATATTAATGCACTCAGGACTTAAAGTAAAAGTGAGGGTATTGTTCTCTAATAATATTGCATTTTACACAAGGAATCAGAATATCTTAATGAAAGAATGATAATATTTTAATTGAATTATGCCTTTGTATATTTATTGGCTTAATTAGCTATGTTTACAAGTGTCTTGTTTTTAAATTTTTAAATTTTCACTCCTTTTTATTATAAACATAGGTCTTAAAAGGAATGAGTATAACAACAATAAAAGTAATTCTACAGTCACAGGCTATGCATTTGTGTGTGTGTGTGTGTGTGTGTGTGTGTGTGTGTGTGTGTGCGTGTGTGTGTGTACAAGTGTGCATTTGTGTACATAAGAGCATGTGCATACACCCATATGCCATGGCACAGAGGTGGAGATCAGAAGACAACTTGCACAGTCAGTTTTCCACTTTTACCATGTGGGTCCCAGGAATCAAACTTCAAGTCTTCGAACTTGTCTGCAGACTCCTTTACCTGGGGAGTTGAACATATAATGCTGGTATTTACCTCCTTGTTATTTTTAAATTCTGAAATATTTTTGCTTGTAATCTTTCTTGATTCATATTTTATACATTTATTTAGAGTTTTACCCCTTAATTCTCCTTCTTAACAATCAACTGTACAAGTGCTTTGCCGTGGAACAATCTTTGTACAATGTGAATATGTATCACTCTCATTGGTTAATAAAGAGCTAACTGGCCTATGGATGGGCAGGAGGAGTTTGGGTGGTAGAGCCAAACTAGGAGGACACTGGGAAGAAGAAGTGCAGATACTGAGGAGTAGAAAATGAGCCATGTGATAGAACTTAGGTAAGAAATATGGGTTAATATAAGTTGTAAGTGTTAATAACAAGCCTAAGCTACTGGCTGAGTATTTATAATTAATATTAAGTTACTGTGTAGTTATTTAGGAGCTGGTCAGAGGTCCTGTTGAAAAACTCTGCCTACAGTGCTTTGGGTCTTTTCTCTGTGTAGCTTTGGAGCCTATCCTGACAATCACTCTGGAGACCAGGCTGGCCTCAAACTCACAGTGATCCGCCTGCCTCTGCCTCCCGAGTGCTGGGATTAAAGGCGTGCACCACCAACACCCAGCTCAAACTCCTTTTACTTCAGTTTGAATTTTCTCTTTTTTCCTCTCCACATTTTCTTTCTACTTTTTTTCTGTCATGTTTTGCACTCCAAGAGGTTCTGGGAGAATCGTGGCAGGGACAGGCAAGTGGGCAGGGGAGAGAGACCATGTTTTGCCTGAAAGTATTCTCCTTTCCTTAACTTGGAAGCTGACCTGAGAATC
This sequence comes from Cricetulus griseus, assembly GCF_003668045.3. Lineage (NCBI taxonomy): Eukaryota > Metazoa > Chordata > Mammalia > Rodentia > Cricetidae > Cricetulus > Cricetulus griseus. The sequence continues at coordinate 235,220,208 of NW_023276806.1, forward strand.
TTCATCCATGATGGTTTCCCTGCTTGGCTCTAACAACATGGGTGTTTTCCCTTTTACTGAAAACAGATTCTTTTCTCATACAATGTATCCTGACTATAGTTTCCCCTTTCTCTATTCCTCCCAGTTCCTTCCCGTCTCCCCTCCCCTTTGGATCCGTTCCCTTTCTGTCTCTGAATAGAAAAGAACAGGCTTCTAAGAGATAGCAACAAAATACAACAAAATAAAATACAAAAACATAAAACAAAAATCATCACATCAAAATTGGTTACAGCAACCCAACAGTAGAAAGGAACCCAAAATCAGGAACAAAATCAGATACCCACTAGTTTCACTCACTCAGAGGTCCCATAAAACCACTATACTAAAAGCTATATTATATACACAGAGGACCTGGTACAGACATGTGTAGGTCTGATGCTTGCTGCTTCAGTCCCGGTGAGCTCATATGGACTTTGCTCAGTTGATTCAGAGAGTCTTGTTCTCCATCCCTTCTGGCTCTTAGATTTTCTGCCTCCTGTTCTGCAGGGTTCCCTGAGCTGCAACACAGTTTTAAGAAAATCTTCCTCTTTCAAGTATACATGCTTTCCCACTTTTTTACATGTTCATCTAGTTTTTCAGTTCTTCCCAGGAGTCTATATATGGACACTTTCTTAAGAGTTAGATGATTTGAGAATTCCATTTATTTCATGTTAACCCACTCACAAATACAATCTTTGACTCAAAAAAAGTTTTTGTTTTCTTTTATGTTTAATATTTACTGCTTTGAACAATGTCATATCTTGAAAATGTACTTTAATTTATTGTGCTTAAATTAATTCTTCATTTAGAAGTTTTGTCTTTTGCTTTTTTAATATTGTGATTTATTTTTTAATGACATGATAAAAGACAGGATCAGAGAGAATGACAGTTGTAGAGTTCAGTTCCAAAACAGGATCACTGAAAGAGCATTTCTGTAGGTCTCCCTATAAATTTCCACCCAGGTTCCTCAGTCAAATTCCAATCTCTTTTTTAAGGAAAAAAAATCACCTCTCTAGGGGCTGGGGAGATAGGTCAGACATAAGTTTGGATCTCCAGCACCTACAGAAAAAGCCAGGTGTGATTAAGAGCCTGTAATCCTAAGGCTGGGAAGGCAGAGTCAGGAGTATTCTTAGGCATGCTAGAAACCCAGTTGAGGTAAACAAATGAACTCCAGGCTTAGTGAAAGTCCTTTCTCAAAAAATAAAGTGGAGAATGATGGAGGAAGATATCCAGATGTCAACCTCTGGGCTCCACAAGCATGTGATTACTACGTGTGCACTTGCACCATGTACACACTCACACACACAATCTATGTCCTTAAAAAGTAACCTTAGCATATACAGAGACCCATACATTCATACTTCCCAGGTTAGCTTATCTTCTTTATGCATATTTTATACTCTTCTCACAGTATATTTTCCAGTACTAACCAGTGTTTGAAATTGCTTGTTTTAGTATCTGTTTGCAGAAACCAGTGGTATCTGTGAACCATATCAGTATGTTGTAAACAAGCACATCTTGACATGACTCTTTATCCTCCAGAACTAAGAGTCTCTGGTATTGCATCCCAGCAGGAGACAGACCAGTCAGGGAGTGGCACTTGACATTCCAAGATAGGAAATCAGTTGCAGGAACTGCTGAGCCTGAGAGAGCTAACAGTGGCTCATGTAGGGATTATGGTCTTTCTGAGTTGTCTGTCTGGCAAGAGACAATATAGAGCTGCTTCAGGATAACTGAAAATGCACTCTACCCCTTAGAGTAAGATGGCTGGAAGAGTCATGCAGAGGCGTATAAGCCTTCAGATAGGAGATTAGAAGAACTAGACATCAAATACCACTGATGGTAAAAAAGGACCAAAGAGCATCCACCCACAACAGGATAAACTTGTCCTTTTTGAAGAATGAATCACATTTAAAAGAATTCTCCACAAAAGAGATTATTAATGTTTGTTTTGCTGGTTGGGATTAAATTCAAGATATTTTACATGATAGGTAAGCATTGTACCAGTGTACTAGGCCCCTATAAGATTACTAAGCAATCTTATAACTAAAAGAAAATATTCTAATCAAGCTACAGAGAAATCTGACTTGCTGAAAAAAATTGGATAAAGGAACTAGAACTGAATATTTATAGGTTCTACTTTATAGTAGTCAATAAAAAGAATTAGTAGAGACAGAAAAATAAAATGGTGAAAGAAGACAGTATATTGTTTCAATTAATCAAAAATAAAGTCTATTGGGACAACTCAGTGACAGAATCTAGGATGGAACTGAGCTGCCAGCGACCTGGCTTGGCACAGTGGAAATTGGCTCTTACCCTTCAGTCTGCTGTTCTTTGTGCCTCTTCTCCAGCCTGCATTAGTAACCATGGCAATGAAAAGTCTCGCAGCAACAGAGGCTCTACAGCTTTTGGGCCCACACACAAGCAGAGGCTTGTCCACTTCAGATTTGATAAACCCTATGAAATGTCTTCAAAGATGTGGTTGTCCGTGAAAAAAAGTCATGAGTCTACAACAAAGTATCATCAGAAAGGAGCCAAAGATAGGAGACTAAGGACATGTGAAAAATGTAACAGACTGTGGTCAGTAAAGACTACAGGAGAAGCTCTGTCATTAGCATCAGTGTGAGGAAAGTTTGGAGTAGATCAGTAGTGAGAAAAAAACCAAAGTTATGACACAAACTTGGATTAACTGACAATGTATTATTGAAAAAACAGAAAAAGAAGAAAAGAGCCAGTTTAACAGTCTCCTAAAATTCTCTTTAAAATTTTTTTATTATACTCTTGTGTCTTTCCTTCAAACATCTGCATTCTTTATTACCAATTTTTTTTTTGTTGTTGTTTTTTTTTTTTTTTTTTTTTGTTTTTGGAGACAGGGTTTCTCTGTGTAGCTTTGGTGCCTATCCTGGCACTCGCTCTGGAGACCAGGCTGGCCTCGAACTCACAGCGATCCGCCTGCCTCTGCCTCCCGAGTGCTGGGATTAAAGGCGTGCGCCACCATCGCCCGGCCTTTATTACCAATTTTTAAAAGATTATTTATTTATATTTAAAATTATGTGTGTGCATGTGTGTCTGTATGTGGGTGTGGCCTCATAAATGCAGGTAGCTACTGTAGCCAGAGAGGGCCCTGGATCTCTTGAAGCAGGAGTTACTGGCAGTTGTTAGCTGCCTGAGGTGGGTGATGGAAATCGAATCACATACAGAGGAGCAATAAACTCCCAACCACTAAGCCATCATTCAGCTCTAGCATCAGAATTTCTTGAGTTGAATTACTGGTTCATTTATTTCCATTCCTCCTTGTCCCATCAGAGTATCTGAGACTCTCTTTATTTTCTTAAACATATACATTTGGCCTCATCACCTACATTTTGATTAGCAAACTCCTGGTTTGATGATTTCTATTATATTTTAACTCTTTAATTGGATTTTAACTTATATTTTAATAGGAAATATTTTAATTGCCAATATTTTTCTCTTTGAAAATACTTAATACATCAGGATAATAATTACATTTTTGACAAAGGCAAAATTCTGAACAAAATTCTATTTCTTTCATTTAGTTTTCACTGAGGTTAATTGTCACCAGCTAAACACTTTAAGTGTACGCTGTCTATATATTAGTTCTAAACATCCAGCATTTTTTATGTGAAAAAGTATGTACATGTTTCACTTTTTCTTATTTTCGTCTTATGAATTTGTTTTACTTTTATTTTTTTACAGGGAATTTTGCTTTTTCTTTTACAAATGCATAAAAGCTGAACTTGTTGTCAGAGAGTCATGTGTTGTAATTTTCTTTAGGAACCTGATGAAGTTACTTTGCTTCATCAGGCTCTTGACTGCTATGTTTCATGATGAAGGCTATTTCATGTGGAGCTATTATGAAGATTGAACAAGGAAATGCTTGCAAAGCACTGACTCTGTCAATGGCACATGGGAAAAGCTCAGGAGATGATTAGCTCTTACTCTTTCCTCAATCATTATTAATAATTTCAAAATTTTAGAGTTCTTTAGTCCAAAAGGATGGGGATGGAATACAGTTTTTTAGATCTCAATAAGATAGTATGACTATGTACGCATTAGTTTTTTAAAAAAATTCCATAGATATAAGAAAAAGTGATTCTTCCCAACTTTTACTCTGTATGTAGTTAGTATGTCCATTTGCATTCTATATATTCTGTATACATTTTAATTTTTTTCTACATAACTACTCAGTTTCTGTGATATACATTTAAGTTCTCTCCCAAACTCTTGAATTGTGCCTTGGCTGCCTGTTGGGATCCTTGGGCTCAAGTCTTTTTTCTTAGAAAACTATAAATATTTTTAGTTTTTCTCAGGTCCAGTTTTCCAACTTGCTGAGGGAAGTGTGTCTATTCTCACTGGTGATTGGTTAATTCTGTCCCCTGGTTAGAAGTTGTTGGAGTTCAGGAGTTTTTCCAGGTAATACAGTGTGACATTTGTTGTTGTTAATCTAGTTTGTCAATCAAAAGCCTTTGATCTGAAAACTCAAGTAAGTGAAATACTGTTCTGTATTCATTCCTCCTTCTCCATCTTTTTCTTTGTTCTGAAATGCATATTTGTTCTAAATTTTTCTTCCAATATGCTTACCTTTTCTTAATTGATACTCTGTTAACTATCAATTTTAAGATTATTTTGTATGTTATTATGGAAGTTTTCACCAACATCCACTTTACTTTTCACTGCCTTTACTCAATTTTTAAATTAAATACATCCTAATAATTCTGGAAAAGCTTTATTCTAGTGTGTGTGTGTGTGTGTGTGTGTGTGTGTGTGTGTGTGTGTGTGTGTAAATATATAAATTTTCCCTTCAGATCTCATTTTTAATTATTTTTTCTTTTCTTCATTATGTTTCTCCCTTAAAAATTCCTGTATAATACTGATGACTGTTCTAATCGTTTCAACTTCATCTATATCTTAAATTATGGGAAAATCTTGATTATATAATTATTTCCACTTACTGCTTATCATTGTTACACTGAGTCCACACAGAACCACACTCATTTCCTCTGAATCCACTTATCTTTGGAGGGAAATATGATGGGAGAATGTGAGGAAGTGGAGAAACACTGTTACAAATCTGCTTCCTAAGATGAGGGCAGGGTTTAGGAGGCCAATGAGCTGTGTCCTTTCTCTGGAAGTTTTTATCTTCGAATGCAATTTTCTTCTTCATAGCTCTATAATAGTAGATCAGTTTAGTTCAGTATGGCAGTATGATTTAAAAGTAGTAAGCACCTTCAGTCTGCAAACATTTCTCCTTTTGTTTGGCATAACTGAACAAGATGCTGGAAGTGTTTATGAGTATCTGCTCAATATAACTGCAGCTCCTCAGGAATTCATTCAGTTAAGCTACCTCAGGTTTAGTAAAAAAGCAGACTACTTCACTGTGAGCCTCTCTACAAACTGGTGTCTAATGGAAATCTGATCTATTCTTCCCGTGTCTGCATCTCAGAAACCCAAACCTACAGATTGCAACATTAGAATAAAATTGGTCTATGTTCACCATCAACCAAACAGATTCCATATCTTACCAAAGCAGAGAGCCGAAAAGCACAGAAAACAAAAGCACAAATGACACAAATTCTTTCTTCCTTTACCTGACTTGATCATTCTAAAAAAAAATGCTGATGACTTTACATTATATTATATTAAACTGTGAAAGAAAATTTCTTCATCAATCTTTTTAAACTAATAATAATTTTCTTACATGAATCTTCAACATTAACTGGCTGTGTTAGTCAGCTTTCTGTTTCTGTAAAACCTAGCTGAAATAATAAAGGTGGGTTTTTTATTTTGATTTTTTTGGCTTATAGATTTTCAAGTTTGTGGTCCATGATATAATGGCATTTTTGATATGAGCTGTATGGTAAGCCAACACATTATGGTAAGTAGTTCATATTGGAGCAAACCTCTTACTTCATGTACAGGAAAAAAGAAAAAGGAAGAGGAAAGAATTGGAATCTTACTATCCTCTCTCAGGGTATAACCTCAGTCACCTAAAGCTTGCCCTAGGCCCTTCCCTCTAAAGTTCCCACAAACTTCCAGAAGAGTCAAAGGGGAGCTTAGCTGTTATCACATGGGTCATGAGGATACTTAAGATTTGGACTGTAACACAGGCTTATTCCTAATGTGTCCAAGAAATGCTTCTTGGGCAATGCCGCACAATTCATGGCTTCAAGATAAAGGAAGTTGTCTCAGAGATCTCTAACAAGAGTGATCCATTATATTATCTACTGGTATATTTTATAATCATTTAATTTTTGAAGCATTTACCATAAAAATTAAACCAGTTGACGTTGTCTAAGCTACTTCCTTGAAAAACAATAAGCATAGCAAATCCAAACTTTAGTTTTAACCTATGGATTCTCACTGGAATTTAAATGTTTCTAGAACATCTCTTTGGAGATTAATGCTCCCTGGCAGCAACAGGCACTTACTTCAGAAGCCAGAAGCAAGCAAATGTGCAACTGTGAAAAACTGCAATGACCTTTATGAAAGAATATAATGTTGAGGTGATAGACTATAAAGGAGTTGAGTTATAAGAAGGCCCAGCTATTATTCTTGAGTGTTACATATTGTCTTCTTCACCTTCCACCCTACAACTATCCAAAACTTAAAATGGTTCAATTTTACTGGTTCCCACCCATATTGATTTCGAGTTTTTCATCTTTGATACTGTCTAGTCCCATAATTGTTATTATGGGATACTGTGGACTGTTTCAGGTTTTCCCCAATAAGACAAACACTATATAGGAGCAGGATTGCCAGAGACCTTCTGAAGTACTTGGAAACCCCACCCAAAGAAAGAAAATAACAATAGCTAGGGCACCATTTGGAAACTATAGATCTGTTTCCCTGTATTCAACCTGAAGCATCCTTCCTGATTCTTCTTAAGAAATAGTCAATGAAGAGAATATAATCTATTACCAAACTGGCAATTCACTGATTCAGTGTGTTCACTACTGATTCCCATGGGCTTCTTTCACTTTTTGATTTCTCCCACTTTCTGGATATCCAGAAATCCATACCTCTGTCAGCATCTCACCAATAGTGTATTGCCTAAACTATCAAACATATCCTAGAGTTTGCAGCTTTGATTCTACAATACATCTTCCTTACAGCATCACCAGGAGTCCTACTGTAACAAAATACATATTACACCTCCTTTCAACAATCCCTGTTATATTCTATCACATTTAGAACAACATCCATTATTTTTTTTAACCTTCCACACCATTGTCTAGTACCAAGCAGCCACAGGATAGTGTATGAACTAGAGAGGAGAAATGATAGAAATAAAAGCATTGCACGAAGGCTTCTGTCTAAGTACAAACTATTTCCAAATTCTTAGGATACTTTCACTCTGCTTGTATGAGAATGCCTAATTTGGGGGGGTGGGAGTCTCAAGCATTGGTGAAATAGCTAGCGGATATAAGCTGAGTCTATCTTTGAAAGACAAACTATAATTGGTCCATCTACACATTTACTGCTTTTAGACTTTAAGACAAGAACTAGTACAAAGAGAAGGGGGCATTTTACAATACTTATTAATATATTGTTTTGTCATTATACTTACTAAACATGGCTTCAAAATACATGAAGCAAAAACACAGGAATAGAGAAATACTCAATTCCATGTTCAAAGTTTGTAACTAAGACTCCTATCTTTTCATAATAAAAAAATTAAATTACAAGATCTAATTGAGCCTATCTCTCACCTTTGTCAAACTGACATTAATAGACTATCACACCCAACACTAAGAAGGAATCTTTGTTTTCAAGTGATGACGGAGCCTTCACCATATTGTTGCATTCTGGAAAATAATTTTCAAATTGATTTTAAAAGACTGAAATTTTCCCAGTGTTCACTGCCTGTACTGTAATTAAAAAGAAAATAAGTGGTACTCATCTAGAAAAACTAAAAATATTGACAGATTCAATGATACATTTCTAAATAATTTACAAGGCAAAGGGTAAAAATCACAGTTAAAATATTTTGAACAAAGCGATAGTAATAGGAGTGAAACTTCACTTTAGATGAAACATATAAATACTAATATTGTGGGTTTTTAATGGCACCATCTCCCACAGTTGAATGACAAAGAAAGACTCGTGGTGTGAGGTATGTTGGTCTCTTGTGATGTGATCCTTTCTCAGGTGTTTTGAGAGCATCTCCTGTTCCTCCCCTGAGAAGTCCTGTTGCTCTCTCTTTTTCAATTCTGTGCTTTTAGTGTTGTTTTCCAAATATGTGTTTTCATCCTATTAACATACATTAATTATACATAGTAATGAGTTTCACTAATTTATTTTTCTGTACATTCATTATGTAATTAGATCATATTCTCCTCCTAATATCTCCTCTTATCTTCTTTCAGATCTCATCAGTCTCATTCTTCCTCCATCTAGTCCCCTCCCACTTCTGTGTTGATTTTTCATTTGATGATCCAATGAGTTTCATTAGGGCTTTGTATAGGAGTGTAGATAGGAGTTTGTTTACAGGAGCATGTGCATCTCACCAGTGGCTACACCACTGAAGAAAGTGTCTCTCTTATTTCCTTAAATTGCTAAATGATCTGTATATACATCCTCCCTGAGGGGACCCCATGACCATCTCCATTTCCATGCTGGGGTATAGACAAGCCAATCTTGGGGAGATCTTGCACAGGTAATCATAGCTGTTGTAAGTTCAAGAGCATCAAGCTTTCGTTATGCCCAGAAGTGCTTGCTGTTTCTATCACTCTCTCTTGAATTTCTCTTGCCTCTTCTTCAATGTTCACTGAGCCTTGGATAAGGGTGATATGGATGTCACCTTTGGGACATTCAACGGTCATTTATTATCTATGCTTTGACTAGTTATGATTCTCTGCTGTCACCACTGCCAACTGCAAAATGAAGCTTGTTTGATCAAAGTTGATAGCAACATTTTTTATGGGTACCAACAGTTAATTAGATGACAGTTTTTCAGGCATATAACATTCTTTTAGAAAAACAATGTCAGTAGCTTCCCGAGTAAGGCCTATAGCTGTAGACAGAGTTTCTCTGTGTCTTGGCAGCTGCTCCCAAATAACCACTCAGAGAAATATTAATTATAAATCCTTGGTTCAGGTTGGTTACTAGCTAACTCTTACATTTTAAATTAACCCATATTTCTTATCAAGCTCTGCCATGTGGCTTGGTACCTTTTCTCAGTATGGCAAATTCATTTCATTCTCCCTATGTTTCTCAAGACTCCTCTAACTCCACCCTTCTTCCCAGCATTCTCTCTGCCCTGAAAATCCTGCCTAGCAATCAGCCAATCAGATTTTTATTAAGAAGGAGAGCAACACATTTTCACAGAGTACAGAAGAATTATTCCACAGCATATAACATTCCTAGCCATGGACTTTTGGTTGAGTTTATAATACCAGATATGTATTCCCTCCTATGGAGTGGGCATCAAATCCAGTAAGAAAGCAAATACTTATCCTCATGATAGACTTGCCACAATTGCGCCAGTGGTCTCACCTTGCCTGGTTGGCCAGAATTGTTGTACACAGGGCCTACAACTCTTAACAGTGTTTTTCTTGTCCCACCAGGTCCCACCTCTTCTCAGCCCCACGTAAACACATAGACACTATATTAATTATAAAACGGTTGGCTGATGACTAGGGCTACTTATTGACTACTTCTGTCTTAATTATTAACCCATTCATTTCAATCTATGTATTTCCATGTGGTCTTGGCTTAGTGGAGAATGTTCGGACCTTCTACTCCTTTGTAGTATACATGGTGACTGTGTTGACAGGCTCCTTAGCCCCAAATAACTTAGTAAGATTATTGGTGAATGTTTTCCTCAGCAGATAGCATACACCTTCTGGTATTATGAGGGCTATCGTGAAGAAAAGAATCTTCTAGTCCAGTTCCAGCTTGATTTCTCTAAGTCCTATAATCAAAGCATACAAGATCTTCTGCAATAAGGCCTTACCAATCAATTCTGATGGATAACCAATGACAGGAATAACTTCCAGTATCATTTTGTGGAGCTTCAAGTGTTTCTCTAACCAACTATCTGGAGGAAAGAAGCCATTCCCGTATTGGGATCTTTGTTAAATAATATATATTGATTCTCCATTCCTTTTTTGTGGCATGACTGAGGCAAGCCCTTTCTACAAAAATTCCTTTTGACCCTCTTATTTCTTTAACTTTTTTTTGTAATATTTATCCCAGGCAGCATTTCCTCTGTGGTGGCTCAGGCTAATTAAAGTGTCCTCTGTTACTTTATTTCTGGGTACAAATAGCAGGAAAATGTTGTTTTCTATAGCACAGTTGGAGATTAGCAAGCTTGGTTTTAGGGAAAGCATTAGTCTTTCACACTTTAATTTTGTCATGTTCCCATTACCCATTCCTTTCATTTTTTGCCATATGATTTTTTTACCATTATGCTTATATTATTTTAGGTGATTAATTATTACACACCATGATTCTACCCTAATTACACATTTTTGTTCTGCAACAGCTAGAGCTATGTCATACCTCTTATAATGTTTTGGACTCTTTCAGAAATTGGTGTTTGAAGATAAAGTCTGATTTTCCCCTGTGAATTTATGACCTCTGTGTGCCTAAAACTTTGGATACTTTTTTGGCATGTTCAAGCTGTTGTAAGAAAATACCATGAGTCTAGGAGCTAAGAATCATCAGAAATCTATTTTGCATAGTTCTGGAGTCTGGAAAACCCAATATCAGATGAACTCAGGGTCTGGTGAGGGTGCTCCCTTCACAACTGAGCTGCAAACAAAGGCTGTGTGATAAGACACAGTGCTCAAGTCCTCCATAACCATCCAGCGGGATTGCATTCATCAATTAAAGGACTCCTACTTCATTTGTTTCAAATTGCTTTACTCTAAGGAGTTCTTACATTGTTTTTTAACTTTTAGTTTGTGAAGAACCACTAGCCTGCTCAATGAAATCAAATTATTCATGTATACAGAAGTCCACCCAGAGAAATATTGTTTGATTTTATAGCCCTGCAATCTATTTCTCTCTCACCTTACACATACACTTGCTCATTTCACTCTTTGTTTGTATGTGCAGTCATGATTTTTACAGATATGATTTCATGCTGTCTTTTCTTTCTTGAGCAAAAATTCATACACTATATATGCTCCTCTTCAGTCTGTATCTCACACCTTACAATATCTCCTAGCAATTACTACATGTATGTTCATGAGGATTATTTGTTTCACAACTGCATAGTAATTATTTGAACATATGTGATGTGGCTAAATGAATCAAAGCTGAGCTCGGACACTAAATTAATCTCTAGCATTATATAATATAAAAGTGATATTCATGTTTTTACCCCATAAATTTACTGACTTAAATAAATGTTTTAAATATCATCGATTGTAGAATATTGACATAGAAAATGTAAATAGAATAAAAATAAAATCTAAAAAAGTCAGAAGATATCATCCTTTCATAAACTAGTACAGACCAGTGCTGTAAAATAAAGGAGTCTTTCCACCTCTTTGATTCTGTTTATAAAACAGCAACAATGACGGGTGGTCTTTAAAACCATCAAATTCACTTATAAAGTGCTATACTTGCAATTTCGTTGAAATAGTGAGATGTTTATATATTAAGGATCTGGTCAAACTGCTGTTAACAATTGTCAGTTAGCTTATAAAATAATGAGTTTCACTGTGCTATTTTCATATATCATTAAATTTTGCTCTTCCTCCTGCTCATATACCAGTCCTCCCTTTTACTGGTTCCCTTCCTCTTCCTAAACAGGCTCTCCTTGTTTCCCATGTCCTTTGCCCTCTCCTATACTCCCCTAACACCGCTTTAGGCCTATTCTTTCCTTCGCATAGTCTTCTTACTACTTTTATACCATATTAATATGTATACATTTACATCTAGATTGTGTATGAGAGAAAACATGTGACGCTTGTCATTCCAAGTCTGGCTTACTTCCCTGACTGTAAACAACTCCAGAGATTAAATATCAAAACAGGAAAAAGAAAATTAAAGCTACTCGAGATTCCGTGGAACCCCAGACAGAATGATTACTAGCAAGGATACAAAGGCAGAAAATTCTGATGAGGATGTGAAGGAAAGGGGACATTTGCCTAATGGTGATGAGGATGTTAACTGGTCCAGCAACTGTTCAAATAGGTTTGGAAGTCTTCAACAAAACTATTACAGAACTACCATATGACCTAGTCCAACTAATGCCAAGCATTCTAAAGCCGCTTATCAGAGAAATGCTTGTACATCCACATTCAGTATTCACAATAGTCAAGAAAGGATCCAACCTTCATGTTTGTTACCAGAATAGATTGTAAATGTGTCACATATACACAATAGAAATCTCTTCAGCTCTAGAGAAGGATGACATTGGCAGGAAAATGGAAAGAATTAGAGATCATTATTTTAAGCTCGCGCCCCTTATCAACGAAGCTTTTCTTTGCAGCAGGTTGAGACTGTTACACATATCCACCGCTAGTCAAAATGCAAAGAACAAGTGTCTGTGAGATGCCCAACCCCAAATGATTTATCTAAATGCAGCCCATATCCCTAAGGTTCAGGGCAAACTGTTAGAAGAAAAGCAGAGATTTAAGAGAGTGAGGATCAGGATTCTGGATGTTAGATTGTGTCCCCTACACATTACATAAAATCCAAACAAAATGATTGTCAAAAAAATCCTCCATAATGACAATACCAGTTGACATGCAATGCAGATGAGGAAAATTTCACAAAGCCCCACCTTTAGATGAAAAGCTATGCGCAATCAATGGGTGATGAGAGGAGACAGTTTTCTCCAGGAAAGAGCCCCCTGATACATTTTCCAGTCCTAAGTGGTCAGCGCTAAAGACATGCACAACTAACAAGCAACACTAAATGGACTCAATAATGAACACGTGTATGTACTTGTATAACAATAATAATTATAGAAGAGGTTGTAGATTTCAAAGGAAGTGGGGGGCATGAGTTAGGGGGAAAGGAAGGGTGCAATGATGTAAATATAGTACTTACATACTAAATTATCAAACAAAAATAAATTAAAAATTAGTCAACTCATTTCAGTGAGAATGGATGAATAGGCAGGTTTTGTAATGTATTAGGGCAAACTCAATAAGGAAATTATTTTGTCTAGTAGAATGAATAGCCATCTCCACTGTCCTTAAAACTCCCCCCTCACAGTGAGATTATTTCCTTTGATCAATAGAACAAAACAACACAAATCTGACACACAGGCAACACACTTTTTCTTAGATGAAGTATAAAGTGTAGAATTAGGTACTGTGCTCTTCAATGAAAAGACTGTTGCCATTATTAAACAAGGATGATGGCATTGTTTAAAGGAATGAAAGGGGGAACCTTTCTCTGTTATTACTATATTCCCTTCATCAAAAGTAAATAATATGTACATACTTCATTAAAATAGATTTTTTTAAACTTATTGCTATGACTCCTAAGAAATAAGTACTGTGACCCTCACAAAGATGTGCGAGAGATCGGCTTCAGTTGACGCTGGTGTATAACTTCAGGCTATGATTGGTGCAGCGAAAAGAATAACGTGCCTTTGCCAAGCCAAGCCCGTCACAGGAAAGAATCATGCCTGATCAGGGTCTGATCTCATTTCAGAGCACCAGGCATTGCAGATTACCGGAGACACAGTTTATTTTTTTCCCTGTAAGTCCCCATTGCCAGAAGTTAAAACCCAAACTGAATTACTAGAACGTCACAGCAAAATCCAGTCACTGCATATTTTGGAAGAAGCATACAACAGAGATAGGAAATATAACTGGTTCTCTTATATCTTGCAACATATGAAACGCTGATTCATTTAGGTCCCCACTTTGAAATTAAATAGTGAGCCACAATTATCACCCTGGAAATTATCTTTGAGGATTGACGAGTTTACTTCTCCTTTGGATTGTGAGAGACACACAGTCACTACGTGAAAAAAAATATTGCCCCCCCCAACCCCTCGGCATTTAGAGTTTGGGCCTTGGATGTTCCTGAAGAAATACCTGCAAGCAGTATTACACACACACACACACACAGAGAGAGAGAGAGAGAGAGAGAGAGAGAGAGAGAGAGAGAGAGAGAGAGAGAGAGAGAGAGAGAGAGAGAGAGAGAGAGAAGCAGACTGTCTACAAATATCTGGCATACCGTCAACAAAACGTGAAAACATATAAATACATCGCTTAACTGGCTCTCCTTGGTGTTTATTGGTCACAGACAGTTGTTGTGTAAGAAAAGCCCAAATTTTCTGTCTGAAATATAACAAGGGTTTTGTTGTGGATTCGGCTAAAGAAGATGCGGGATTTCCATGTTAATGTCAGTTTTGTGTCTCCAAAACACTGTAACGGGAAACATTTCTGGGAAAGGAGGTATCTGGCCAGGAGAATTTGTCTTTGACTGTCACAATCTTCAGCTACCATTCAGTTAAATGTTGTTTGGAATAATATGGCCCTAATGCCCCTATCTCCTGCTGAATTGCTCAGACGGGTAGGAGATTAGAGTGAAAAGAGGTGCCGGTATTATCTATGTGAGTACGCCAGGGTCATGCTACACTAACAAGACCGCCCCGGGCCGGGGTGACAAAACCCAGCTGCTGGTGCGCAGGGCCCTTCATGTCACTTACTGCGGGGCTCTGTTTCCAGAGAGTGGGGGTTCTAACTAGGTCTTTTCTACCTCTAAGCGAGTGACTGGCCTCATATTTTAGGAAGATCCTATGCAGGAAACGAGTTACCTGTTTAACCATGGATTAAAAAAACATGGATTGTCACGTAAAACACCCAAACTCGGTTTTGCCTTCCTTGACTCCTAGTGCCCTCTAATGAGCAAGTCATTTGTCACTAAGGCAAAACACTAGATGTCATCGTATTTTGCACACATCCTCAACCAAGAGGTTTGATGAGATTTCACTGATTGTTCGGTTGTTTTCTATCTCTCTTGTATGAACTGTGGATGCCCTGAGCACACAGTAAACGTGTGCTAGCATTTTAACCCTAAAATTCTTCAATCTTAAAGAATAGTCTGGGTCTTGTGTTTTTGTTTTTGTTTTTTTCTAGTTTCTAAAGAAAATTTTTCAGTTGAGAATTATTTAATACATACATATATTTTATATGTTTAAATGATGTACAGACTCAATCTCCTTTAGCACTACCTACCTCTAGTAGTTTTCTGTCCTTCTTTTCCCTCTTGTTTCTGGGGTAAGGGTTTTAGGTAACACTCAGGAATTGGGATGGTAGTCTAGCCAGTAGAGGGCGATAGAGCTATCTAACAGCTTTGCAGGTTTATTTATTTATTTATTTATTTATTTATTTTCTGTTTCTGTTTCTTAATGCTCTGCCAATAAGATTTTCGTACATAACGTTTTATACTAAAGTTAAGATATAAATAAATCTCCCCATCCCTTTTAGTAGAATGATCAGGAAAAGCTTATTGAATTTCAGAGTAGCCTTAGGAAAGTGAACTATTGGAAAGACAAATCATTTTTTTAACTATCTATATCCCACTATCACGACTTAAAAATACGACTAAAATAAATGTGCATTTACTTAGTAGCAGAAGAGGTGGAGATCACACACCAGGGCCGAGCTCAAAGGCGATCTTCAAGGCTTTATCCTGCCCTACACGACTGGTTAGGTCTCGCTGTGTTAATGGGTGGCATAGATTCCATCAGCTCATTGAAAGCTCTTGCACAGGAGACAGAGAGAGGAAAAAATGGCTAATGAAAGCATTTCAGGTTCAAATTTTTTTTTTAATTTATCAACATTTGAAATTTTAGTTAAGTGCTTTCAAAGCAGTCTCCACGTAAGAAAGGCCCTCCTTTTTATATGATGCTTTTAACTTTTCAAAGTATTTTTATATGCACTATCTCATTTTAAAGCAGTACTGACACAGCCTCAATCTATTAATGAAGTGACCCTTTAAACTCAAGAACACTCCAGTGTTCCTTTGAGCTGTACCCATCTCATTTACCATTATAAAACTTAATGAAAATAATTGTATACTAAACTTTCCACGACCAGTATAAAATGAGTTGAGGTAGAAACTTTGAAAAGAGCTACTAAATTATTCTTTCAACAACCAGAAACCTTTTGCACTTTTATTTCAACAAATTGAAGTTCTACAGTTTCTGTGAAAATAAATGCTGCTATGAATTTATTAAGGGTACTACTGCTGAGAATTTTGTAGAAATGATGAGGTTTGTGGGTGTGACCATGTGGATGTGACCAGATGTGTCCATAAAAGAATATGACTTCTGAAATGACACTTTCAAAATTTTGGATGAATATGATAAAACTTTGTGTTGCTGAAAATTATATCATAACTTTTTGAAATATATACAATAGATATGTACTTGTGCACTGGTTTTCATTGTCTAAATTTCTGTAGTTAGGAAAACTCTAATTCTTGTCCATTTTCTAGGATAACAAGATCATTTTGGTAAAAGCCAGAAAAATGCCATGAAGTCCATCAAAACAGCTGATTTGTTAGGACAAAGAAAACAAAAATCTGAATGCGCCCGAGCGCTTGTGTACTAATTGGCAGAAATTGAGATAAGGGGCTCTGGACATGGTCTATAAGGTTCTAGCTTGTTTTATTTTCTGGCAAAGCATTTTTGACCCAAACTTGAGTAGACTCTGAAACACACAATAATAATAATAAAATAAGAATAAAACAAAATAATAATAAATAAAAAGGAAAATAACCATATTTATCTCCTGAAACTAAATTCTCAAGGGAATTTAGGCTTATTGCAAGATACTTGAAAATTCCATAATTTTATCCATGATTCCCTTCTTTTTCTTGGTTGGTTGCTTGTAGCTTGTTAGCAGGATTCTTTGTAGCTAATGTGTAGAAAATGAATATTCTTCTTTTTCAACTTAAGAAAACGGTGGCAATTAGCTGAGTTGGTGATGTTTCCCATGTATCTTTGCCATGATAACAAAGAGGATATTATTTTGATAGGTTTTTTTTGTTTTCATGCTTTAAATCTATTTTGGGATCATCTCCCAGAATTGAAGGTAAGATGCTATTGTTGAAGACACCACACACTTTAGACACAGGACTTATAGGGGTTGAGCTGGACCTGGCCTGAAGCCTCCCCCTTAAGGACTAGTGCTCACAGTTTCAGAAGTGCAAGATGACATGGGAGAAAAAGCAGTTGATATTCTTACCCAGCTGTAAGGCCTATGAGACACATCCATGACTGATCCTACAAGGTAGCCTCAATGGTACTATGGATGTGCCATTGTGTATCTTGGTGGTAAACAACACCTGTCTAATTAGACTGAAGGCCTGCTTAACAGGGTGCAATTTACACCAGGTGCTATAAACTTAAGCTGGGGAACTCATAGACCCTACAAGAGAGAGAACCCACTACTTCTGTCCTCCTAAACCAACATAATTTTGAACTTTATTATAAACATGCTTATACCCACAGATAAATGCAGCTCTTGTCCCTTCAAACAAACAAACAAACAAACAAACAAACAAAAAACCTTATTTATTGCAGAAAATGAAGACTATTATGGAGATCCAGAACTGGTCAAAGCAAGGAAAACAAATGACTGTGGAGTGTCCAACCACAGTGGTATGTCTACAATGAAACACTTCTACCTAAGATGGAGGGAACATTGAGAAAGAGAGGATAGAAAGACTGTAAGAACCAGAGGACAAAATATCAAGTGCTATATAGTGTTTCTTAGCCATGGCATAGAAGCTGTACCTATGAATTAATAATTTTTAAATAGCCTAAAGATGAAGGCAAAGAATGAGGAAGTAAAAATGCCAAGTAGAGTGAATACAAGCTCTCTTGACAGGCACTTTTGGAAATGGAATGAACAGGAATTGACCTAATCATAAACTTTTACTGAAAATGAAGTAAGGCCATTACTCTAGGATTAAGGGAATAAGATGTCATTGTCTAGTGTCCATGCTGACATCACCACCAATAGTTATGCTGTGATTAAATGCAGGGAAGCAGGAACAAAAATAAATATCAGATAGGAGGCTGAGTTGGGATGTTAGGCAAGGAACAAGGGAAGTTTCTGGTAGTTTAATTGTTGAAGCAGTAAAACACTGGAGACAAGGTGTATTTTGTAAATATCCACTTGAAGCATTCTCTTAAATCCATTCTTCCTCCTTCCTGGCCCTAGTGATGACTAACTAGAAGTTGCATTCCCAAGCTTCCTCTGTAGATGCAGACAGAGGCAGTGCGAGGCACCTGTAAGCCATCCCTCTTGATGTGTGTCCTGAATTTATTTTCATTGTTTCTGGAAAATGTGTTGGATACCACAAATCTTCCCCATTGTCCTGGAGATATTATTATCTTCCTTAAACTCTTACATGAGAAAAAAACTAACTTTTATGGTTTTCAAACCTGGATTTAGGGGCCCCTTAAGTAGAGTAGCTATACAGCCATTTACTTTCTAGAGTAGCTAAAATAGCCTTCTATTGTCACCAGCACAGCCCCTATGATTTCATGATGGGTCCAATGCCCATGTGAGAGGAACAGGGGAGTCAAAGAGAATTCTCATATTTTTTGAGCTGACCAGATGAAATTCTAATTTCTGAAAGTGCAAAAGTGTATAGAGGAGCAGGGTTGTAAAGAAGATCCAGAATTAATTTTAGTTTCTCCTCTTTTAATATAAATTTACCTTTGGAAATTATATCATTTCCCCTTCTCTTTCCTCCCTCCACCACTTCCCAAGTGCTCACTCTCAAACTCATGGCCTCTTTGCCTCTTTATTCATTCTTACATTCTTACAATTTATATATTCATAAATGTATTTGGTGTCTGTTTATAGTTAGCATGTACTAATTTTATGCATTGAAAAGGTTAAGTGTAGTATTGCAGCACATGGATATAGCATGCATTGTTAAGTTGGTCTTGCTGTCTCCTTAGCCTTTACACTTCAATTCTTTGGATTCTTTCCTTCTGCATCTCCATAAAATAATATAGTTTATGATGAACTATAATTTTCTTTCTTTGCTGTGGGTCAACAGAACTTATCCCTTCTGAGTTCTGGAACTTGCCAAATATCCCTCCAATTCTACAAGTTGTTTCTATATTCTTTTGACTGTTTTCCTTGTTGTTCAATGCTTTTTAGTTTTATATAATCCAATTTCTCTGGTTTTGCTTTTGCTTGCTTCAGCAATCATATAAAAACATGGTTGTCTATTTCAATGTCTTGAATATTTTATGGGAAAACATTGCCAGCTCCTGGTAATCAGTGCTGGACCTTCAGGTTGATTTCGAGGGCTTCCTCGTATGAAGAGAAGAAACAACATTGATTTTTTTATGTGTGTGCAGCTCATTTCACTTAATGGCTTCCACTTGTGTCTACTTTGTTACAAAGGACAGGGTTTCATTCTTCACAGATGAATAATATTCCATCTTGTATAAATCCTACAATTCTTCCAATCACTCCAGGACAAACCTAGACAGATTGCTTGTCTTGGCTACTGTTAATAGTTTCATTGGAGTTAGACTTTGGTGTGTTAACTTCATTTTCTTTATCCATGTGCCCAGACATGTGATAACTTGATTGTGAGAAGCATGTATCTCTAGTGTTTTGATGAGATTTCTTATAGTAGAGTTGAAATTTTACATTCTCGTTGATAGAATATAAAACTTCCCTTTGCTCCACAGCCTCACAAACTGTTTTAATAGTATTAGCCATTTTAAGTGAGACATTCTCTCTTTTAACTATTGAGAAAAGAAACACAAGGAGAATGCTGATTACTGTATCATAGAAGTATTAAATGAAGATTTAAACCTAATCAATGTAGCTTCTCCTTGCTTCATCAATACCAGCTAGATAGGGGTTGTTCAAACAACTATGCTGCTGTCCCTCCAAACATAAGAGGCAAATAGCAACCAACTCCTTCTATACCAAAGGCAATCTTTTTATCATATGTGTTTTCTCTATTCCTTGAATCATCTTCTTGAGATTTAGAACTCTCTCTCTCTCTCTCTCTCTCTCTCTCTCTATATATATATATATATATATATATCACTTAGGCCATAAATATATATTTATCACTAGCTATTTACAGTCACATATGTAAATATCACATGTGTAAATAACCATTGCGTATGCAAATATAATTATATATGTAAATATATATGTAAATTATATATGAATATATAATTATGGCCTAAATGATTGTTCAAGATGTTCTATCTCACTCTAGTTAAGCTTGTTGAACTTGGGAACACTGTCTGAAACATTTTATATTCATTTGTCTAATGACCTTACAGAAGGACTGAATTTCCATGAATTGGCTTTGGGATATTAAAAAAAGCCACTAAGCTTAAACATCCCCGGGTATAATCCTTCCATAAATTATTGTCATACTAGTAAAAAAATGTATTCTAACAAAAATTTAAAAAATTAAATTTGAGACCAACAAGGTAGCAAAAGTTGCTTGTCACCAAGCCTGATGACCTGAGTTAGATACCCACGTCTCACATGGTAGAAAGAGAGAACCTGCTTCAAGAAATTGTCCTCTGACATACACACACACAGAGACACACAGACACACAGACACACAGGCACACACACACAGACACACACACACACACACACACACACACACACACACACACCTTGTGACATTTGCATCTCTCCCACAAAAATAAAGTAAAATGTAATGAAAATTGTTTAATTAAAAAATAATGGCCAGGCGTTGGTGGCACAGGCCTTTAATCCCAGCACTTGGGAGGCAGAGGCAGGTGGATCTCTGTGAGTTCGAGGCCAGCCTGGTCTCCAGAGTGAGTGCCAGGATAGGTTCCAAAGCTACACAGAGAAACCCTGTCTCGAAAAACCAAAAAAAAAAATATTATTATTATTATACTAGCGAACAAGTTTGGTATAAAATGCCAGGTTTTTGATTACCTTAATGTCAGCAATAATATTGCAGAAGCATGGAGTCCCCATCATGTCAGCTGTGTACATAGCACTAGATCCAAAGAAGCCAGCCTCATCTAATAGTCAGCTATGGAGTGGGATAAGACTCAAAAGGCCCTGTCACCAACTCTTGTTGTCAACTGACAAGTTCTAGGTAAGAGGAAGGCATGGTATTAAGTTATATCCACTGTTGAGCCCACCAGGCTCTGTTGGCTAGTGCCAAACTCAGGAGCACAAAGAAGACTCTGATTAGACCCTTTGGAACACTAAAGAAAATGCAAACCAGTAAGTAGGGCAAAGGGATTTATAGTGACGAGGAGTGGATGAATGGCCCAGGAGGGAAATGATGAGAGGGAGCCAAAATATACATTGTACATGTATGGAACTGTGAAAGGACAAAATTTACTAATAAAAATAAGTTGTCATAATACAATGATAAATCTATCCAGGGTTCAAAAGCCAGATCTGCAAGTTGCTAAGTGAGAGAGAAGATGATACCCATGAAATGTAGCCATGTGTGTTATCTTCATGGTCGCCTCTTGTTTACCATATGCTCCCTCCAATCACTGTGTTCCCCCCATCTCCTATCTCATAGGTGACAATATACTCAATACTGGAATTTGATCTCAACCTCAACATTGCTTATCTAAATAGTTCCAAAATTTACAGATATTAATAAGGTAAGTACTTTTTCCTCAGCATGACTTGGAGGGGGTAATGTTACTACTGAAACACTCAGCAGCAGTGAGGAACACTCTGTTAAGTCCCCAAGTGTCTAATCAGTAAGTCACTAGTAGTCATCAAACAAACCACAGCACAAGGCTAGTGCAGGAAAACATGTTATTGTGTATGCATTGTTCACAGTAGGCCTGCATGGGTCTGTAGAGATCTTTATCTGTACAATCTCTAAGTACACAAAATCACACCATCAATCAACTTTAATTGCAGTGTGTCCAAGATAAAAATCTTATGAACACATCGTCTACAGTGCGTCATAAGTAGAAGTATGAGTCAGCACATATTTGTATGAAATCCTAGCATCCTCAGAGGAAATGAAGCAACTAGATTGAAGTGGAAGTAGATTGAAGAAGGATATGGGCTGTACAAATAGAGGTTAGTTTGGGATAGTTCAGTTAAATAGAAAATGCTGAAGAAGACTGTGGGTATGGATACAATTACATAACATTTTATAATGCTATAATGTGTAATAATGTTTCTAAACCCCAATGTACTCTAAAAGTATCAGGGTATGTTAAAAAAAAACAAATGCATCCCTTTCTACTTTTCATCCTCAGGCATACTTAATCAGTGAGTTCCAGCGACATGTTAATCTTGATTTCTATGGAGATTTTCCAAGATGTTTCTCCTCTACGACATGACTTGGGAACTACTGAAATGGGGATGTTTGGAAAACCTTTATCTTTTTCATTGTTCTCCTAGCACTTTGTTTCTTTTTCTTCTTTTTTTCTTAGCATTTTCACAAGGTAGCTTGTATAGTCATTATTTTTCTAGGGCTTATCTCCGGATTGCTCATATATTTCCTATAGATAGAGATGATGGTGTTCCCTGAACAGCTTGCCAGGATTTAGTGCACAGTAGATAGTTAAAAATAAGTTGAAGTGAATTTCGATCGCCATTCATTTTAGTGATCTTGGGATTCCTACTCATGTGTCACGACTTCAAGCTGTGAATTGGGAGAAAAAGTTTTTTTGTTTTGTTTTGTTTTGTTTTGTTTTTCTAAAAGACCTGAGCAGAGTGAAATTCAGGATAAACTGTGTTGTTTACCAAAAAAATTAAAAAAATACAAAGAAGTCTTTCAAAGAACAACAAAGATATCCTCTTTTGAGGATGCTTTTGTATTGGAATAATAGATTTCATTCTCTCAATCAATACTAGAGGGCTGGGAAAATTGAAATGTGCTTATGAAAGCAGGATAGTCGAAGCTGATGTTTCAGGCGTTGGAAGGGTGACTGGCGAGTTGGGAACACATGTGGTCAAATTTTTCTTTTACACGATGAGAAGAAGTCAGAATTGTGAAGATATTCTGAAGTGTATTTAATACAGCCTCTTTGGCACTGTTTCCTGATAGAAATATTCTACAATCAAAGTCATCCTAATGCAGTTTTATCATGTGCACAGCTCTATCTGAAAACAGAAGCATGGCAATGGTTTCCAGAATTGCATTTTAAGTTTTTCCTTTTAGAGTTTACTTGTGTAGAATTCTAACAATTTTCATGAGTTTATTGTTTAGGTCGACTATGTCCAAAAATAAGAAAAAGGATGTACATTTCACTTTTAACATATAAACTACTCATTTAAATTTTTTTCAAAGCAAATATGATCAAGTCCTTTTAACGTTCTTGGAAAAGTATATAATTGCAGCTACAAACTTGTTTGAATGATGATACAAGTTCAGTAAAAGCACAAAAATGTTACAAAAATTAAACATGCCAAACCTAATAGTGTTTTCAAGACTTAAACACTCAATGTTGTACTCAAGTGTCAACAAGACTGCACTAATCTTACAAAACCCAGGCAAAGGTAGGCTAGCATTAAGAGTGATTCAAGCAACCACTCCTGTATTATTTCCAACTTACAACACTATAAAACTTGTAGGTTGGGAAAGGGGAGTAGGAAAAGTTGCAATTCTAAACATGCCCTGACTGAAGTTTAGTTTAGCAAATGTAGCTTTTGATTTTTTTTAATTGTTCCTGAATTTCTTGTGAATGTGACCATGTGACTATAGTTTATACTATTATGTTGTCAGGCTTCTGATAATGGGGAGGAATGTTTGTTTAGACTGTGTAGCTCTTCACTTTAATTCACTCTGGCTCCAGTGTGACATGGTAAAACTGCTATCAATGGAAAATCCAAATTTCCCAGAAAGACTTAAAACAACAGCCACCCCTGTGAACTGAAATTATCTCCTGTGGAGGCTAATTACCTTAGTTCTCTCAGGAAAAGCCTCTCTGGCACTCCATTGCTGTAGGGACTCTCACTTTAGTGGATTAAGCCACGGATTTGTTGATTATTTTACTGTGACTTTCTAGTATTGGTAAAGGTGTATACAAAACCTGGAAGGATACATTGTGCCATGAAAAACATAGCATGTACTATAAACTTTCCTGTACTGATAATGCCTGTATCTAAAGAGTTTTTCTCAGAAGGATTTGATTTTTAAAGGTGAGGGGGGCAGGGAAGCTTAAGATATAAATAAAGCAACTAGATGCAGGAAATGAATGAATTTTTTAATTTGAAGACATGCATAGTTGGTGTCTGTTACTTAACAAATAAATGATTGGTTTTCTCTTTTCCTGTCATTCACAACATGACAGCTCAATCCAAAAGTAGCTGCATGATTTCCTGTATAAAATGATAGTCACAAGTGAAACTATAACCATAATGTGAATGGCCTATTATTGCCCTGACATGTCAATTATAACTGGGTTTTCCTAGACCTTTGGAATAGTTTACTTCAGGTGAAATCAAATACTATTGAAATAAACAAGATTAAGACAACCAATTATTTCTAGAACAAAGGTATAAGCATCATTTGATTTTTATACTCCACTATCATACTGCAAATAATTTATTGCAAATTGAACAAACAGGATCTGTATAGTACAGCTACTTACAGTTCAATTGTGGTATATAATGCCAAAATATGACTATTTATTTAGATATCTAAGTTTGACTCCCTATTTTTGCTGCCTATTCTATAACTTAAATTGTTTCATAATTAGATCTTACAATTAAAAATATAAATATCCAGTCCTTCCATCCCTTTTCTATTTTATTTATTTTATCTGTTTATTTTTTAAATTCCCTTTTACATTCCAACCAAAGTTCTCCCTTGAACCCCATCTCCTGCCTCCATTCTCACCTCCTCCCAGCCCACCCCCCATCCACTCCTCCCAACAGGTCAAGGTTCCCATTCCCATCCCTTTTCAATATTCAAAATATCTTGTTTGTTTGCTTGTATGGGCTTTTAAAACAAAAAAACAAAACAGAGTCACTATGTAGCTCTGGCTGTCCTGGGACTCACTCTGTAGACCAGGCTGGCTTTGAACTCATAGAGATCTGTTGTGAAATATTTGTACACTGTGTGAATATATATTGCTGTGATAGGTTTAGTAAAGAGCTGAATGACCAATAGCTAGGCAGGAGGCATAGGTGGAACTTCCAGGCAGAGAGAGCAAGGAGGAGATGAATCTAGGCATGGGAAAGATGTCAGTGAGATGCAGAACGAGCTGGACTCATAGAGATATTGGTAAAAGCCACAGGGTAGAACGTAGATTAATTAAAAATATGGGTTAATTTAAGTTACAAAAGCTAGATGAAAACAAATCTAATCTAAAGGATAAGCTTTCATAATTAATAAGAAGTCCACATCATTATTTGTGAGTTGACTGGTGGGAGAGAGAAAGACTAACAGAGATCCATCTGCCTTGCCTCCCAAGTAGTGCCATTAAAAGTGTGTGCTCCTACTCTCAACCAATCAAAATACCATTGATTATTGATTAACGAAGAACACTGTAACTTTGGGCTTTAACTTATGGAGTTACAGAAATGTGCACAGACATGAGAAGTCAACTTGAGCGGCTATTTTCTGGCTAATTTTATCAGCTATGTGATTCAGTAGATGCGTATCTTAATATTTTAGACCAGCATAGTGAAAGACACACAAAGTTAAATTTGTATTAGAGAACTCAATAGTGTTATTCTTTTGGGGGGTTAATGTTTTTTTTAGGTTGTTTATTTTTATTGCACGAGTATTTTGCCTACATGTATGTATGTGTACCACACACATGCAAAGTATCTGAAGAAGTCTGAAGAGGCTGTCAGATCCCCTGGAACTGGAGTTATGAGTGGTTGTGAGAGACTATGTCAGTTCTAGGTCATCTGCAAGAAAAACAAGTGCTCTTAACCACTGAGCCATCTCTCCAATCTCATTAAAAGCATTTCTATATACATTCCATTACTAACATTCTATTTTATATATTAATTTATTTGTGTGTGTGTGTGTGTGTGTGTGTGTGTGTGTGTGTGTGTGTGTGTAAGTTGGAGGACAGCTTGTAGAGTTGGTTCTGTTCTTCCACTATGTAGGCTCCAAGGTCAAACTCAAGTCATCATGTTCAGTTACAAGTCCATTTCCCCACTGAGCCATCTCTTTCTCTTATATTCTATTTTAATGATACAAGTCAACTACTATCAGCTTTTGGCATTCATATATGTAGTCAAAGCAAACCTAATTAAGAACATTGTTCTGAGAAGAGAAAACAAATTTTTGACAATCTTTATTCAACAACTTACCAATAAATTAAAATTCTTTGAAAGACTTAATGAAAATTATAATGGCAAAGACTCTATAATTGTCTTCCACATTCACTTCTTATATAAGAAAATGCATAACCTATAAAAATTCTACTGTAAATCCTGTCCCTGTCTCATTGTAGGCCACATCCACAATCATCTTAGACTTTTTCTTCTGCCTTAGCATCACCAGGGTACAGGAAGCTGTTCTCAGGCTCCCATAAGGGAATTTTTCTCTTGAAATGATCCTGCTACCCTGCCCTCTGCCCCAGGTCTTCATGAGAAGACGGTTAATTCATCTCAGGAGTTTAAATAATAAGCCTGTGATGTCTGTGGGTCCACAACTCCAGACTGTATAGAGAGAATTTGTTCAAAAACCACAAGTGTTTTAGATGAAGGATCACCTGAGAAACAACTCACAACATATTATTGTGGATATATGTTACTCCAAAGTTTCTCAGTTTAAAACAAGAAATATTTAGGTACCGCATAGTTTCTGTGGGTTCTGAATTCCAAGAATGGCTTAGCTAGATATTCTCCATATTCTGTTTCAGCATTTCTCAGGAAAATGGTGGTCAAGGTTTCAGCTGGGGCAAAAGTCTTCTGAAAGTTTGATTGGTCCCAGAAAATTTATTTTCAAGTAAATTAGTATATTTCTCAGTGAACAAGTTTTATCATATGAACCATTCCATAGGGCTGTATAAGTGTCTCTAGTAAAGGGCTGTGTTCCAACAAAATGACCCAAGAGGAAGGAAACAAGTCTTTCAGTGTCCATTATGATTCAGCCATGTTTGAAGTTCTAGATTCATTTCCATAATATTCTACTCGTTAAATAATATGTACTGGTCAACTCTATTCGAAGTAGGAGCAGACTAAACAAGTGTGAATATCTTAAGGATATCATAGAGGACCATTATAAAAGTTGCCTACATATTTTCTCTAGTCTGGAATATTCTTATATGGACAGAGTCTCTAAAACATAGATTTTTGGAGAAAAATATTCAAAATCAAATTTTAATGCTGTCCATCAATTTTTCTACTTTAGCAGTTTAACTAATAGTTTGGTTCTATTTTTCTATTTCTTAAGTAGATCCTAGCAGAAAAATATAGGTATATAATTTAGCTTCCAAAGTTGACCGAAATCAGCAATCTAAGTAGAAATTGTAGGCCTTTTATGACTTGTGACCTGCAATCTCAACAGGCTTTGAATATCACTTTTGCTTTATTCTGCTGTTCAAGCAATACTCTTTTTTCTTATTTAAGAAATTATTTAATCACAGGTTGAGGAGACAAAATGTACATAAGCAAAAATGAGATGTCATATTCAATCAATTTCAAACTGAATTTCTGACAACATACCTGTATTCAATCTGTGCTTCATATAAACCTTAGCAATGGAAAGGTAAACCTACATCTTCACCTATAGATCACCCTGTGACACTGTCTTTAAGCATATTCTAAGATGAGTTACAGAAATAAGATGTCATGTTGTAAAATTTCATCAAAATATAAGTTGGAAAAAGCCATTAATCTACATTATTCTATATTAAGGTTATTGCATATTGTATTTTGCATATGGATTATGCATTTGAATTACCCTACACAAAACAAAGGCCTAAAACCTATGTGTATATGACCTTGTGCTAAGTATTTTACTTATTTCTACCAAACATGCCTTCTTAAACTCAGACCAAACTCAAGAAGAGGGGAACTAAATCCACCCTGGAATGGCACATTGGAAGCTAAGATTTCACAGCCATCTTTGGTCTATAAAAGTTTCAGATACAGCCTTGATAATAATGTTACTGGGTAGAAGGCAGTTTTTAATACTATTTTATGTCTACATCTTTTAACACCTCTGCTGCTTTTCACCTATACCTTAGAACATTTCCATGGTTTATTGCTCCTCTGCCTACTCTTCCTCTTCCCCTTTGCCCTCCCGCTCCTCTTCCTTTTTATCCTGATTCTATCCTCCTCCTCCTCTTCTCCCTGACCTTCTCTCTCCTCCTGCTCTTTCCCCTGGTCCCCCTCTTCTTCTACCTCTTCCCCCTGGTCCTCCCCCTCACCTTTCTCTTTCTTTATCTTTCCCCGACCCTTCCTCTCTTCCTCCTTCTCTCTATTCATTGTTGTCATTGTTGCTGGGTTTTTTTGTTTGTTTGTTTGTTTATCTGTTTGTTTGATAAGAATGTCCCAGCCTGTCCTTAAATTTTTAATCCTTTTACCTCAGTTTTCTGAAATTTTGACATTGTAGACATGTGACAGATACCTGTTTAGAATGATTTTGCAAAAATCCTGATTTTCTTGGGGTTTTTAAAATCCACAAGGGTAATAAAATACAAAACAATTTTACTAGATTTGACTATATTACAAAATTGATAAAATTTTAGTTCTCAAAATCTTATCAAAATTGAATTTCCTTTATTTATTTACTCTCAGTCTCCTAGACTTACAGCTCATTTGAAAAAAAAATGGCTGTGGACAATTACTTCTTAGTCTGATCTTAGCATCTCTTCATCTCACTAATAAGACCATCCCTACACCTCCCTATTTCCTCTTTTGTTTATAAAGACTTTAACTTGAGCCTGAATATAGTTATTTTTCTAAAGTTTCAATATGTCGTCTTCTCAACAACTGGATTCAGTCTTGTTAGATATAAACAGCGTTTATGACAACATGAACTAACTATGCTACAAAATTATAGGAATCTTCATATAGGTGCCAGATACTTGTTTTCATTCTCCTTTTAAAACACTCCTAGCTGCATGATAGAGAATGGCTACTTCCTGAACTGTATCAAATGGATACTGTTTAGTATTTCTTTTATACCCAACTATAGCATCTATACACATTTTAGTATGGAAATGATATCCATAGAAATGGTTTACATTGGTCTTAATTTAAAATTAAACTATTGAAATAATATTTTTAATGATTCATTTAATTTTATTTTATGTGCATTGGTGTTTTGCCATCATGTATTTCTGTGTGAAGGTGTCAGATCCCATGGAACTTGAGTTTCAGACAGTTGTGAGTGCCATTTGGGTGCTGGATATTGAACCCAGATCCTTGGAAAGAGCAGCCAGTGATCATATCTGCTGATCTGTCTCTCCAGCCCCAGAAATAATGTTTTTGATTTACCAATGAAAGTAACCATATATAGCACCCAAGAGGAATAATTCAGATAGGTAAAACACTTTTACAGCTATATAGAGCCACTTTATAGAATTTCACTCTTGTATTTCAAATGTACCCCCAAACCAGATGGGTGTGTGGTTTCTACTTTTTCCAATGTTATTAAATAAACAAAACTGACTTTGTAATTCACTTTTACTCAGACATCTGGTGGTCTAATTAGTTTGGTGGTATTGCAGAAGTACTTCCATAATCAATGTTCGAACACTGGATAAGTTGAAATACTTATAAATGCAAAAAAACCTATGGAGAAGTTACAGAATAATAATTTTTAGGGATTTACTTATTAACCTTATTATATATATGTGTGTGTATGCTGAGTATTTGCATGCATACCGAATGTGTGCAGGTGCTCTCAGGAACCAAAAGAGGGTGTTAGAGCACTATGTGGGTGCTGGGAATTGAACCTCGGTCCTCTGCAAGAATAATAAATACTCTTAATTGTTGAGCCATATCTCTAGCCTCTGTAATAATAAATTTAATAAATATATAAGAAGCTGTTTATTTTAAGATGTCATGCAAATAGCATTTAAAATCAATTTTTGCAATTCAACAATTGACATTTTCTTTCATTGCTTGGATTATAAGTATTTAAAATTGCAAATTCTTTGGCAAGCAATACTGTATCAACCCTTCTTCTGCAATGCATGAAATCTTGCAGCCATAAGATTTAATATTTTGTATTTATATATCCAAATTATTTTTATATATTATTTTATATCCAAATTCTTGGTTTTTTTTCCTTCCAGACATCAGCAGTGTGCCTTGTTAAATGAAGTTTCAAAGTTGGAGCATAATTTTGTATGTGACACATCATAAATAACTGTGTTAGCTGCCAGATTCCCCACTGATTGAGTTTATTCTAACTTAGTAATCTGTTTTAGTTAACTAAACCACAACTTTGAGTCATCATTCTTCTAAGAGACAGAAACTGTTATGGAGGAAATGAATGATGTGCCACATTTTTTTTTTTTTTTGGTAAAAAGTGATGTCATTTTCTTTAATTCATTAACATCTCCTTTTCTTATGATAATACACAAATTCTAGTTACCTGTGATTTTATTTTCACAGGGGTAAAATCTGAAGATTGAAAATCAGAAATAACAATAGAAACAAATGGGGATTGTTAGGTCTACAAATACACACATCACATGAGAGAATGTTTTGTACTTGACTCTTACGCAAATAGAAGAGTTGCAGAATCATTTGTCATTTCATGACATACACCTCTCTGGTTATGTGGTGGTCATCAGTGATTAACACTCTTAGAGGTTAAGCTTTATTTCTACTGATTTTTCAAAGTTGTACTGGCTAGTTTATGTCAACTCAACACAAATTAGAGTTACTGGAGAGATTGGAGTCCTAATTGAGAATTAAGGCTTAATTAGACTGAGCTATGGGTAAGCCTTTAGGGTATTTTCTTAATTCCTGATTGATGTGGGAGGGCCCAGCCCATTGTGGATGGGATGATCCTCATGCAGGTGGTTCTGGGTTCTATAAGAAAGCAGATTGAGAAAGCCATGGGAAACAAGCCAGTAAGCAACATTCCTCCGTGGCCCCTTCCTCCAGCTTTTCGCCCTGTTTCAGTTCCTTCAATAATGGGCTATGATGTGGAAGTTTAAGCCTCTCCTCCCCAAATTGCTTTGGTCATGGTGTTTCATCACAGCAATAGTAACCCTAACTAAGACAAGTATCATTCAAAGAATTGGTAATGGCGTCAAAAACCATTCAATCAGAACATATTTCTCCAATTAGCAGTGTTCCTGATTATATTATTTATATTATTTTTGAAGAAAAATTAAAAATTTGAGAATAAAATGAGTTATTACTTTGAAATATAACCATTTAAATTTCCCTTTAAAAATGTGAAGCTACATTTCTCATCAGGATTGTCTTTACAGAAACCCCATTTTTCTATACATTTACACTAAAAATAGCTATACCCCTGGCATGTAGAATTAACTGCAGAGTGAAATGCCTACTTTTTTTAAAGAAGGAGAGGAGGAGTAAACTTAAAATTCTTTAATACAATATGTGGGAAAATTTGTACCCAACGTATGCTATATTTCTGTGAAAACAACATTGTTACTCATTGAAAACTCTGAATGTGAAATAAAAATGCTTCAACTATAACTGGAAAAGTTGACTCTGGATGTCTTTTAACCGCTGACTAAAACCTCTCATGCCTTAAAGTAAAATATAATCTCAAAAAGAGGTAATATTGACAGGGATGAAAAGCATCAGCACAGGGATTAAACACATTGTCCAAGGCTGGATTTGCTACCACCAGGTGCCATTTATAGCACATGTTCAATAGGGACATTAGACAAGTCTCCATCTAGACAGGTGCTGTGTGCCATGATACTCATTCACAGTCTTTTCCTATCTCATTTTTCTACCATTATCTTTTATGCTGAGCTAGTGAGTTGATGGAAATAAAAGGGGAAGCCAGAGAGAGAAAAGTGAAAGCATTGGTAAGTTATAAGGACCTGCTTATGTTTGTTCAAACTCTATGTAACTGAAAGTGATCTTGAATTTGGGATACTCCTGTTTCTATGACTCAACACTGAGATTATAGGTCTATGTAGCAGTGTCTTGCTTCAGGTGGTTGGAAGCAGAAAGAGGGAAGCCTGGGGCATGGTCTGATTTGGGCGGGCTCTTTCTCTTGGGTCAGTGGATCGATAGGAAGGAAAAAGAAGTGCTCCTGTGTAAGTGTTCCCCAGTAAACATCTATTTATCATTTATCTTGGGTCTAGTCAAATCATTACATCCTCGACTTCAGGGGCAAACTACTGTACCCAGCAGAGTATTTATTTTGTGGGTTCTGCTTTTTTGCATTTTGTTAGTGTGTGTGTGTGTGTGTGTGTGTGTGTGTGTGTGTGTGTGTGTGTGTGTGTGTCTAGGTCTTACACAGTCCAGGCTAGCTTCACACTTGTTATAGTGACAAGAATGACCTTGAATTTCTGATCCCTCTGGCTTCCACCTCTTGGGTACTGAGACTACAGGTCACAGCTACTATGCCTATTTTCACATGGTGCTGGAGATCATTCCCAGAGCTGTGTGCTATGATATGTACCCAGCCAGACAATTTCCCACCCCTATTTTTCCTCTACTAATACCCTGATGTGAAATGTATCAGATCTGAATTCACAACTGCTCAAGATGTGTTGAGAAGGTTAATTATTCAACTAACAGGGGACAGTGTGGGGTTAAATAGAATTGTAAAAGAAGGAAGGCTGTTCTTTTCAATTTAGGTTGAAGAGAGAAACACCATGCATGGTTTTTATACAAGAACAATGCAATGACTTATCCTGGCTCCCCTTAACAGGCAGTGTGTAATTGCATGGTCTTATCTTGCTGAACTCCGGAGATACAGAAATAAATGACATATAAATCTAGACAAAATTCACTAGAAGTATGTTAAAGCAAAGCTTGCACAAATGTCTACTATTCACTAGTGCCTCAAATCCTGGAGTTTTCTCTGGCACACGAAGGCCAAAAGTATATAAATGTTGAATGGTATTTTTTAATGTGCTAAAACTGACACAAAATACTTTTTAATAGTGCATCTCTGTGTGAGTCTCTGGACAATGAGTGCAGGTTATGTAAATACTAGAAATGTGTGGCCAGGTCTCCTGGAGCTGAAGTTCTAGAAGTTGTGAGTTACCCATGTGGGTACAGAGAACTGAACCCTCGCCCTCTGCAAGACCAGCAAATGCTCTTAACTGATGAGCAAACTCCACAACCTCAAAGTTGTGGGGTTTTGTTTGTTTTTTTACTTATATTTGGTGAGAGATTAAGTGGATTTGAAGTTCTATAAGCTGATCCTAAAGACCAGCATGCCTCCAGACTCTACCCTATGACTGTTAATTGATTTGATGTTGTTTCACAATTCCAAATGGCATAGTTGTAACTCGATAAATTAAAGACCCAGAGACAGATATTGGAGTTCAAGCTGAAGATCAGAAAAGCAAAGCAGCTGGGCACTAGCTCTCACTCTACCTCAGACTGAAAGGCAATCCTGGCTCTACCAAACTTCAGACTGCTGCCTCTCCTCAGTGTGGCTGGAGAATCCTGAGATTTCAATGTCTTCCTATTCTCAATGTGGCTGGAGAATGAATGCCAGCTCTGAGACCTTGTTCCTGTTTTACATACCTCCCTATTTCTAGAATTAAAGGTATGTGATCCCAGGTGCTGGAATCAAAGGTTGTTACTCTTCACTCTTGTGTAGGCAATGGTGGCTTTGAACTAACAGAGATCTGTCTACCTCTTAATCCTGAGTCCTGGGTTTAAAAGTATGTGCCACCACCACCTGACCTCTATAGTTTATGGCTGGCTTTGCTTTCTGAATCCCCAGGCAAGCTGTAATAAATCATAAATAACATATCACCACACATAGTGCTTTAAAGATATTCAATTCAACTCTCATGTAGTTTTGTTGTTTTCTTTTGTTCATGATAAAAAGGGATGAGCTGCCTTGGAGGTCGAAAATAATTAGACTTCTGAAAGCAAAGGAAAGAAAAAAGTTGAGATTTACTTGTGAAAATGTTTAAAGCCCTAGGCTGTATATTGATGGGATGTGGTGTGCTGAAAAAAAAAAAAAAAAAAAAGAACACTGTGTGGGTAAATTATGAGGCTTTCCCAGCCCAAGGAGCACTGATTAAGAGTTTATGATCTGCCTACCAAGTGGCCAGATAGAGCCCCTGTGACCCTAACCACACACTTGGTTATTGGCATTTTGGCACCTTTTCTGCACAGTGGGGGTGGGCATTCCTGACACTAACGGTGTAATTTCCCCATTACTCATTAACCTCAGGGCAGAAATTTAGCATAATCAAATATCCTTTCTCCCCTCCCCACCCCCACCTGATTCAAATCACCAGGGGACTGAACGGGTGGCAAAACTAGAAGGAAGCAACAGGTAGCAAAATGCCCCAGGGTTTCTTGTTAAGCCTTTTAGGTTCTGAATCTACAACTTGTTATAGTTATTTTTGTTAGTAACATGCTAAAAAGGAGTTTAAAACATGAGTAGTAGGTTTAGCTGACCTGAACAAGGGGTTTCCCAGACTGATAGCTGAGAAACCAGCATAAGACTGTTCCAGACCCCCTGAAGGAGGATGTGAATTTGGAGGTCTGGTTAATCTATGGGGCCTCTGGTAGTGGGTCAGTATTTATCCTTAGTATACGAATGGACTTTGGAGCCCTCTCCACATGGAGGGATACTCTCTCAGCCTTGACACATGGGGGAGGGCCTAGGCCCTGCTCCAAATGATATGACAGACTTTGAAGATTCCCGCATGGAAGACCTCACCCTCCCTGGGAAGCAGAAAGGGGACAGGATAGGGGGTGGGAGGCAGGGAAGGAGGGGAGCAAGATGGAACTGGGATTAACATGCAAAAGAAGCTTGTTTCTAATTTAAAA
Source organism: Cricetulus griseus (assembly GCF_003668045.3). Classification (NCBI taxonomy): domain Eukaryota; kingdom Metazoa; phylum Chordata; class Mammalia; order Rodentia; family Cricetidae; genus Cricetulus; species Cricetulus griseus. Next base: position 235,255,082 of record NW_023276806.1, read on the forward strand.
TTGGTTTAATTACAGTTATAAAAATAAAAACAAATCAACAAAACAAACAAACCCATGAATAGTGTGATATGGCCGGAAATGCACTCTTCAGGGAAGTGGCATGTGTAGTCTTTCTTTAGTGAGAAAACATTAATGATATCAAATACCAGAGAAAGTTGTTCAGAAAGTTGTTCAACTTTCTGTCTCTGGTGGATCTGGAGAGAGAGATGGCTCCGTGGTTAAGAGTCCTGATTGCTCTTCCAGAGGACTTGGGTTCTATTTTCACTGGTATCTCACAATTAATGCAAAACATAATCGTGTCTGTTTTGCTCACATCATTTCCCTCTCTAAAACCTGTAACTTCCATTTGTCACTTGAGTAGGTATTATTATAACCACCTGAAAATCATGGAAGAGATGAAGCTTTGATAACTTGCCCAGCTTCTGATAGTCATGAGTGAGTGGACAAGGTTCCTCCCTGTGCCCTATTCCTTGCCCTGCCAATAGCCAGATGCTAATTAGGACCCTAAGTGGCAACACCACACAGATTTTAAAGGACAGAATGACAAGAATTGCTAAACTTAGGTTAAAATAATTCAAAAAACAACGCTGTCATTATATATTATGCCAAGTAATCCCTTATCTCCTAGATTTAAAAAATGCCATTTAATACCTTAGCAAAGCTATCTCCCATTATTTTTATGGAGTCTCACGTAGTTCAGGAAGTTCACATAGTGTTCTTTACAAAGTTTGCACTTCTTGAGTTATATTTAAAAAGAAACTTTCTTAACCCAAATACTTATGAATAGGTAGATGGACATTCTGTTTAGACAGAGAGGATGAATTAGAACTCTATGTTATGTCCCTAATGCAGGCACAATTTCTTAGTTCTCTATTATGTTCCATGAATTGAAGGGATATGTCATTTTAGGAGTTACCCCAAAATAACCTTTGCTACAGCTTGAATCACATTGTCTCATGTTTCGAATGCCTGTTTCCAAAGGCAGAGCTGTTTCAGGAGGACTCAATGCCTACCTGGGAGAAGTTACTAGAGGAGCAGGACATCACAAGTCATACTCAGTTCCTGGTTCTAAGCTTGCTCTTTGCTTACTGGTCTGTAGCAATGTGAGCAGCATCCTCCACACTCTCCTACCAGCATGAACTGAGCTGCACTGTCATTCCTTCCCCACCACAGAGGACTGAAATACTCTGAAACTGGAGCCCAAATCAATCCTTGCTCTCTTAAGGATTTTTGTTTTGTTTTGTTATGTCTTTCGTAATGTACTATGGTCACAGCAATGCAAAAGCAACTAATAAACCATTCATTATGCTTATTTGCATATTCTGAGAATAAGTTTGCTTCAATACTGCTGGGTCAGCCTGAATGTCAACTTGATCCCCTTTCTAAGAAGATGGTGACACAATGATAACTTCTGGTCCTTTCCATGATTAAGGAACAAAGGAGCTAAGATAAGGGAATCCAGCAAAATCTAGGGTGGGCATAGCAAAAGCCAGATACATGTCACATTCTCTATCAAGGTTCCTACTTCTGTAGCAGGCTTCACTTTTGCCCTAGCAGGTGTAGTAACAGATCAATTACAGACAATTATCTACATCTTATGCCCACTGTGGTGACTTTCAGATGCCACTCAAGCCATTTCTCGGGTGCTACCTAGACCCTCCCAAAAAGTTGAGTGTTAAGGCGTCCCTCTGCCTGTTAAGAAAAAACAGATAAGAATTTTGATATGGTTATGTTTCAAATTAGCCCAGGGAAACCTACAGCAGAAATCCTTCCAGTGAGATTTGAGTGGGGTGTAGGAAATAGCCACTTTTTGTACCCCAGTTCCCAGAAAGGACTAAAACGTCCCATTATAGACAAAGTAAATTATACCTTTCCCCTGAATGTTCACATTGTAATGTGGGTAAATTTGGAAATATTTTGTGGGAGTAAGTTTACTACAGAAATAATATAGCCAGTATTCTTTCTAAACCCAGAATCATGTGACTTTTATCCTAGATAATACCCCTTCCCAAAAATGTCCCAGCTGGCTCATTCATGCTACCTGAAAGCAACTGACTTTCTCATGCTTCTCCCTGCAATGTTTCTGTTTACTTCCCAGGCATGCCAGGGAGCTAGGCTTACCAATGAGTCAACGTAGACCTTCTCTGGGACAGCTGCTGTCTCTTTAAACTCCCAATGTAGGGACAGTGATTGGGAATGCCATATCCAAAGCTAGAAATCAGCTCTTGGCTGCACTATAAAACCAATGTAGATTTCTGACTTTGGATGTTAAGTCCCCAAGTGCCTCCCAGGTGCATTCTCACTCACTCCCTGATTATGACTCCGGGTTCTTGAAGACTATGAATCTATCTCTTTGAAAATTCTAATTTCTCCCAATCATGGAATTTGTCACATGCTCTTCTAAAATGAAGTTAGAGGATATTTGGAGATACCCTCTGAGCTACCTTAACCTGCAGTCACAATTACTTCTTATTTCTGTGGGTTTCATGCCTGTCTTAAGTCTTACATGAAAACTATTTTTCTCAGCTTTTCAGACTTGCTGTCTTTTCAGTCTGCTAATCACTTCTAAAGTCTTCTGACAAAGCATACAGTCAACTCTCTTGATCCTCATGATGATTGTCTTCTTCTCCTATGTTTATGGAGTTGGTTTTTTTTTGCAGGACTGGGGACCCCACCAGTGGCCTTGCATAGGCTAGGTAAGTAAGCTATATCTCCAGACTTTCTCCTATGCTTTATTCATGTGATTCATGCTAAGCAACCACAACTATGGCTAATAAGCAATCATAGATGTTTAGAATTTAATCTTTAAACTATAGGATTTCATACTACTGAGTGGTAGGCAAATAGAACAATAGAGTACCCAAAGTAAGTTTTAGGCCCCAAATCATTGTAAGACACGTAAACAAAGCCTTCTGTTTCCTTCATCCACATTTTTGCCTTTCCTTTTATTAAAAAATAATTTTATATGCTATATTCTGACCACACTCTTCCCCTATCCCAACCCTTCCCAGATCTTCCCCACCTCCTTACCTATCCAATTCCACACCATTTCTTTATCTTTTTTAAAACAATCAAATAAAAAAGTAACGACAACAGCACACACACACATAAGAAACTCACACAGAGAGACAAAAAACTCACTGAAGCACAAAGTCAGAACCAAAATATACAAGCAAAAGACCAATAAGGCAAAAAGTACCCAAACAAACTAATATGAGAGAAAATGTCTATAAAATACCATTGAGATCCTTCTGTGTTGCTCAACTTCTGGGCCTGGGCACGTCCTAAATTGTGGTTAATATGTTCAGGGAGAATCTACAAATAAATTCTTAAATAGTGAACATTGGATATCTTTAGCAAAATCTTCCAATATTTCCCCTTGCAGAGATTCTGATAATAACCCCCTTGATGCATCCATTCTTCCCCAAACTGTTAACAGTTATTGAAATCGCAAAATCAGTGAGCAATGAACTAAGCATTGCTGTTCCCTAAGCATGTCTGACTGCTTCCTGTTTATACTCAAGTTGTGGTTGCAAACATAACAAATCCAACAAAGGATGAAGTATGCATTGTATGTATACCCTCCTGGATTATCACATAATGGTAGTGTGGTGCATACAGCAAAATTGATTGACTAAGGAACCAATGACAGCTAGCACTGAGTTCTAAAAGGTAAAAAATGAGTTGCTTTATCAACAACAAATGCCTTGCTTCTTAAGTACAATGTCATCTGAGTAATGTATGGCTGGCTCTTGGTGTGACATTTCATGACTGCCTATCCTATCATAATTAAAAGTCTCTGAGAAACCTAAAAGCTGCTAATGGCCAGGCAAGTGCTTGCCGAATGAAATATGCTCACTAAAATGGATTTTTGAAAACCATTCAATTTATAAGAGACTAAATATGATATGTTTATCACATATAGGGGTTTAAAAGATGAAATGGAAATGCCCTCCCCCGATAATGAAATTGATGCTATCCTAGAGCCTTCATCCAGGGGCTGATATAAGCAGAGGCAGACACCCTCAGCTAAACACTGAACTGAACTCCTGGAATCCAGTTGCAGAGAGGAAGGAGTGAAGAGCAAAGGGGTCAAGACCGAGCTACTGAAACCCACAGAAACTGCTGACTTGAACAAGGGGTGCTCATGGACCCTAGACTGATGGCTGGGAGACCAGTCTGGGACTGACCCAGAATCCCTGAACATGGGTGTAGGTTAGGAGGCCTCGGCGATCTATGGGGCCTCTGGCAGTGGATCAGTATTTATCCCTGGAGTACAAATGGACTTTGGCAGCCCATTTCACGTGGAGGGATGCTCTCTCATCCTGGATACATGGGGGAAGCCCTAGGCCCTGCCCCATACGGTATGACAGACTTTAGGGATCCCCCATGGAGAGCCTCACTCTCCCTGGGGAGTGGAGAGATGTCATGGGGAAGGGGTTGGTGGGAGATGGGGGAGAAGGGGAGGGAGAGGGAGCTGGGATTGACATGTGAAGCAGACTTGTTTCTAATTTAAATTTTAAAAAAGTGATGATTTTCCATGTTTAATGCACTTGGATATTCTATTTTTGTAGATAATTCCATTTGGTGAGAATGGCTATGCTTTAAAATAGGTAACTTTATTTGACAACCCATGGCTTCTGGGAGGAGCATTAATCTCTGTGTTGGAAGTTAGAGTTATATTTTATAGATTAGTAAATTGCTATATGGCTTTTCAAACATCTCCAATATTTGTTATCCTTCCCCATCCCATCCTCCTCCCTACCCTCACAACTTCCTCCAACATAAACCTCCCTCCTTGTCATTTCCCTATTTTTATATATTAATTAGCTCATAAAGTAGCATGTTTCCACATGGGATTTCACTTGGTTGATTTTCCTCTCTCATTCTCCCTGTCCCTCCCTGTCACCAATACTCCCCCTTCTACTTTATTCTATTACAGAATCTCCATAAGCCCTCTTTTTGTTAATTCTCATGACCCCTGTCTAGTTTCTTGGGCTTTGTCCGTGTTTACTTTCACTTGGATGCACATGTTTAACAGTTAAGGTCTAAGAATTGTATATAAGAGAAAACATATGTCTTCCAATGTTATCTTGCTTAGTATAATGCTTTTTCAGTTGTAATATTTTTTCTCAAATTTCATTATTTCAGATTTCTTTATGGCTGAATAAAATTTCAGCTTATATGTATTTTATAATGCATTTCATTATCTATTATCTGTTGGTGGAAATATATCCTAATTTTATTTCATTGATCCTGTAAAAAGAGTAATAATAGATAGGATAATTAAGGCAACTTAGGGTTGATGTGATGAAGTGTCTGGTCCAAGAAAATGGAAATCTGTATGAAAGTTTCTCAAAAAGCTAAAAATAGAACAACCATACAACCCCACTATAGTACTTTGGGGTGTATACCCAAACCATACTACACTGCATTATAGAAATATTTTCTTATCTATGTTTACTGCTACTCTTTCCAGCTGCCCATTATTAGCCTCTTAATAGCCTAAAACAACTTTGAGACACATAGGGGTTCCTTGGGGATTTGTGGGATGTTATCTTCTAAAAGATTTGAGCCCAAGAGTCTCATCTCAGTTGGAAGACAATGGAACACAGATTCTCTCTATGTACACAAAAAAGCCTGAAATGTTTTCATCTGCACATCCTTCCCATGTGCCTGGTTAATATCTAACCACCACCAATTAACATTTCTGTTAATTTACCTGTAACATGCTTCATTTTCCCCTTCAGAATGCACTTGAGATCATGTTAGATTCAGAAACATCATTTGGCTTTGAGTTGTGTTCTATTTCCCCTCTTAACATTAAACCCAAATAAATATGTAGCGCCTTGCTAGATTATTCTTGATTTGCAAGTGAGGTGACATAGAAAACAATTTATCCCTTGGTCACATAGTTTCTGTGCCTTCTGGCCCCAAATTGCTGCTGCTGGTCACTACATCGGGATAAAAGTCTTTCTATGATACACAAAACATAAAATGCAAAGTCTTTTCTGAGAATCACAAAAGCATGCTCCAGTTTATCAGCAGAACTGCCAATCATGTAAAACATTCTCTAGCTTAAGAATTTCTTCAAGAAATAAGGTTGGTGAATGTAATGTATGTCTCAAATACTCATGAATTTGTGTATGTTCATGTAGCCACATGTACATGGTGTTACTATGAGTAAAATGTTGTATGTACATTTCTATGTATAGCAAGCATGTGATGTGCAGATGTATGCAAATAAGTACTTAAGTTAAAAGCATGGATGCATATTTTTTTAAGTTAAAAGCATACAGGCATGCATGTATGCAGACCCAGAATTCAAGATCAAATCTGCCTGATGTGTTCGCTTTTGTTTAGTTTTAAGGGCTACAGAGTTTTCTGGTGTGTTTACCATTAATTGCATAAAGAAGATTTGTCACTGAACCTTCCTTTCCTGGACCCAGTGGTTTGTCTGGATAGAGGAAATTTAAAAGATTAAAGTTGTGATAAATTTGGTGTGTAGGTAAACTGCAAGCAGAAGGAAGATGAAACAAGCACCACAGAGGTGATACCTTTACTTGTCGTTTCATTGGCAAGTCTGCAAGCACATGATAAACATTTTCTCCTCAATTAGCCCATGCATCCATGAAGGACAGCATTCCTATTTTTTAAAAGAAAATAGACGGATCGTGAGATAAGGACAAGGTCAATGTTATAACCAAGATGGCTGGTCATCCCAGGAGGTCCCTCAGCAGTCTTCAACTGAGTCAATGATCTTATCGCATTTGCCTAAAGATGCCACACATCTGCATCCTCAGGGCAGATACCCCTACATGGTTTATGCTAGATGGGTTTTCTGTTGGTAGCTCATCTCTACCTATATTACCCAGCTCCAGAAATAGCTTCACAAGATCCTCTCAGGAAGATTCAAAGGCAATTGCAGCTGAAGCTCTCTGAAAGAAACTTGAAGTAGACACTCCCCTTCAGGGAACTCTGACACATTAATTTCCTTCAGCAACCCCACTTAAAGTTGTAAGTCTGGCACCACGGTGGCGGGGGCTCTAATCAGATACCAAACTGGTGCTGACTGCGTCAGGAATGATGTCAGATGAACGGCAGTCCCCCGACCACTGCCTCATTTGGAGCAAACACTGAAACACTTGTTTTTTAGGCTACTTTATGACTTGCTTGAAAAATGACTTTGCTCACCATGGAAGGCCAATAACGTATGAGGTGTTACCCAGGATTTTAACACTTCTCCTGCATGCACGGCATTCTTTATGTTCACATAGCTACTCAGTGAGGGCATCAGTGAACTACTTATGGCATCAATACCTTCTATCAGGGGAGTAACTGCATGGCAACAGCTGTGTTGATACTTCCCTGTATATAAAATCTGGTAAGAAACCATATTACCAAAAGTACAGGAAGAAATGTTTTCATTTTACACCATATGGTTTGGCTTATATCGGATTTACACATTTAGAGTTTCTTATTTACTTTTAATGGTGGTCTTTCACCTCAGGTACATGAATGTGCTTTTCACCTCTGCTCTTCGGGGACTGTGCCTGTCAAAGGCCCTGTCAGATGCAGTCTAAGAATTCCCTGCCTCTCCTATTGGCAGATTCTCCAGTCTCCTGCTTTCTCGTAGAAAACCACATTGTCTGAGAAGCAGCGAGGGGAACTGTAACAGCTGCACTGGGACCTCAACTGGGACATCATGCTACTCTTTGTGACATACATGTGATTCTTTCCCTCAGTCACTGTGGAGTTACCACAAAGAGAAAAGCTCCTTAGACATTCCCACTCTTCTGTACTGCTAACTGGATAACCAGGCCCGAGCCTGGCCTCCTTCTGGAAATTATTTGGTAATAGGAAACAGACCTGAGTCAATGTTGTGAGGTGAGCATGTGACCTTTGACCCTCAGAGACCCGGTGCTGAGCCTTTCTGGAGGTTGGTGGTCTCCACCTACTCCACAGCAAGTATTTTCAGTGCCACCAAATCATATGGCATTTGTGAGCAGCAGTACCGTGATCCCAAAGAAGAATCTGTAACCATGGACAGCAGGGACCACACTGTACACTATTCTCTTCTATCATCGCTGATTCAGATACACTGGTATTCTTACTTTAATTCCAGTGTTTTGTAGTAGATCCACTTTTGATGGAGGTCAAGGTAGCCTATCATTCACGATTTAGCTTCAAGCGTTTCTGTATTGTGATCTGTATTGTCATTCTTTGGAGTCATACTTCTAATACCTTCTATTTAAGAAATGTCAACTAGAACAGATGGCAGGAACATCACAATAATATGTTTTTCACCTTCCAGTACAACCTCAGGATCAATTCCATTATCAACTATGTTCCCTTGATGACTTTAGAGATGCCTATGCCATTGCAGAATATTAAACTGATATCACCCATCTGCAAATAGCTTTACACTATATTCACAGGTCCAAAATAAAGCTACATACACTGGGAAACTCCGATTCTTCCATTAGCTCAGTATCCCAGCTTCCATAAGTCAATTACATATGAAGCTAAGTTTCAGTGGCTCTGAGACTAGTGGGAGCCACAGTGCTTGGGTTCAAATCCCAGTTCTGCCTCTAATTGTTTGTGTGACTCTGGGTGAAGTACTTAACCTCTAGGCATCTCATTATTCTTATCTGTGAAATGAGGCTGATAACAGTATCTTTGTTGGAGGGTTGGGGCTTGGCCTATGTGAAATGCTTAGAACTGTGATTGGTACACAGTATGTTACAGAAAGGCTCTTATCTCATAAAGAACATCAACTGCAAACTTTCTCTAATTTGACAGGCATTTCCAGAAGACCATTTGATGATGAAGGCACTTTATGTAAAAATCTAAAAATAAATGACCTGTATGAGTTATTTTCTAAGGGAATGAAAGAGAGAGACAGAGACAGAGAACAGAGACACACACACAGAGAGAGAGAGAGAGAGAGGGGGGGAGGGAGAGGGAGAGAGAGAGAGAACAAAATCATGAGACAACACCACCAGGCACATTCAATGTTTGACCAGCCAGTATTACAGAGACTTATACATAGACAAAAAGTATAGATGGCTTCCTGTTCATTGGGGCTCAATTTTTATCCAACAGTAAGTATGCCTAAGATGTCCTTTATTCATTTGATTCCAAAATAATATTCCCAAGACTCTCAAGATTCTAAGAAGCATTGATTCTTGAAATGCACCTACTTGGGCTCAAACAATCAAACCACAGCAAAAAAAAAAAAATAGTAAGATGAGTTAACTGGAGCTTAACATTGGGCAGTGAATAGACCTTAGGACTGTAAGAAAATTCTAACTGCACTGATGCTTCCCGTATTGCTTGGCTGAGACACTGCACTGTTCTGAAAGACACGCACAGAGTAGAGCTTTTATGGGCCAGGTCCAAAGGTTTTTCTGACACTGAACAGCTAACCGGAGAAACTCTTCCTGTGCTGGAGACTCCTGTCATTCTTAGCATAGAATGATCAAAGATGTTCAGGCCACTCATGAGCAAAGTCCTTTTTCATGTATAATCTTCCTTGCAGCACCTTTAGAGGTTTGTTGTTGTTGTTTTAAGGAAGCAAAGAACATAAACACCCCCAGAGTGAGGTGAGCCACACCCTGGGCTGTAATAAAAAGGGATTCTAACTCTGTGAGAAATGCATTTGATTTATCTAGACTATAACTGAAACATTACTTCAAACACACATTTCGGATCTCAGCCCTGAATAACCTTCCACAACACAAATTCCAGTTTAAGAAACTTATGTTTATAAATTATTTTTAAGATATCTAATATAAGAAAAATCATTACAAAATTAAAAGCATCATCCCTTCCTATATGTCATGCCTATTTTGGGGATTGCTGTTAGTGATGGATTACATATCTTCTGCTCATTCCTAGAAACAAATGAGATGAAAGTGTGCATGCTATCTGGAAACACACAAAATTTTTCTAGAACTTTGAGATGCTCATTTTAAGGCTCAAGAACTTTTGAAAATGCTTCCAAAAATTTGGGGGGAAATGCTGTGCATTATCACATTCATGCCTCAAAGGGCTGCATTTCATATGAAATAAAGATTCTGAACTGGGCGTTGGTGGCGTACACCTTTAGTCCCAGCACTCGGGAGGCAGAGGCAGGCAGATCTCTGTGAGTTTGATGTCAGCCTGGTCTCCAGAGTGAGTGCCAGGATAGGTTCTAAAGCTACACAGAGAAACCCTGTCTTGAAAAACCAAAAAAAAAAAAAAAATGATTCTAGTGATTGGGTTTTCTATCAATATGAATCATGAATTCTTAGAAAAATGGGTGATGTTAGGTTCCAAAAATGTTTAAGGAATATTAGTATGATAGAAATTAAGAAATACGTTTATTGGAGAATTATGTCAGAGCTGGGAAAATGACTCATTGTGGGGCAAGCATGAGTGCCTGAGTTCAGATCTCCAGCACCCACATAAACAGCAAACAGGTTTACCAGACAATTTGTAATTCCAGAACCCAAGAAACAGACACAGAGCATCACTGGGAAAACTGCCTAAATAGACTAGTCAAATCTGCAGGCTCTGGATTCAAGTAAGTGACCTGGCTCAATAAGTAGGGTGAAGAGCCATTGAGGAAATACTCAGCATCAAGTTCTGGTCTTTGTACCCCCATCCCCTACACACACCACAGACATGCACACAGACATATACACACATGCACAAGCACACACATGGGCATACACACAGACATGTGCATAAATACACAAGAGCCTCATCACACAAACATGCATGAACATATGAATACACACAACACACATAAACCCACACAAAACAAAGGAATTGTATCATGTCAAAGAGATATAGCAGACAAATTGAAGATGAGAAAATTTAGTCAAAGTATAACTGCAGTGAATGAAGGCACATCATGAATATATGAATTTCTAATGATGTACCTCTCCCTGAAAAATTCTACATTTGGAAATGGGATATGTAGCATATTGCCAAAAGCCTCAATGAATACAGGGCAAAGGTCTTGAATATCTCATGTAAACTGTATTTCAAGATAACTAAGTAACTGCTCTGTGTACTGTTGACCAGTTGATGCTTTTAAAAATTAAGTAAAAGTGTATGAGGAGCATTATAGTAGTGAAGAACGACGACTTCTGACCCTGCTGATGCATCTTAGCAATAGTGAGAGCAGGATGACCAGACAGGTGCCACATGGAAGCTGCAGTACAATTGTAGCACCATCTACAAATAATTAGAACTGAATTTAATGTAATCAGCCACAAGCTACTAAGTAAATCCAAGAGACAAAAAAAAATGGCGATAGAAAGCAACTGAACAAATGCAGAATGCAAAACCTTCTGATTATTCTATCAAGCCAAGGTAATAAATGGACCAAAGAAACCAACCTAACAACAATGTACATTGCACTGGTGTTATTTGGATCCTTGTTGCAACAAGCCATATGCAGACAGACATTTTAAAGCCCATCAGTACTTTGAATAAAGATTGGCAAAAAGAGTGCAGATTGTATTTGATAGTTATTCAAATATAACTAATGGGAGAATACTTGTACTTATTCTTGGTGTTTTCTGACTAATATCCTTGGCAACAAATGAGTACATGTTCTGAATTGTTTCTGTTAAAAACAGTGGCAATGAAAATGATGCTAGACTCTCAATGAAGCATCCTGAGACAGCATAGAGGTGCATAATACCTTTCAAAACCACTACTGAATTTGGGGTCACCTTCCCACTTCAGAACAAAAGGGAATTGAGAGCATTGCCTCAATTCCACAGGAGCAAGTGTTTGCTGTTTTCTACTAACACAGCAGCCCTTTGATGCTCCAGGATCCTAGATGACAGCTGGAAATGCTGCAATCTGAGGAAGAACCAGCTCCAGCCTCACACAGCACTCTCTGAAAGATCCAGTTTGTTAGTGAAATAGCAGGTTGTCAACGCCATTGATATCTAGTGTCTACACATATTCTAATACTGGTATCCATCATTCTGGCAATTGTATTCAAATATATATTTTGTAGCTACTTTATGAAGAATGAAAAAGATCCTTTTCAAACAAATAGAATGGCAACAGTCACTCCTGTGAGGTCTGCAAAGGTCAGAAGTACATCTGCAAAGTACATCTACTGAGTACTTGGGAAGAACTTGTACAGTTTCTGATCTGCATCTGACTTCTAAGTATTAGTGAGTAAAAGTAATGTAAGTGTTTGCTTAGGCTGTTGCCTAAGGTCCCTCCAGGTCCTTTCTACCTACTATTGCACCAAATCTCTTACCAAGCCAAGGAGTCTGATAATGTAAAAACACCTTGAAGCTTTTGCTCCCAAATCCTTTCTCGCTCATAAGTAGACTAAGAGTTGTGGTAATGGGTGGCAGCCCTGCCAAGCCGAGTAGAAAGAGAGAGCCTCTGGGTCTATATACTGAAGGTTAATTGTGCATCAAAAGGAAACCTGAGAAGCTGAGTTCTGGAAGCCGCCACCAGCTGCTGGTCCATTTCTCCCGGTTACCCAGAATATATGGAATGAACACACTAAGCAGCATAGGAACTCATAGCAGGATTTTTATTGAAGTCACCAAGTGTAGAGAAGGCTAATTTAAAATCAACCATGATTTTAAGCAGGGTCTGAAAGTTTCACCTGTGAGTCAACACTGCAAGCCTGTAAATAAAATTTGAGTTAATGAAAGTATTCTTTATAAAGCCCTATAATTCAATTTAAAAGAAAAATTTAAATGATACATTAAGAGCTGGACCATGATTTCAGTTGAGTTGTATATTGGCCTTTCATAAGGAGTTTTGAAAGACTCTACAGCTTTTTATTAAAAAGAAAGGACACCTGTTAAGGTAGGTAATGACCCTATCCAATTATGTAATTGATTACATATATATGATCTATATAATAAATGTACTTTATTCATGAATAAATGTATGTGTGTATTTATTCAACAAATATATGCAGTGACTACTGTGTTCCATATATCACTCAAAGAGCTTAAAACACTCAGTAAAGCTTGTGTTCAAGTGAATATACAACAACAATGAATCTACAAGGGTGAAAATTTCCCCAGATCTGGAGATGGAAGGAATACTACAATTTTGTAATATAATTTAAAAAATGTGACTTTTGTTAAATGAATACTTTCTCCACCAAAGGAATAGCTTATGTTTATTGCCCACCAGCAGACTGCTGCTTGACTCTTAGGTCTATAGACAGGTTTAAATTTTGGGTGGCACAATAACCATGAGAACTGAGGTTTAAAAAAAAAACCTGCTCTTCTGGACAGGAATAAGATAGTCAAAAGATTTCAGGGACTTTCTTGTGAGCTCTGAGAAATTGCTTAGAGGAAGACTGTATGAATGAAGCCAAGAATGGCTTTCAAAGCCTAGCTTCCATGCCAAAGAATGTGAATTATATCTCAAAAGAGGGTAGGTAGAGAGATGATAATTGAAGGATATTGGTTCTGGAAAATACAGTTTCTATGCATCCAGGTCAGATAACAAAAAGATTATGTAACTAAGAATACAGGCGATAAACTGCCATTGTTTTCAAAAGATAGCTCCAATGGCCTTTCACACCCTTCCCTCTACCTCATTTCTTATGATGTTTAGAAAGAAAACACTGCTGAGAGAGAAGATATTATGACAGCCTCACATATATAAGAAAGTTTGGAGTGTTTACACTGTTTATGATTCATTGCTATTCCCTTCTCCATGGGAAAACTTCACCAGTGAAACATTCGCATTCTTCCATTGTAAAATAAAGGCTTAAAAATAATACCCATCCATCCTTGTAAAAACGACAAGCCAATTTAAACTGGGGAGATGACTCAAAATAAGTTGGGGAAGGGTACCAAGGAGTTTTCGTTTACTGACTTTTGTTGGCTTGCTAGATAAGAAATACTCCTTCACTTTGATGTTGGCTGATCTCCCATTGACCCGAAGAGCCATGGTGCAGCATCCATCACCAATTGAACAGAAGGATTTTGCTCTCTGATTGCATCCATTGACACTTTTTCTTCCTGAAGACAGATTGTCTTCTTTCTTCATGAGTCAATTTAACTCAATTCAATTTTTATTTCATTCAAAATCTGAAAGCATGCTGTTTGTAGGGGCAAAAAAAAACTTCTATGCAAATTTCAATAGAATGATGTATATAATTTTAATATTACCACAACATTTTAGGATATAAATATCTGCCTTTTTTACTTAAGCATTTCTGTAACCACAACATCAAAACAGCCTTGATGTTTGCAGAAGAAGAGCAGTTTCATTGAGTTGGTGTGTGCAGTTAAAAATCAGTCACAGAAGAAAACACTGTAGGCTGGTTTACAGCCCCCAAATTTACTGAGCCAGATGTGGGTGTTTTAAAGTATCATTGATGGGCTAACCTTCTTTGAGAGGTGAAATGAAGTTCTTTTTAAAAGTGCCCTAAGAATCTGCCTCACTTAAGAAACCAATGGCATCTGAGGTGATAACAGAATGGAGTCATTTCAGGCTGGCTGCCCAACTTGACTGAAAACTTAGTGACAGATAAAGCATAAATCAGAGCTCTTATCATTCCCAGTCCTTGCTTGCCAAATGGGGGTTTAGTTTATCAGCGACCTGGAGGCCCACAGACTGCTATTCCCCTTCGAGCTGGCCAGCCTGGTTGAGCTGGCTGGAAGCTAAATGGCTGTTTTAAAACATGTTCATGTAAACAAGCTGGGGGAAGACTTCCTTGAACTGCCAGTTACTAAAGTGTCATCCATCTCACTAAACTGTACATTTGATAGGGGCATATCATCTATATCTACAAAGAAAACAAATAATAAAAAAAACAAGTTCCGTGGTATAGGCTGGGACCTCTCATGGTGATAAAAGTACTAAGAATTAAATTGCCTGACTCTAACAATGTCTGAGCACTCAAAGGAGATGGGGGTTGGGGTGGCATGGGAAGAGGTGGAGTTCTTTGTTGTTGTTGTTCCATTTTGGTTTGGAAAAAAACATGTGGTAGCTCCTTTAATTTTCATGCAGTCTTATATGAATTGAAGTATGTTTTCATAGATTTAAAGGGACAATTCCAGGAATGTGTTGGAAAGATGTTTCCAAACAAACTCTCCCCCCTCATTTTTTCATCCACTTTATGAGGAAACAATGTGTTGTCCTAGCCATAGTTTTGAAAGCTCACACACCCTCCAACATTTCTGCCTAACATGGGAATTTACTGATACTTGCAAAGTGCTAAGCTATTTTTTATACAGGCACCAGTAGATTTGGGTTTTGTTGATTTTGTTTTGTTTTTAAAGTAGCAATAGTCCAAGTGGTCCCTGTTTTGAAGAATGGATGCACATGGTTTTGGAAATAGATAGGGCAACTCCACTTAGAAAGCAAAAATATGCGACCATTATAAGAGGCCAAATTGCCATGTGCTGGCTCTGAAAGAGGAGAGACATTCCAGACAAAGATAGAAGGAATGGATGGAACTAACTATGCTTGGCAAGGTTAAAAATGTTTAAAGGTAAAGTTGATAGTTTAGGAAGAAGGCAATAGATTTCTAATAGGAAGATCTAGTTAAAATTGCTTTCCCTCAGTAATGTACTAAGGATAAATCTCATAGTGATGAACTCTACTATAAGTTCCTCATGTGGTGGAGACATGAGATGCATATAAATGTGCGTTATTTTTGGCTGCCCCCAGATATTCTACCATGTGTTGTGAGAGTTCTACTTCCTCTCTCAGGATTGGCTCACAGCCACTGAAAATGCAGATGTTTCCACTTAAAAATTAGTACTTGTATATAAAGATACAGCAAACACCTGTTGCACACTCAAGATAGACCCATATGACTGAACTGAGCTTTGTAAAGGTGGAGGACAGGATGCTTTGTCTCAAAAAACCAAAATCCCGGCTGGGAGTCACTTCATATGTCCTTTGCAAAGCACCACAGGCATAAGAAGTGCTCTTAACTTACTGGAGAACTTCTATTTAAATAGAATGCTTTCACTTAAGAAGTTTGGTGTTTTCCTTCAGTGACTATTTCTTCACTGAGTAATTAAAGACTACGGGAAGAGCTTATCTTGCACAGCATTTTAAAATAGCAAAATTGTTAGAGAAACTTGTTAATTTATGGATACAGATGACTAACCCATATCTCTCTGATAAAACATCCGAGCTTTATTATGCTTAAGAGTAATAAAGTAATCTTTGTTATATAAATAAATGCATTACACCAAACTTGGGGATGAATGGGGTCAGGGTGAGTTTCAGCTCTTTTGTCTACTCAAGCTATGGAAATGCAGACATTTGATATTTTTTAATTATTCAATGTGTACTTATTTATCAAATAGTTTCAAATAGCTATTGTGTCCTCTAGTGCCGAAACACACTTAACAATATACTTACAGACATACAAGGGATTATTATAATAAAAAGCAGTTTTACATATAATATGAAGTTTATAACAGTAAAAGACATAATGATAAAATACACTGTTTATATTTTCAGGAACTTTCAGATTTTGACGTGTTTGAAAATGTAAATTTTGTAAGAGAATGATGAAGCACCGTTAAGCTTAGGGAGGTTATAATTAATTAACATCTTAGAGAAAAAAATCAAAGGTGGCTTCAGATTGAGGTTCACAAAAATTTATAAGGACTGGTATCTTGTCCCACCCTGTCACCAACATTCAGAGGCTCTCAAAGTATCTGAGGAAGAACTGCTATTGGGGCCACTATGGTAAATCGTCTCCTCCACTCACACATATCTGAGAAGACCTCACCTCATTATCACTGCCCTCCAGAGAATAGAAAGCCACAAACTTTCCGAGTACTAAACAAGCCCAACTCTGCAGAAGCCATCTGGTCACCCTCCGACCTTCATATTGCAATCCAAGCTAGTCTCATTGGGTGCACAGCAGTCACTTCTTAAATTCTACCTTATAACTCTCTCCTTTCTGCTGAACAGTGCAATCCCTGCCTTTCTAGAAGGTGAACCTCACTTTCCTTTCCTTTTGCTAGTTTTTATAAGGTTTTCCTATTAAGTATATATTCTGTGTTAGCCATACCCTCCAACCTGCCGGTCCTTTCTTTTCTCCTTCTCTCCCATTTGTTTCCCTAGACAGTTTCATTTCTACTCTCATATCATATATATGCTCATGATCTTTATATGCAATATAAACTATAGTAATTACCAGAGAGAGAACATTTAATTTGTTTTCTGAGACAAAAAACACAGTTTTTCTTCTCATACAATAAAATCTGAACATAGTTTCCCCTGCTTTTGCTTCTCCCAGTTCCTCCCTACCTCCTTTCCCATCCCAATCCGACTCCTTTCTATCTCTCATTAGAAAAGAACAGGCTTCTAGGCAATAGCAACAAACATAATCAAATTAAATGTAATAAGATAAAATGAAAACCATCATATCAAACAAGCCAATGGAAAAATAAAAGAGCCCCAAGAGAAGGAACAAGAGTCAGAAACCCACTCACTTACACACTCAGGAGTCCCACAAAAATACTGGCCTAAAAGCTATAGTATGCATGCTGAGAACCTGGTGCAGACATGTGTAGGCCCTGTGATTGCTGCTTTATTCTCTGTGAGTTCATATGAGCTTTGCTCAGGTGTTTAAGAAGGCTTGTTGTCCTGTTGTCCTCCTATCCCTTCTGTCTCCCACATTCCTTCTGCCTCCTCTTCCATGGGGTTTCCTGGGCTCTGAGGGAGGGATTTCATAACACATCTTGCTTAGAGCTGTGTGTTCTAATATACCATATTTTCTTTACCCATTCCTTTATTGCTGGACCCCTAGAAATGGTTCCTTAACTTAGCTAGTGTGAATATCTTATTTTGATTCTTAAGTAAAATATTGATATTATTATATTATCTTCCATTTAGTATTATAACAATGCCAACTCTTCAATAAGGAGATAAAAGATTTTGGACAAAGTCTGGCTTAGGGGATAGAATAGGCTAGAAAACTGAGTCACATCTGCTCTGGGTCAGGGAAGCATGAATGTGGTACACATGCACACATGCAGGCAACACACACACACACACACACACACACACACACACACACACACACACACACACACACACACACACACACACACACACACACACACATACAAAATTACAATGAAAAGAGTAGCAAAGAAATGCCAGAAACCAAAGAATAATTTAAATAAGGATCACAGATTCAACATAAACAACCAGTTTCAAGTCTTCTACAGGCACAACTTTCCTATTTACAAACACAATCCCTTCAGAAAGGCTTTTTCTTTGGGATCAAGTGAACTAAACTGCCAGTGATTTTATTGAAAGCATGGATTCTCATTATATGTTCTACCTAGCCTCATGCAAAACATAATGCTCAAAACCTCCCTTGTCTTAGCTCTTTTCCTCTGTTGTCAGGTGATTTTAGCATCCTCACTCCTAGTTTTCAAGTTTCTATGACCTTAATATGACATTTATGTTGGGTGATTAATTGCTATTAAATGGCACTGTGCCCACTAAACAAGGCCTTGTTGGCATAGTAGTCAGTTACAATGCTTAAATTCAGTGTGATAAGCTTACACACACACAATTAGATGGAGGAATATCTAATTTGTCAAAGCTCTTGCAGCTTAATTTTCTGCCACAAGGCTTGAAAGGAACGGTGGCTGAACAAAAGCTTCAGATTTATTGCTCGTGGGTCTTTAGTAAATTGGTCTTGCCCATTGTCTAATTTCATTTTGGACATTTTGGGAGACATTGAGGAGCAACTAAATTGAAACCTCCTTAAAAATGGGCCTGAGGGTTCCTGATCAAGAACTTGAAAGCTAAGTGGCAAGATATGATTGTCTCTTCTGAGGCAGACAACAACCAATTTGCCTGGCCAGAGCTTTCCCTGCTGGATAATTGCATAAAAAGAATAAATGTCAGTAAAAGGATGAAAGATTCATGGAGGGAAATAAAAATATAAACCAGGTCCCAAAAACATCAGGCTGAAACAGACCACAGCTCTATTATGAGAAAAATAAAACAGGAGCAGCAAAAATTTCTTCTAAACCAGTTATTGCAATCATAATTATCTTATTGTAACAATAGTTGGTTTTCCTGGCATATGTTTTCAAAGCCGGTGAGAATTTTCTAATTGAAGAAAAATGCAAGATGCCTTTCTCTTGCCATCTATAGAATAACAATTACTCTTCTCTTTGATCCATAGGAAAATAGTGACTATGAGCATTTTCTGTTTATTAGAAAAAAATATTTGAGCCTAATAAGTAAACAACATAAGAATACACCCAGTGAATATCCCACTAACATATTTTGGGTTACTGACAGTCTGCTAATATATAGTACATTTCCCTGTTTTGAATTCACAAGTAGAATCTATATCCAAATATACAATGATAGCACATGCCATGAGGGAAGCTGAAAGTAAGGGCTAATATTGTCAGAAATGGGCTAGAGGATTATCTCAGGAAGAGAAGCAATATGAGTATGAACTAGTAGGCTGGTGGTGTCTGAGTAAACTGTTGCTGGAAAATGACAATTCATATCTCGTGGGTGTGGGCATTATGAGGTACAAATAAAACCTGATGCTGTGAAGGTACAAGGTGAAATTACTCCATATGTAAATCAATATTGCATTAGGTCATTTATACATATTTCCACTTTAACATCCTTCGGTGAGGTGATAGTGTATTCAGTAGGGTCTAGACCAAGAGAGTCTCCAAAGGCAGTTGTCCAAACAAGAGGGAAGTTTTATTCTTCCTTGAACAGCAGGCTCAATGAGAGGTGGAAGGCCAAAGCAAGTATGTATCTGAGCTCCACGAGGTCATAGGCCTTCAGAAGTATTGCTTGTAAAATAAGTCTGGTGTCTGCCATGACTCGTAGGATTGCCCTCACCTCAGGTTGAAGCCAGTTCACTAGACTCCTGCCTGCTTTCTTACTTCTGGGTAAGAGAGAGTGGAGAGCAAGAAGGCTCTTTCCTAAGGGTGACTTGGGAGTGGGATCTATACCCAACATTAAGAATCTAGCCAGGTCTATGATGACAATTAGGGTTCCCTCCACCAAGATATCTTTCATTGCTTTTTCTCTCGGTACCTCATGGACTCTGAACTGACAGCTAGGGAGCCTGCCTGGGACCAAGCTAGGCCCTCTGCTTGTGGGTGACAGTTGTGTCTATCTGTTTGTGGGAACTCTGGCAGTGGTACCAGGATCTATCCCTAATACATGAACTGGGTATTTGGAGCCCATTCCCTATGGTGAGATGCCTTGATCAGCCTTGATGTAGGAGGGAGGAGATTGGTCCTGCCCCGACATGACATGCCAGGCTTTGTTGACTCACCATGGGAGTCCTTACCCTTTCTGGAGAGTGGGTGGGGTGAGTGAGGGAGGAGTAGGGTGAATGAGGGAGGGGTGGGAAGAGCAGGGGGAGGGTAGGGGAACTGTGGTTTGTATGTAAAAGAAATAAAAACAACTTTAAAAAAATCTAGCTGGGAGGCTTGTGTCTTAAAGTTCAAAGAGTTCTATGACTCTCAGAAGGGGAGATCAGACACTGAGACAATCAGTTTCAGAGCGTAGATATTTGGTCAATGCTCACTGCAGAACTAATAATCGAATAACTGATGAATGGACAATTGAGCGTTTCTGTGTCTCAAACAAAACAAACCTTAACACTAGCATCAGTGACTCCTTAGTTCCTTTTTGTAAACCAAAAGAATTGAAAAAATGTTCTAGAAAGGTGAAGAAAAACTGGAACTGTCAGAGAAACACTGGGGCATCACTTGTAAAAGCAGCTTCCCCTTACGAAGTGTTGTCTCCTTGATTAAGGGAAGAGCTTCTTCACCAGATAAAAGACAGTTGCTAACTTCTCAACCCCTAGGCCCTGTAGTAGTCACACAAACTCCACAGCTCTACTCTATCAGCCATGTCCTCTCATCATTTTCAACAACCCATGTCCATTCTGTGCCTTTGTTCCAGTTGTTATGAAATGGCCTTCCCAAGGAAGAAAGTGCATAATGGGTTACATATCCCCAAGTCTCCAAGTGTTCCTCCACCTCCTTGTAGCAATATCCCATGTTCACCGGAAAAATGTGGCTGACAAATGGGATGACGTCTCTGTTCATAAAATACTTGCCTTGCAAGTATAAGTGTCTGAGACCCTATAACCCATGTTAAAAAAAAAAAAAGCCAAGTGTTATAGCACGGATGCTTACAATTCCATGCAAGAAATAGACAGATCCCTGGCTTGCCAGTCAGCCAATCTAGCTTATTTGGCTAGTTACAGGTAATTTAGAGACCCTATCTCAAAAAAGTAGATAGTTTTAAGCAAAAATGTAAGTATTCTTACCACAAGTGAGGGTGCTATGCAAGCCTTGGGAAGACAAAGGCCTTGCTAACAAGCACTGGCAGGCAGGGTGTTAAAAACAATTGATGATGGGGGCTCAGCCACCAGGAATGAAACTGAGGGAGCTGTCAGGGGACAAGGAAAAGCAGAAGGGTTGCAAAGGTCTGGAGTAGTTGAAGTAGTTGAAACTTGTCTGCCAGGGACCTTTCTTTTTGACAGTTCACATCCATCTTAAGCAGAATCCATGTTTATTGTTATTGTGCCAGGTTTGCTTTGGTGTGCTGCTGCTCCTCTGGGGAGTCCAGAGGTTTGAGTTTTCAAATTTCAAAAGCATTGGGGATTCCAAAATGACAAAATGTAAAGGGTAGCCTGCAGCACAGTTTTCTTTGGAGGTTTTAATCATAATGCCCTGCATAGTGTACTAGGAGATTTCCTGCCTACTCTGTCTCCTCTTTTCCTATAGTATCTAAGGAAAAACCAAGTGCCCCTCTTAAATACCCTATAAAAGTTTTAGAAGCATTTTGTACCATTCTGTCCTCTTGAAGATTTTACTTTCCGTTTTAGCCAAATTAATGTGTAAGGGCTGCCACTGACACCATGTAATAAAGTCGGTTACAGGTAGAAAGTCTAATGCTGTCATATGACAGCTGTGGACACTCTGTAGAATTTGGAAAATTCTATGAATGCTGGGATATGTCATGGCTCTCTGAGCATTCTACACCTTCTGAGATGTCACAAGACCCTCAACAGCCTCTGTTGAACTTAAACTGTAAAAGCTGACTTTGATGGATAGATGTCTGATAGAAGTGATCAAAACATTGTCTAGGCCAAAAGGCATAAAGCAAGATCAAACTCCCATAATTCGAGCATGACAAAGGAATGGTTGCAAAAGCAACACACAGTCATCACGACAGACACCACATGAGTTATTTCTTTCCTGCCCTGTCTTACCACAGTTGCCTCCCACTTGGTTACACATGGCAAGCTTTCATCTAACCTCAGCTGCAAACCCCCAGTCTTATCAGTAGATCTGCACTCCCCACAACCGGAGCAGGATGAAGTACATGTCTCCTCTGGTGCAAAGGGATTGACATCATTATTATTTTAATTAGCAAGTTGCCAGTTTACATTTTTTTTCTCCCCTTTCTCTCCTTTCCCTCACCCAGTGTCAGTCCCCAACACACACACACACACACACACACACACACACACACACACACACACACACACACACACAATAGTTCACTACATTTAGTGGAAAAAATAAAACTGGGTGTAAGTGGAGGACAGGAGATTCTGCAATAATGCAGCTTGTTTCTTTAGCTGTCACAATACTCCTCAGATCGTCGACGTGGTCATGTGAGGGATGGCGACACTGTCATACTGAGGTCTTAAACTTCTTTGTGACAAGTTAGCTTTTAAGAAAGAAAGAACAGGGTGTTCCCTTGAATGGCTTATTCAAAGGAAAAGAAACTATCTATTCATTTAATTTTATATTTATCAAGAAAAACAAAACAATAAGAATAAATTTTAAATGCTGACAAGTTAACAATAAACAAGTAAAATAAAAATAATAAGCATGCTTTATCAAGGGTGATCATTCAAATAAGTTTGCTATACATAAAATTACTTTTTGTTCAGCTTTCCTTGTGAATTTTTATACATACTCTTCTCTAAGGATTGTGCATTTTGCATGCATAACTTAACTGAAAGGCTTTCCGAGACTTCAGGAAGAACAATGATAAGCATGTAACAATCTCCTCAAAGGTTCTTTTAAATTTCTCAGTGCCTTAAAAAAAAAAAAAACAAAAAAAAAAAAACAAAAAAAACAGGTTTGGTGACACACACACATGCTCTGCGACTTGGAAGAATCAGCTTCCTGTTATAATCAATACAGATGACTCTTAGACATAAAAAATTAGACAAATATTTTAAATGGTGGAACTTCCTAGGTATATGTAGATGCATATACTCTGCATGAGTTTATTTACTTTATACACTTTCTCTTCTTTATTTCTTCAAGGCCTTGTAATGTCAATAAGTAAATCATAACATCATGCACTTGAGGCCCAGTCACTAAAGCAAGAAAATGTTTGTTCAAAGAATGAGGGTCGGTGCTGGGTGATTACTCGCCTTTGCTCACTGTAAGTCTCCCAAATACGGACACTATTTTTAATTAGAGTACACCAACTGGATATCTGATACCCAGAAAACATACACCAAACTACTATTACACAGACTGAACAGCTTATATTTAGGAATATACACATAGATACAAACATACACACAATAACAATTAGTGAAAAAAATGCCATGAATTTGAAGGAAGTGGGGAGGAGTATGTGGAAGGGATTGGAGGGAGGAAAGGGAAAAGAGAAATGTAATTATATTATAATCTCAAAATTAAAAAGGAGGAAAAAAAGTCAGCTAAAAACTATCACATATTTTATATATTTGCAATTATTTGAAAAACTGTGCATGCTAATAACCATATTTTTTAAAATAAATTTATTTATTGATATTTTTCTCTTTTATTTTATACAATGGTTCATCTTCTTCTTAAGTTTATGTTATTTTACTAATACTCAGAATGCCTCATTCTATAGTCTTAAGCATATATACCTATTGAATGCCCCCCATCTTGTTCCATTTTGGTTATGGCACTTGAGCTGAGGATTTAAAGTTTCTCCAGAGAAAGATATTTGCTGATCCAAAGTATGGACCCAAAGTTAGAAAGTTAAGAGGACATGGAGTGAGGGTGTGTGTCCAATGGCATGCCTGCTCCAGTAAGCCAGTGACCAATGCAGGGGATAGCTGATTAGACAAATGCTTACTTAGTAGGGAGGGTAACAGAAGGCAAGAGGCATAGACTAGGACCACAATGACTAACCAAACAACATGTTTTAGTTCTTCATAAGATAAAAACGATTATATTCAACTGGAATTTCATGCTCTAAACATGAGCTGGTATAAACGTCTCTGGATTAAAATATGACTCTTATTCTTTTTCATGTTGGATTGTGGAGTGAAATAACCAGGTATTCATTTAGTATTCAGCTGATCTACATCATAGCATAAGCTAATTTTTAGGTGCAGAAGACACAAGAGTATTCAAGAGTTTCTCCTCTCAGGATTCACAGGGTCTAATTACAGTAGAAGGTAAATGGAAAAAGTCATGTGGCTAAGTGGACAATTCCAAACACAGAGATAAATATATAAAACAGACAAGGAATGCAGAGTGACATACTGTTTTTTAAACATTTGAATTTTCATGTGTCATGAAAAGGGCAATTAATTTACATATAACATTTTGCATGCTATCACAGAACAACCATAGGAATAAGTCTGTTCTCATTAATGGGTGAAGAACCTGGGATTTTCTAAACAGACATAAATTATGTATCATTAAAGAGATAGATCAACACATGCATATAACCCCAGGACTTGGGAAGCCAAAGCAGGAAATTCTCCTTGAGACCACTCAGGACTATATAAAAAACACTAGGCCATCCTGTCTCAAAAAAATCAAGGTAAACAAACATCAAAATAGGCACATGCTATTTTAACATATAGGTTTCTGACTAAGTGTCTAACATCATTCCATGAGAAGACAGAGAATAACAATATGAAGACAGACAGTGAATTGGAGAAAGAAAACAGTATTGTTTTCATGTGACAGTCATCAGTATAAAGTAGCCAAAGCATAGAGCTCCAGAAAAGCAAAATGGGCAAATCCCAGAGGTGTGATCCATACAAAATACTGTATTTATGAGTTCATATTTCTAGCCATCAAGGTAAATAGGATCCCTAATGGTAAATCTATGTTTTGAAGATTTCAAATATTTTGTTTTGAATGAAATAGTGATTTACTTCCATGGTATAAATGATGCAATTCTTCTATATCTCAGAAAGCAAAATTTCAACAGGGCAAGGTGATTTCTTCATGGTCACATTAGAGACCAAAGAACACTAGCTAGAACATATTTTAGCTAAATGTCTTTTTACTCTGTCATATGTGTATCTTGTTATATAATGAAAACTGAAGCTACCTCTCTCAATTTTTATCTATTAGCACAGGTAAGACCAGATTATCATTCAAATATTTAAAGTACAATTTAAAACATGTTGTTCTTGAGAGGAAACGGAGGGGCAGAAACATTGAGTTGGGGGAAGAATAGAGGAAAGAGAGCAAGATGAGAGATACGATATCAGAGGGAGCCACTGTAGGCCTGAGAAGGGATCAGGAACCAGGGAGATCTCCAGAGACCTACAAGGATGACACGATCTGACAATCCAGGCAACGGTGGAGAGGATAACCTAAAAACCCTCCCCCTAAAATGAGATTGATGACTTCTCTTTATGCCATCCTAGAGCCCTCACCCAGTGGCTGATGGAAACAGAGACAGACATCCACAGATATACAATGAGCCGAAATCGGGAATTTAGTTGAAGAGAGGGAGGAATGAAGAACGAAGGGGTCTGTACTAGGATGGAGAAACCCACAGGAACAGGTGACCTGAACAAGGGAGAGCACATCGACCCCAGATGCTGTCCAGGAGGCCTGTACAAGACTGATCCAGACCCCTGAACATGGATGTCAATAAGGAGGCCTCTGCACTCCAGGGAGCCTCTGGTAGTGGATTAGTATTTTTCCCTGGTGCAAGAAGGGACTTTGAGAGCCCATCCCATATGAAGGGTTACACTCTGGCCCTGGACACATGGGGAAGGGCCCAGGATCAGCATAGGAAGACTTGGTGGACTTTGCAGAGCCCCCGTTGAGGGCCCTACCCTGCCTGGGGAGTGGTGGGTGGATGGGGTGGGGGTGGGCTGGGGGTGGGGGAGGAAGTTTGGGGGTGAGGGGAGGGAGAGGGAGAAGGGACTTGAAATAAGCTTGTTCCCTAACTAGAACTAATAAAATAAAAAAAAAAAAACATTATACTCTCACTACAAAATCAAGAGAAATTAATTTTTCTCTGAGAAACTAGATTAGCTGCACACTTTCACACACTAAAAGGGAGAAAAAGTACTAATATTTGATTCTTTTAAAAGGTCATTTGCTGAGGTGAAATTCTAAACAGAATTGTAAGGTTTTATGGTATCTGTATACAGGTCTTTCACTTGTTCATTTGATTTTATCCCAAGATACTTTGTTCTTTATTGTATGTAACAGTGGTGTTATATTTTTCCTGATAGTTGAATGAATTTGGAGATGCAGTTTCTTTTTGTATGTATTGTATTTTGTAAGCTGTATCAGTTCTTTCATCATTTCTGTCACTTTTCTGCTGTTCCTTTTGTGTTTTCAGGATATTCTGTTCATATTATCATGTCTCTCAAAAAGCAACAGTTGCCTTTTATTTCTCTGTCCTGGGGAAACTGGATATGTACACGCAGAAGGATAGAAAGAGACCCATATCCCATATTATATTTAAATATTAACTGAACATGGGGAACTTTGATATTGGTCTTGGGAATTTTTTGTCAGTTTTTCAAGACAGCGTTTCTCTTGACTTACTGGAATTCACTCTGTAGACCAAGCTGGCCTTGAACACAGAGATCCACCTGCCTCTGCCTCCCAAGTTCTGGGATTAAGGGTGTGCACAACCACAGCCTGGCTTGTGCACCATCACCACCCAGCCAGCAAATATTTATGAATGACTGCAAACACAGAACCCAATGACAGTGAAACACACTGTAGAGTGTGGACAATAATGATGTCTCCAGGTACAGTCTTCAGTCATGACCACTAGGGCACTCTGGTTCAGGCTGTTGATAATCTGAGAGGGTATGCAAGTGTGTGTGGGGTGGCACACAGGGAATAAATGGGCAATTTTCATACAACACTGCTGTGAGTTAAACTGCTCTAAAATAATAACTACTTTAACAACTGAAGGGAAAATTAACATTCAAGCAAGAAAAAATATACAAGAAATAAATATTTTATATGCTAAACAATAAAAAACATGTTGCTCTTTTATTTACACATAATCACAGAACATCAGTTATGGCCAACAAAATTAACCAAATACTTATATTGAAAGAATTTATTATTGTTTCACCTCACAAAGCATATTATACTATTTGCTTCATTTACTTGGAACTATAGAATTATTTAATCAGGTTTTTTTTGAAAAGTGCTTTCTTTCCCATGAAACTGGTAACATATAATATATATGTATATTCAGGTAAAGGCATTGTCACAAATTTGGCTTTATCAGAGAATATGGAGAATGCTTCAGAAAATAAGAAAGCAATGTGATTTCCTCTATACGTCTCTAATCTGCTATTCCATATTTTCCTTCTGGTAACCTTCACCTAACATCTGAGTCAACATTTAACTCTTAGCTACCATTCATCTTATCTCTACAAGTTTCCTCCACAAAAAAAGAGTCACATGTGAATTAAAGATAGAGTTACTTTTGAACAGAAATACAAAGAGTGTATATTGTGTTCCTATAAAGTACCTGTAACTATTCACTCTATAACAGGAGAAAATTTGAGACTCACACTCTATAGATTTAAACTCTAAAGAGTGATTTTATAAAACCATTTTTATTTTAAAGCTGCTTTAAGAATTTCTCATTTTTCATTTGTGTGTGAGAATCATTTAATATTTTATTGTCAGTTACCTTTTTTGTTCTGATCTTTTATTTAAATTAGAAACAATATTGTTTTACATGTCAATCCCAGTTCTCTCTCCCTCCCCTCATCCCCTGCGCCCCACCAACCCCCTACTCCATCCCCTTTCTGCTTCCCAGGGAAGGTGAGACCTTCCATGGGGGACCTTCAAAGTCTGTCAAATCATTTGGAGCAGGGCCTAGGCCCTCCCCGTGTATCTAGGCTGAGAGAGTATCCTTCTATATGGAGTGGGCTCCCAAAGTCCCTAAATCATCTTTCCCCAAAAAATAAAGTTATGAGTAGGTTTCTGCTCAAACACAGTGACAAGAGGAACATGGCCCCAATGACTTGTGTAGCTGGGAACCACATGCACGCTTACATAGAGGAGAAATCTCTAGAGTCCAGGAAACCAAGATAGCATTCCCTGGATGACGCTGCAGGATCTTGTGCCTAAAGAAGAAGGCCTTATATCTGTTTCTATGTCAGACTGAAGAACCCCAAAGAGCTAGCCATTCCACAACAATGTTTCAATAACTGTGATTGTCTCTCTGTCTTCACCAAATCCTTCTTAATTCCATTGGGAAATTGGTTCAATGTGTGTCATTCACTGTGCAAATTTGAAAAAGCAACAATTAAAAGTGTGGTATTACAAATGTGAGTGCTTAGTATTTAGAGGGCTTGTATTTAAGGCCTCAATGTTGAAAATTGAGATGTCATCTTGGTGCATTTTTCATTTGATGAGTATGAAATGTCCTTCCCCAACTCTTTTGATTTATTTTGGTTTGAAGTCTATTTTGTTAGATATTAGAATAGCTACACCAGCTTGCTTCCCTGGGCCATTTGCTTGGGATATCTTTTTCTAACCTTTTACTCTGAGATAATGTCTATCTTTGATATTGAGGTGTGTTTCATGTATGAAGCAGAAGGATGGTTTCTTTTTTCACTTCCACTTTATTAGTCTGTGTCTTTTTACTGAGGAACTGAGCCCATTGATATCAGAAGATATCAATTACCAATGATTGTTAAATCTTGTTATTTCTTTGTATTTTTTGATAGTGGTGTGTGTGTGTGTGTGTGTGTGTGTGTGTGTGTGTGTGTGTGTATGTGTTCCTTCTTTGGGTTATGCTGGTGTGAGACTATTTATTGCATATGTTTTTGTGGGTATAGTTAACCTCCTTGTGTTGGAGTTTTCCTTCTAGTAACTTCTATAGGGCTGTTTTTGTGGATAGATATTCTTTAAATTTGATTTTATCACGGAATATCTTGTTTTCTCCATCTATGGACACTGTCAATAGGAGAAAATGGCAACCTACAGAATGGAAAAAGATCTTCACTAACCTCACATTTGACAGAGGGCTAGTTTCCAAAATCTTTAAAGAACTCAAGAAACTAGACATAAAAACCCAAATAATACAATTTTAAAATGGGGTACAGATCTAAACAGAGAATTCTCAACACATGAATCTCAAATGGCTATGAAACACTGAAAGAAATGTTCAACATCCTTGGTCATCAGGGAAATACAAATCAAAATGACTCTGAGATTCTATCTTACACCTGTCAGAATGGCTAAGAACAATAACACAAATGACAGCTTAAGCTGGAGAGGATGTGGAGCAAGGATAACACTCCTTTATTGCTGGTGGGAGTGCAAACTTGTACAGCCACTTTAGAAATAAATATGTCAATTTCTCAGAAAACTGGGAATTGATTTACCCCAAGACCCAACTATACTATTCTTAGGCCTGTAACCAAAGGATGTTCAATCATACCACAAGGATACTTGCTCAATTATGTTCCTAGCAGTTTTACTTGTAATAGCCAGAACATGAAAACAATTTAAATGCCTCTCAGCCAAAGAATGAATTTTTAAAATGTGGTATATTTACACAATGGCATATTACTTAGCTGTTAAAACCAATGGCACATGAAATTTGAAGGCAAATGGATGGACCTAGAAGAAATTATTCTGAGTAAGGTAACCCAGACCCAGAAATAGAAACATGATATGTACTCACTTGCAAGTGGACATTAGCTATAAAGTAAAAGATAACCATGCTACAATCTACAGATCCAGAGATGCTAGATAACAAAGAGGGCTCAAGGTGGACACATAGATCTTTCTGAGAAAGGTAAATAGAAGAGATTTTTATGGATGGACTGGAGGTGTGTGGGGATGAGAACATGAGGGATAAAGTGGGGGTGGAGTGTGTATTGTGGGAGAATCCTGAAAGAGCTGACTGGAAAGAGGCTCATTTCAGGCTTAGGTAGAAACTTGCTGCAAGTGGAATTCCCAGGATTCTACAAGGATGACACCAGCTAAGACTCCTAGCAATAGGGGATACATAGCCTGAAATGGCCATCTCTTGTGACCAGGCAAGACTACCAGTGGAGGGACTGGGAAACTAACCCAGCCACACAACCTTTGATATACAGTCTGTTCTGCCTATGTGATGTGCTGGGGTAAGGGTCAGACAGAGATTGTGGGAATGGCCAGTACACTGCCGGTAGTGTCAGGACCCAGAGGCTGGATGGCCCAGAGACCTAGGATAGAACCAAACACAACTGGAGAAAAAATGTCAGTGTAATGACGCATAACAATATTCTGCTATTCTTATAGATCAATGGGTAGCTCAATAGTCATCAAAGAGGCTTCATCTAGCAACTGTGAAACTGATGCAAAGACTCACAGTCAAACAATAGGCAAAGCTTGATAAATCCTGCTGAAGAGAAGCAAGAAGCATTGTAGGAGCCAGAAGGATCAAGGACACCACAAGAAAAGTCACAAAATCAACTAATCTGGGCTCACAGAAGCTCACAGAAACTTATCCAACAACCAGGGAGCATGTGTGGGCCTGACCTAGGCACTTTGCACATAAGTTACAGTTGTATAGCTTGGTCCTCTTGTGGGACTCCTAACAGTGTGAGCAGGGACTGTCTCTAACTCCTTTTCTGGCTTTTGTGACCCTATTTCTCATACTGGGTTGCCTTGCTCAGCTTTAATACAAGGTTGCTTAGTTCCACTGCAATTCAATATACCATGTTTTGTTGATAACCATGGGAGGCCTATCCTTTTCTGAGTAGAAGAGGAGGAGGACTGGATGGGGCAGGGGCAAAAAGAGGTGAGAGAGGGACTGGGAAGAGAGGAGGGAGGGGAAACTGTGGTTGGTATAAAATAAACAAGCTTTAAAAAAAGAAAAAGAAAAAAATAGTACTACTAGCTGGTCATGGTGAAACATGCCTTTAATCTCAGCAGTTGGGAAGCAGAAATGGATGTGTGTGTGTGTGTGTGTGTGTGTGTGTGTGTGTAGCACTACTTCTTGAAATATTATTTCATCTATAAATTATAGATGTTTTATATGCATATGAATCTATATAGCTTCATATTTAAGGGATAACTGAAAAAGAAAAGCTATGCTTATTTCTTTTGAACCATTAGTTTTCATATCATAGAATGCTGGGGGTAACAACGCTGAAACTTGAAGCAGTTAATTTTGAAAAGAGACTCATTCATTACTTTCAGTGGTGAAAATCTTAAAGCTGAAACACTCAATCCTTGGGTTCTGTCCAAAGGTTCTGTTCAGTTGTTTTGAAGGCACAAGGGGGAAAAATGTACTTTTCCTATCATACCCATTGACATTTTTAAACAAAAATAATTCAAAAATTTCTAAACAGTAAGACTTCACATGTCTGTAGTTAATCCATTTCTAAGAGGAATCTGTAGAAGGAAAAAAACTATGAAAAAAGTAAACTTGGAGTTTGATCATTTTTCAAACACTGGAATCAAACTACGTTTTTTCTAGGCTTTTGATTGTCCTATCAAATGTAGTTTAATTTAAACTAAATGAGAATACATCTTCCTTTATTGTTTTCTTATAAGGTTCTTTTAGAATCTCTTTTATAAATCTTTCCAGAGCCTATCACATTTAGTATCTCAGGAAAAAGAGCCACTTATCCATGAGCTCCTGATCACAAAAACCTAACTTAATTACCTATTGTTTGAGATCTCAGAGAGAGCTTATTAAGATTTGACAAAGTAAAATTAACATTATAACTAAAATCCAAATCAAATTCTTTTTGGGGGGTGTGAATCTTTTCAAGATGGGTTTCTCTTTATAACAGAGTACTGGCTGTCCTGGAACTTGCTTTGTAGACCAGGCTGGCTTGACCTCAGAGAGATAAGCCTGCCTCTGCCTCTAAAGTGGAATGGACCACCATGTCTAGCCCAAATTAAATTCATAAACAGTCAAGAATACAAATTCTTAAACAGTTACAAAAAATGTGATCATTAAAAAATGCACAATTTAGCCAGGCATTGGTGGTGCATGCCTTTATTCCCAGTACTTGATAGGCAGAGGCAGGCAGATCTTTGTGACTTCGAGGCCAGCCTGGTCTACAGAGTGAGTGCCAGGATTGGCTCCAAAGCTACACAGAGAAACCCTATCTCAAAAAAAGCACAATTTAGAGAAAAAAGCACATGATACAGTATCACAGGAAGTAAGTTTACAGATATATCATTTTGTAAAAGTAACAGTCGCATTTAGGGACATGGAAAAAACTATGTGCTTGAATATATTAACATACATGTGTACAGAAACATATGTGTCAAAGGCCATACAGTGTAGGTAATACCTTGAACACGGTACGTATTTTGTAGTTATCAGGCAGCTCCCTTACCCTCCTATTAAGGCAAATATTCTTTAATCTATTTAAAATTATAAAATACAGGAAAAATAAAACAGCAGTTGATACAAAAATGTAATAATAATTAATATGTTCATATTGTTTTTCATGTTGCTATGAATATACTAATAGTGAATTAAAATCATCTCGATTCTTTCCAAAGAGAAGTAAAGAAAAGATAAAGTATTATATTGTGCTCTATACGAGAGTATTTATTAGCTGAACTTTCAATTCATTGACACACATGCTGTATTAGGCATTATAATCTTGTTCATAAGACAAAGTGTGCTTCTTACTAGGGGATGAAATCTAAAACAACAAAGCAAGCCTAGTTCTTTCTGTTCTCACTGACAGCATTTTCTATTTGAAGGTTTTGTTTGTGTAAAGATCAACTAATGTATATGCTAATACTAAAAAATCATTAATGTGTTTTTTCTGTGATACAAATGTTCCCTACCACATAACATAAAATATTCTCTACATTTGAACCACACAGACATCTTTGGGTGGCCTAAGAGCCACGTTGTATGTGTAGAAATGGCTTCCTTGGCTAATGCCCTGTGATCAAAGGATTGCTGAACATAGAGGAAACATGCAGGGAAAGAATGTACCACACAAAGGAGACAGCACATGGCCGGTAAAGAACGTTTCTCTCACAGAGAAAACCAGGTCTATCAGTGACTGCTTTAGTCATAACACTCTTTAGCCTTTTAAAGAGTCCGAATTGTATAAATACAGAACAGGAAGTTCAAAAAGCAATATTTTAGAAACCACATTCCTTTCCCCAGAGCAGACAGGACAGAAGGTTCTATTTCCCACATTAAAACACTCTGTCTTCTCCTGGGGACACAGTGAAACATTTACCAAGAAGTCTGAACAGCCAGGATCATGAACCCTGATTTTTTTTTTCTGTTGTGTTCTCAAGAGCAATGGATTCAATGGCTGTCCAAGAGTCTGAAATAGCCTGTTCAGATTTCTTTTCTCCGGCTCCAGCTAATACGAATCACTTTGACTAAGTGTTGCCTTGCTTTGCAGAATGGTATTCTGACATTATTAATAGTTGGCTCAGTTGAGTTGACCACAATAAGAGCTTTCTCCAGCCTGAGATACAGCCAGCAAGCCCTTGTGAATGTCAGCATTAAGCTTGATATGGACTCAGATCCAAAATCTAAACTATAATAAACACTCTTGAGAAATATATTGCAACGGGCTAGCTACTAAAACCATCATAATAGTGCAATTGTGGAACTCCAAATGAAACTTTATTTTTAATGTTTCAAACGAGAATATAGCATAGAATGGAACTTCTTAAGGGAATTTCATATTTACTAAAGTATGTTCATTTTCTACTTACTGGATGGGGGAGGGGCAAATGAGTCCCCATTGATAACTGAGCCACACTATTGATACTTGATGGCTGCTAAGGGAGGGAGGGTCAATCAATTTTTTAATCTTTATCTGAGGAATGTCTTCCTTGGTAGGTTGACCATGCTGTAGTGGATGGACCTACACTCATACGTATATGGATGGCACTAATTGGATTTAGTGGGTTATAAACAAACAAAAGAAGAGGACAGGGTGTTAGAAAATTAATGGAGTCTTCAGAGAGTAGTCAAATGGAGAATATGAGATTCTCAGAATAAGTTTTCAATGTTATATTAAAAAATGACCTAACTCAAACTTCAATTGACTTAAGGGATAGAAGACAGTCTCAAAAATATCTTCTACTTTGTAATTTCTCATCTAGTAATGGTGTATAACTGGTAATATGTTATGAAGAAAATTTAGAGGTCTCTGTGAGATGTTTCAATTGGGCTGAGAACAGAAAGACCACTTGCATGGGACCACACATACAGGGCTTTGGAAATGGACTTTAGACACCTGTATATTTATATAATATTCTTTCTCACCAACAAGTAATAAGATAGAATTCCAATCAAACATATTCAAGCCACCATATTTAGACCAGAAGAACCACTTAGTCACATAATTTCATGCCCAGACTAAGAAAGGCCAATGTTTAATGACAAAAACTATCATTTGTCTTTTTGAAGAAAAGAAATGAATTTTCAACAATAAAGTTTTAGTCCATTCTAGAACTTTCCTTGTACTCCCTATTCTTGTTAGACTAAATTTCATTTAAAAATTTATATTTAAAGCAATAGTACCAAGACCACACCTGCCAGAAAACCAGGTAGGTTGCTTGCAGATCTTCTCTTCTCTCTGTTTGCCCAGAGCCAATTCTTCAGTCTAGTTCCCAGCACTGCAACAGCTCAGCTCCCTCCTGCCCACATCCTCTGTGGATCCCACAGACCATCCCCTCCTAATATCTCTTCTTCCACTCATCACTGTATCTCAGCCCCCCAACTCCAGAAGGGAAGGCCTGCTAAACCACAGGCCAAAACCTGACAGAAAACCAGGTGGTCTGCTCACAGACCTTCTCCTTTCTCTCTATCTGTCCCCCTGTCCAATCCCTCAATCATCCATACCAGGCTATGTCCCAGCCTCCAACAGCAGCATAGAATCCCTGTGAAAACACATGCTGAGAAGGGGAGAAACAGGCAACACACAACCATCACACTCCCTGAAAATCCAGAGAGAAAACAGAAACAAGGAGCAAAATGCCCATACAACAAAGGCAAACCCAGAAATTATAGCCTAGACCAATAATCACCCCAAACACAGATGCCTAGATAACAGCATAATAACACAATTAATAACAGCCAGGGCAGAGCCCAGCTATCCTACCACAGCAGGCCGTGGATATTCCAACATAGTTGAAAACACACACACACACACACACACACACACACACACACACACACACACACACACGGCCTTAAAACTATTTGAAGATTATAGAGGTCCTTCAAGAGGAAATGAATAAATCACTTACTAAAATCCAAGAAAACACAAACAAACAATTAGAAGAAATGACTAAATCCCTCACAGAAAGCCAAGAACAAAAAAGAGTTTAGGGAATGAAAATAGAAGCAATAAGAAAACACAAACTGAGGAATTTCTAGAAACAAAAAATTTAGGAATGTGAATAGAAACTACAGAGTCAAGCTTTACCAACAGAATACAAGAGATGGAAGAGAGAATCTCAGTCATTGACGATATGATAGAAGAAATGGATACATAAGTCAAAGAAAATGGTAAATCTAAAATCCTGATACAAAAAAATCCAGGAAATCTGAGACAGTATGAAAAGACCAAACCTAAGAATAATAGTAATAGAGAAAAGAGTATCCCAGCTCAAAGGCCCAGAAACTATTTTCTTCTTTTATTAAGAAAAATTTTTATTATTATTATTTTTAAATCATTACCACAGTTACCCTGATACCCAAACAACATAAAGGCTCAACAATGGAAGAGAATTACAGACCAATTTTCCATATGAACATAGATGCAAAAATACTTAGTAAAATACTTGCAAACTGAATGCAAAAACACATCAAAAAAGATCATCCACCATGAGATGCAGGTTTCATGTGCATGAAAATCAGTTTATATGATCCACCATATAAACAAACTGAAAGAAAAATAAACTGATATCATTAGATGCTGAAGAAGAATTAATTGTGTACAGAAGACACATTTTATGACTTACACATATTATAAATATTATTTCCTTAATTTTCAATTTGTTTGTATTTCTCTAGACAGTAGAGATTTTTTCCTCTTTTTTAATTTAAATTAGAAACAAGCTTGTTTTATGTGTCAATCCCAGTTCCCTCTCCCTCCCCTCCTCTCCTGCCCCCCACCCACCAACTCCCTATCCCATCCCCTTTCTGCTCCCCAGGGAGAGTGAGGACTTCCATGGGGGAATCTTCAAAGTCTGTCATAGCATTTGGAGTAGGGCCTAGGCCCTCCCCTATGTGTCTAAGCTGAGAGAGTATTCCTCTATGTGGAATGGGTTCCCAAAGTCCATTTGTATATTAGGGATAAATACTGATCCACTACCAGAGGCCCCATAGATTGCCCAGACCTCCAAACTGACATCCTCTTTTAGGGAGTCTGGAACAGTCCTATGCTGGCTTCCCAGCTGTCAGTCTGGGGCCCATGAGCTCCCCCTTGTTCAGGTCAGCTGTTTCTGTGGGTTTCTCCAGCCTGGTCTTGACCCCTTTGCTCATCCCTCCTCCCTCTCTGCAACCAGATTCCAGGAGTTGGACTCAGTGTTTAGATGTGGGTATCTGCTTCTGCTGACAGTGAAAATATATATATATATATATATATATATATATATATATATATATTTCCTATAAATATATATAGGAAAGTCAACCCATAGGGCCAGGCATGGTGGTGCAGACATTTAATCCCAGCACTTGGGAAGCAGAGACAGGAGGATCTCTGTGAGTTTGAGACCAGCCCAATCTACATAGTGAGTTCTAGGACAGTCAGACTACTAAAGAGACAGGGTCTCTTTTGAGACCCTGTCTAAAATTTAAAAAAAAAAAACAGAAAGGAAGAAGGGAGGGAGGGAGGGAGGGAGGGAGGGAGGGAGGGAGAAAAGCCTACCCATGTAATTGCACATACTATATAAGATCTATCCAGAAGAAATCTCAGCATGTATTCGGAAGGTAGTCATGAAGATCCAGCCCTTGATGGGGAGCTACTAGCAATTGATGGCTGCTGAGGGACGCAGAGCCACTCTTCTTCAGAGAAGCTGCCCCTGAGAGACCACTCATGCTGCATCAGATGGTCCTACACACACACACACACACACACACACACACACACACACACACACACACACACGCACGCACGCACGCACGCACGCACGCACGCACGCATCACTTAGGGGATTCTGTGGCTTAAAAAATGCACTTGAAGATGAGAGGGAAAAAGGAGGTGATGGTGATAAGAAAGGTACTGGAGGGGAGAGCAGGAAGAGTGAATTAGCGCAAAGCATATTATATGAATGCATGAAATTCTCAAACAACAAAGAAAAATAAGTATTCATGTTTTCTTTTATAGATTTTTTTCTTCAGCGTTTTTTATTACTAAATTAGGCTCATACCAACCTTTGTTTTCTAATTGTTCTAGATAACAAAACATAAACCCATAACTCTTAAATGCACTAATCTACCTTTTTATACCAATGCAGTGCACATGTCTGTAGCTTTTCATAAGCTAGGGCTGGAGGCTCTCTTTAGCCAAGGAGTTACTCAAAAGTAACATAATAGCATGTTTGCTCCAAAGCCACAGAGAAACCCTGTCTCCAAAAGAAAAACCAACAAAGTAACATGTTTGTTTGTGTAAAATCACATATGAACATAAATCTTACCTTCCAAATGGATTTCTGATATACATATAAGTATTTATTAATATTTTTTTGGCTCATTGGAATTCTGTCTCTTTTATTACATAGTAAATTCTGAAGGTATCACTTCTCAAAATGTGGCCTGTGGACCCTGTGGGAGTCACTAGAAATTTTCACAAGTTTCATAAGATCAAAACTATTTTTGTAATAATACTAAGACATTGCTTAACTATTTTCACAGTTTTGACGTTTGCACTGATAGAGTGGGTTGAACAGTAGCTAGCACTCTTGAGTGCCTAAGCTCAAGTCAAAACCACTTCAACACCTATGAGTCAGATATATTTATGTCCTGCAGATCCACATACTTTAAAAAAATTAAAAATAAGATGTTTTATCAAAACTTTATCAGTACTAAAAATGATTGGTTGTGTCAAATCTGACTGTGAATAGATTATTTTTAGTATCCTTTGCGATGTAATAAAACATACTTAGAAAACTCTTTTCCTTCATAAAGGAGAATGTGTGTATGGTTGTCTTGAAAAATGTATGATTCTCAAAATGACCCACAAACACTACTTTTATTTGAAGAATGATTGACAAACTAAACTGTGCTTATTGATTCTTGGGGACAGTTCCTTAAATATTTGTCACATGAAATTGTCATCTTTAGGAAAGAAAACAATTGCGGTTATTGTTTGTAAATGGCACAAATCTGAGATTTCGTGTGAATATTACAACTTGTTCATAACTGGTTATTAAAGACTCCCTTCATGAGGGATTTCTCTGACTTCGTTGCCTGATTTTAGGATCTATTCCTCCTGCCAGATTGCTTCATCCAACCTTGGTAGGGGAGGGAGTGCCTGGTCTATCTGAAGCTTGATATACCATGGCTAGCTGATGTCCATGGGATGCCCACCTGTATCTGAAGAGAAACAATGGAGGAGAAGTGGATGTGGCAGGGAAGAGGGGATGCAGGGAAGAGGAGAGGGAAGGGAAGGTTTTGGAAAAAATTTTTAAAAGAGTCCCTTGATGAAACTAGCAACAATTTTAACGAGTTTGATATTTTGGTGTTATGTAATAAAATCTGTCAGCATCTGGAAGACCTGCAGAGCTAGATTCAAAGTGGAAGACAGATGTTCGGATTCTTCAGTACCCGAGTTTGTTTCTTGGGATTCCATGCTTCAGTCTTTAAGAAATCAGCATGACGAGTTTTAGTGCTGTATCAAGGAAGCACACTGACACTTCTTCCCTCCTCTGGCATCGTGTCTTTGTGAGGCCAGGGTGGTTTTCTTTTCTTTCTTTCTTTCTTTGTTTTTTTCATACACATTAACTAAAGCAATACATGGCAAAAGGACTGAGCACAGAGGCAAACATTAAAATCCAGCTGTCTTTTATTAAACACAACAATGAAGAAATTTTAAAGAAGTGCAAAGCAATACCATTCTCATTACTGATCGATTTTCATTTTGGGAAATAACAGTTTTTGAAACACAGACATGGTATATATATGCTCATATGTAGTTGATTCATTGTGGCTAATTTTAAATTAATCCATTAATGGATGAATATTTATTGGCTCCTCAGTTATGATTTCTCATAGAATAATGTTGATCAAAATATAACCCACATAGACAAGACAAGTAGGACCCTACTTTCTTTCTCCCTCATGCCATGTCTATTGCGTTCTTCCCATCAGCATTTAAATACACAAGCTCAAGGTCTGAAGCTCTGAATCCCACCTCCTCCCCCAGATGCTGCTTCCCACCTCTCCTTTAAACCATTCTCTGCTCTTAGACTCTCAATGAAAACAAGCTGCCCACATTTCCTTCCATAATGGAGCCTCATGCTCAAACAACGCCAGCTCTACATCACCCTTCATCCTGATAGTTTTTCAAAAATTTGGGGACTGTAGGCTCAGACCTCAACTCTTGTCATATTTCTTTCTCCTCTGTCAGTCAGTGCTCCCATTTTTATGCCTCTGCAATTCTCATCAATATGCATTTCTCTTGCATTTCATACATATGATGGCTTTTTTATGCTGCTAAAGCATCCTGCTGAAAGTTAAAAAGGCTTCATCCACCCACATTTTGTAGATTTACAGAAATAGGATTAAACCCACAGTTCTCCAGCTTGTATTGCAGACTGGCATGTTTCTAATGGCTATTCAGGTATGAAGCAGAATTTGGAGATAGTGGGCAACTGTACTTTATAGAAAAGACTTAAGCAAGCTGCGGCGGGCGGGGGAGCATATCTATAATTCTAACACTTGGGAGGAAGAGACAGGAGGACAACTAATTCAAAGCCAGTCTCAACTACTTACTGTAAAGTTAAAAGCCAGACTGAGCCACATGAGACACTATCCCAAAGGACAACAAAAAGGGTTTAAGCTACTTCAAGGAAAAATTAACTGAATAAGTGAATTAAATATCATCACCAATGACTATCTATCCTTCCCTTTAAGAAGTTTACAAGTGTGTATGATCACTGTACTAAATTACTCAAATAACCCCATCAACTAAACTATATTTTAAAAAGCTGTTTAAAAGAAATAAACTATTGTTCTTATGGAACAAAGGAGGGTTTTACAGTTCCTTGTGTTTTTTAGCAGGACTTTCACACTGCTGATTCATGTTGGAACCATACAAACAATAGTCATTCTTCATTTTCAACATAATCATATGTGTGAATGTACAGGTACCGTGGCTTTAGTTAAGTATGGATATTAAAATCTATTTTAGTGGATTTTAGAAGCACATAGTACAAAACATATGTGATTTGATCTATGATGAATGCTGTTTACTAAATGCTAACTTTAGAGTTTTGTTATGCTGACATCCTATTGGAATATCATTTACTTTTCTGTCCTATCCACATTCTCCCAGTGCTTGGAAGCTATCCACAACTCTCATTCTTACAAAAAGAATATACTGCTGGTCAGACATGTAAGAACTTAGTGTGTGGCCTTAGGCTAGCTTTGGCCTCTTTGATACTTGGTTTCCGAAACTTTTTAAAATCTATCATCAGCATATCCTATCATAGACACAAAGCCGAAAATTAATAACTGTATATGAAGGTAAATGTAGGAACTAAATTCTACCACAGTCACATGCTTTGGGGGAGGGCCTAGGTCCTCCTCTGTGTATCTGGGCTGAGAGAGTATCCCTCCATGGGGAATGGGCTCTAAAAGTTCATTTGTGTACTAGCCTCACTCTGGGGAGTGGATGTGGGGGTGGGATGGGGAGTCCGTGGGGGACATGGAAGGATGGGAGGGAAAAGAAACTGGGATTGATATGTAAAATAAGAGTGTTTCTAAATTAAATAAATAAATTTTAAAAAGGGAAAAAATCTACCACAGTGAGAGAAATTTTGGAAATTCTCTAGTATTTCACATGCTACCTCAACGTCAATTTTCTATTTATTTCCTATTGTGGCACAGTGCCTGAACCGAATTGTTTTGCTATCACCATTAAACAACATAGGTTACAGTTAGTGGGTAAAACCAGCAGTGGACTCCTAGATTGATACATCTGCACACACGAGAAACAGATCGCAGACCACCAACTTACTTCACATTGAGACCAAACTGCACTCAGGTGGAAACAATGACTTTTAGTCATTAACAACCCGATTAAACAGAAACCATTGACCCAGAGGTGAAAGGCTCCATTCTCCATCCCCTCATCTTGAGCCTGGACTAATCTACCAGTTTTCTTAGCTTAATTACTTCACTCATTAATGAAATGACAAACTGAGCATGTGTGTGACCCACACCCCCAGACACATGTCTGCTACCAGAGCAGACTTCATACTTCAGCCGTCCACGTTCTCAGCATCGTTTTGGAGATAACCTGGGAGAGTCTGCGACTTTGCTTAAGCCACACATATCACACGGGAAAATACGTGGAACACAGAAAGGACTCTTAAGAAGATCAGAAGAGATTATATTAGAAAG
The DNA here is from genome assembly GCF_003668045.3 of Cricetulus griseus. Classification (NCBI taxonomy): domain Eukaryota; kingdom Metazoa; phylum Chordata; class Mammalia; order Rodentia; family Cricetidae; genus Cricetulus; species Cricetulus griseus. The sequence goes on from NW_023276806.1 coordinate 235,296,908, forward strand.
CAATATTTATACCATCACATACACCACCAGTCCTACAATGATTAGGGCCATGTTTCGGGTTTCAGAGGCAGGGAGCACCGACAGGCCTGAGTTATTGCTGCACTAAGAGCTGTGTGGCTGTTGAAAGACTCCCAGCCCCTGATAGGTTTGTGAACTGATGGGGTCTTTTTTTCCCTTTCTCCAGATGAGTGCTATCAAAAACACAGCGAGAACTTTAGAGCGTTGCTGTACAGCACCGAGGGGAATATATTCACATGAGGTGATTACCCTTGATGTTTCTGGACAATCTAAAGATACATTACATTTTCCTAATAATACTTACCTTCTTTTTAATATGATGTTTTAGAAGAACAGCTTGCACTTCTAATCAGGACAATTTATCACCTACCCCCAAAGCACCCTGCTGCTGAAATGCCTGACATATATATTGGGTGTCGTGGATTTAGCAAAAATTGAATTATAAATTGCCCTGCCAGTTTTTGCCTCTGGAAATAATGAAAAAGTAAGGTAAAGAAATGTTCTACTGAAGGATTTACTTCTAAAATGACTATGAAGAAAGAAACAACCAGAGTGGATTGCCAAGATATTATCTCTCTGAGCAGGGGTTATTTGGGCATCTAAGAAAAATATGACAACGGAATTAAGATAATGTGGAAACTTCACTTCCATGGGGAGAAAAGCAGTGGCAAAAACAGTCACTTTAAACATAGAGAGAATTTAATGGCTGACAGTCTCAGAGTCCACCAAAATAAAGTGCAAACCAATGCTATATAAAGTTCTTCTTAGAAATTATAATTATATTATTCATATGATCAAAATGCTGGTCTGATGGAGATCATTATTTCACTGGTGAACAGTCAAAACTGACTTGTTCTTCAACATTTTTCAATTTATTTAAACTAGTTACTAGGTTTATGAAAATCTCTTACAAACATTTTACTAAATATTTACCAAATAAAATTTGGAAATATAGGGGTTTATGAAAAAACTAAATTTTATGCCTTACCCCAATTTGATGATTGTCTTCATAATATTTTATATATTAAACAAAATTATATGAATATTCCATATGTTTATATGTTCTTTTCCAGCCTAAGTATGAGCTAGTGATTAGATAGTGCAAGAAAATACATTGTAGATGCCACATGAAAATGTGCCAAGCATGCTACATTTGAACTTGGGATTTTCCTAATTTTCAACTATGGGAAATAACAATGAAATTGTAATTTGTAACTAATCTGGGCAATTTTTTGCTGAGAAATCAAATTACTGAACCAAAATCCAAAACTTTTGAAGCTGCTTGTGGAAATGTCTCTTTATTATTTCAGAACCTTCAACCCACCTTTTTGTCTATCACAAAAAGCTTAACGAACCTTAAACATTTCAGTCTTTTGGCCTTTGAATGGCTAGGGTATTTTCTCTCCTTTCAACTGGAATATTTTGTTAACACATTACCAAGTTTTCCTTTTCTTAACAGTTTACTGGCTTTGATCCAAGAATTGCCTACTAGTGATCTTCACATTTATTGAGACACATAATCTATTTAAATTTACTTCAGTGGAATTGATACCACAAATTTTCTCTTACTAATGTCTTATAACAAATCCATGATTGGAGACATATAGATCCTGAAAGATGCTGAATCACCATTTGAAGTATGCTTTTTAAACTGCTTTATCTGTAATTACTATCTAGCTCGATCTCAAATCTTGAGCCATTTCAGACTGGCTCAGGCACATTCATGTATAAAAGAAGATCTCAGAGGTTGGCTGACAATTTCTATAGAGTTTCAGCCTTTTGTTGTTGTTGTTGTTTCTTGTTTTTCTCTCTCATTAACCTCACCAAAGAATTTACCTAGGTAGAAGCATGTTTTTTAGAAACTTGTAAAGCACCCAACATATCTTAGGTTCTTAATATTCTTTTTCTGTTCATTTCTTAGCCAGAATGGACCATAAAGATCTTATTGGTTTCAAAAAAATTCTCCTAATTATACAAATATACCTTTATACCCTCTCAGAAGTGGAGGCCTTATTAAATTGTATTCTCTTATTGGGTCCCAGTACAAAAGCTAGAACTATGAAAACCAGAATGTAAAACTAACCACTTCAGATACGAAGAAAAACAAACTACACCTGCATCTTCTGGTCAAACATACATAGCATTCATTTCTTGGCTTTAATATTAAAGTGATTTATGTTTGCTGAGAATCTTCAGACAAATGGCTTCATATTTTCTGAAATACAGCTTTTTTTTTTTTTTTGCTCATGAGGCTAGCATTTAAGAAACAATCTCCAAAGTTATTAGACATTTAAAATGAGCTTTAGGATCACCATTTGGAATAGCTGTTACTATTCACTAAGAGTGCCTGAGGAAAATGTGATTTGAGTTTGGCTATGACTTGAGTGAGTACCAGAGGCCCGTGCATGGAAGACTGTTTTTAGATGTGAGGATGCTGAGAGGCAGTGGAATCTTTAAGAGGTGGGGCCCATGGGAAGTGGCTAAGTGACAGGCAGCATCACACGTGGTAGATACTAATATGGTTCTCATAGGTAGCTAGTAAATTCCTATAAGAGCAGCTTGGTATGAAAAGAGCAGGCCAGGTCCCTGGCTTCCTTTGTCACCATGAATTTTTCCACAAATGATCTAGGCTCTATAGTGCCATCCACCATGAGTTCCTAACCAGAGGCTTAACAGGTGGTAACATTCAGTCTTGGACTTCCATTCTTCAAAAAGTGTTGGCTGTGTATCCTGCCTCTGCCCTTTGGAGAGTTCTCAGTCTCAGACAATTTGTTATACCGACAGAAAACAACTAATACAGATATTCAACAAATGATAATCACAGAACCTAATTCTATTACCTAGTTTGTGTTGCAATATTATGTGTATCTGTATTAAAATACGAAACTCCTAATTTATGTGAAATGCTATTCACTTTACAATTTCAATAAACATATTTTCAAATTTATGTAAAACCCTCAAGTCTGATAATAGTTCATGCTAAGGTGTCATCTGACCTTTACAAAAACCCTTTGGAATGAGCAAGAGAGACATCATGGCCTTGGTTTTATAAATGCTGATGATGCTACTTTCTAGGATTAGAAATAAACTCTAGCATTTGAACCCACATCTTAAATTTTTATTTTAGCCTGTTCCTACCTTCTTGTCCACCACCAGGGATAGCTGTCACTTGAGGATATAGTTTTCAATTGAAGCCAAACAAGTTCCCTTCTTTCTGTCTTCTTGGTATCCCACCATTACTATCACACTCATTAAATAAATGCCACTTGAGTTCCAAGGAAAAGACCCATTGTTCTCAATGTAAGCAACATAATGAAAAGAATGTTGACACCAAAGCTCTATGAGAAGTGTTGGTCACTAATGCTGATGGTTTACAAAGGTCCCTGTTCCTAAGAATCCTTTGCACCACTAGGTGTTTCCTAAAGCTTATGATTAGCCTTTATATTTATATGTAAATTTGACAGCATAAGCATAGTCAGAGTGTTCATATCTATATCATGAATTGCTTTGTAAAGAATTGAGTCCAAATTTCAACTTTTAAAATTATTGCTTTGATTGTTTATTGGGTAACATGAAGAACTGACATTCTTGTTTAGACTTTTAAAACTGAAAATTCTATTCTTAGAGGGAGAATAAGCTGGATTTTGCAATGCATAGAAACCCAGTTCTACTTCCAATGTTATTATGACCCCCTTGATCTCCTGCTAGGTGATATTTCACTCCAGAGAATTAAGAATCAAGTATTTAAAGAAACATCTCCAGACAGAGCAAACCATAAATCTACTAACTCTTTTCTTCTGGGTTTATGTGTGGCAGGACAGACAAGAAACTCAGATCTACATAATAAAAGTAGCCAATATATCCTTGCTAATAGCAGGCTTGCTGCCACTGGAATTACTGTCCTAAATAAATGCTATTTTAAAATATCTCCTGGGCTTCGTTTTATTTTGGCTGACTTCCTGACTTTCCAAAATAGTGATAGAAGTCAAGACCCCAAAGGGAGAATAGAGCCAAAAAAGAAGGAGGATTCATGTCACATAGACATAACACAGATCAGCTCAGCCCACCTTCACCTAACAAACACTAGATAGCAGAGACAGAAAATAGAACCACTGCACTTCATAGAAGGAGCCTAGCCAGCTGCAAAATCCATGCAGTGTATCTGCTCATAATTTAATCCTATCACTTAAACTTTAAATCTTTAATCAACAAAAGGAAGGAAGGAAAGAAAGAAGGAAGGAAGGAAGGAAGGAAGGAAGGAAGGAAGGAAGGAAGGAAGGAAGGAAAAGAAAAAGGTAAGAAAAACCCCACAGAAATTGCTTTGGATTTTGACAACTCTAACTTAGCACTAACTTGAGGTCCTGGGCTATAAAACTTGGAAGTGTGGGTTTGCTCTCTTTCAGTAGCTGGGAGAAAGAAGAGAGTTTTGAGTCAGATTTCTTTAATTTTTTTTTATAACAGTGCTGTAGCAAACAAAATCAAAACACGCTAAAATTCACAGAAAAAAGTTATGGTTCTTCTGCAATAGCCACAGGTTTATTTAATTTACCATTTCTGATTCTAAATGATCATATTCTGATGACCCAATGCTAACTCAGCAAAAATTTAAAAATAAGGAAAAATTTGCTGTGTCCATTTAGAAAGCCAGTGTTCTTGTCTCTAGTTTTAAGAATTAGTCCAAATGTCATTATTTGGCTGATTTGATTTGACTCTAGGAAAATACTGTTTTTATATATAAGAAGGTGATAAAGTAATTCTGATTGCCTTATCCCTTAAGTGTTAGGAAACTGTATGAAAATCTTATATGTATAAATTCCCATTAAATACATATACTGCTATTTTGTAAAGTAATGTGAAGTGTTGAAATATAAATCAATCTCTTAAGCTGCTATATCTGTAGGGAGAGGGTCTGTCTAAAAATATTCTGACTCAGACTTTAAAAATTCTAAGACTGACTTGTTGCCTTATCTGAATTCTTAGTCTGTACACCTCACTGTCCTTTCCCATCTCTTTGATCTTGGTCTATGTGCTTAGAGGATCACAGGGCTATCTTAGCCTTATTAGAAATACAATCTGTAATGTCTCCTGTATACTCTTAGAAGGTAGCACTGAAGTAGGGCCTAGAAATGTTTTTGTTTGTTTTGTGGTTGTTTTTAGTTTTTGTTTGTTTGTTTGTTTAGATCAGGATATACACTAAGTAGCCCTGGTTGGCCTCAAACTTGATAGAAATCTGCCTGCCTCTGCTTTATGCCTCCTGAGTGCTGGAATTAAAGGCGAGCAACATCACACCTAGTACAAAAGAAATATCTTAAGTAACTGCCTGTTCATCCTAGAATCTGCCTGTTTGGGGTTCCCAACAGCATGCAATTTAGCCATTTGTCTCCATTGGCTTTATAAAACATCACTCTAGAGATCTACTTCAGACATCCCATGTCTCTATATTTGACTTCAACACTTGGTGTCTTACAGATACTCTAAGCTTAACATGTTTTAAATTAATCTATTTATCATCCACTCCACACTTACTCCTTTTGGTTCTTTTCTCTACAGATGACACTGGAATCCACTTAGTTGCCCAAAGGCCTGGCAGCAATCATGATATCTCCCTCATTCTTAACTCCTACATCCAAATCATTACCAAGATCTGCAACTCCTACCTCCAAAACATACTGTGCCCATTGACTGTCATCTTTTACATTTTCATCACCACTTCCTTTGGAAATGAGCCAACAATGCCTTGCCTAAAACGCCATGACAGCCTCATAACTTTTCTCCCAGTAGCCAGATGATCTTAGTTTGCAACCTGGATCATCGTTTGCCCTGCCCCCCAAAATGAAACTTCCTAAGTGCTTAGAATAAATTCCAGTTTCCTCCAGTCTTCCATATGTTGCCCCATCTCTCTCTTTCTCTAGAAATATTGGAAGTAGTCTTCCGCTTGTGCCCTGTGTTTTCTCAGTGGCCAACCCCATACATGATAATTGGCATTGCCATGGAGGATCCTGCCTGATCACCACCTATCAGTCAAATCTCTACCTCCCTCATGCTCATGTACAGTTCTCCTTTCCTACCACTTGAGTGTTTATTACTCCTTTTTGGTAATGTAGTTCATTAAGTCATACATGCTTGAAGGTAAGGCTTTACTAAATATACTGCTCCCATGGCTCAGTAGATTTGCATACTGGACTGTCAATGATGCTCTTGGAATGAATGAATGAATGAATGAATGAATGAATGAATGAATGAATGACAGAAAGCACCAAGGACACATTAAAAGTCAAAAGAAAAGAATTCATACTTATAAGGATCCAAAGTATAATAAAGGAAATATTATAACAAGAGTCACTTGCTATATTTAGGGACAGAGATGGGTATAAATTAAAAAATCCTAATGTGAAAACATTTTACATACTTTTGTCCATGATATGGAAAGTAGCCACTTACCATGTAAGGAGCTATGCTTTTGAACTATTTAAAAAGTTGTAGAGTAATATGATTTTTTAAAAATTTTCTTGTGAAAAACATTTGATGAAATTTTGAGTTTTGTCACCAACTTCTCTGGATGGATAATTGATTCCTACACGAAGAGACATTCTTTGAATGCACAGGAAGAAACCGCACGTGGTAGCCCCATGCTTCTATGCTCCTGCTCATTCGTCCACTGAAAAGCCAGAGTGAGAATGCTCTCTCTGATTTATTGGCAAGGTGGAAACTGAGGCTGGAATCCATGAAGACTGTCCCACAAGAGGCCTTACAAAGGAAAACTTCAAAACATTTACACTAATGAAGAGGTGAATGAGAAGCTATTGAAACTTAATCATGGACTGGAATTAGGCTCAGTTGGTAGACTATTTGCCCAGCATTCACAAAGCTCTGGGTTTGATGCCCACCAACAGATGTGTTGATGCACACCTGTAATCTCAGCACCGTGGGGGTACTAGAAAGATCAGAAGTACAAGATCATTCTGAGCTACATGAAGAGTTCAAGGCCAGCCTGTGCTACATGCAACTCTACCCCAAAACAGAATGAGAAGCTAAACAGTTAGTGCCTTCTACCATACCACTTCAGAATGTGCTTAAACAATGTCAGAAGTATTTTACAGAAGTGCCAAAAAAAAAGAGAAAACATCTATATCCAAACTCAGTAGTAAGTTCAGAATAAACTCTCAGGCTGTGGCAGTGTTTATCACACTATATTTGTAGCTAAAGAGTAACTGGTGGTGAAAAAAAAATCCAACAATGTGCCACATTTTCTTCACCAGAAACCAGTGAGTACAGTCTATTTTAATTTGAGTCCTTCTCACACTCTACAAGGAAAACATTGTCCTGATTTTCATTGCCTTGAAAGCACGAGATCCTGCATAAAAATGTCAGCATCAGATTTCTAAGCAAATGTTTCCTTTTACAATACGGCACACATCATAACTCCTTTGCCCTGGTTCTCCCTGGAAAGGGGGGAGTGTATCCCACTAACTAGCAGACACTCTTCTTCTAAAAATGCAGTGAAAAGAGATGAAATATAGCAACAACAACAGGAGGTGTCCAGAGCAAAGGTCTTGCCCTGGATTTATCATTTGCTTATACTTCCTTTAAAATTCTGTAGGGTTAGTGTTAAAAAAAAAAGACACTTATAAATTTATCTTGGAAGCATTTTCTACAAACAATGCAATTAGACTCATAACAAACAATTGCCAGAAATTTTTTATTGTGGTCCTGTTACAGCATGATGTACCTGTTAGTCTTCAGTTCTAACACTTAAGCCAATTGTTTCAAAATGGAGAAATTCTCCTTGAACAAAGAGTCTTCTCAATGGAAAATGAGTTCCTTTAGATCCATGTGTGCCTGGCTTTTTCCTTTTCCCTGTGGACTTATCTATTTGCACACTGAGCAGCACTGTGCCAATTTTCAGACCACTGGTTCTCTAAAAAAGTTACAAGCCTGATTTGACTGTAAAAATATTCAAATCTTTGATCAAGTACCATGAGCAACATCACTGTAAAGAGCAATCCACTTTTAAGTTAACTTCAAGAGCCATGGGGAAACTTTCATCTCAATTCCATTGCATTGTCTCTAAAGACTGAAGAGGGAAACATCTTAGCATAATATTGTTAAGCTTCCCACTCAGGATAGTGGAAACTTTCAGATAAGTGTGGATAATTGTTTTTGTCCCAAGAGGCCTTCGTGAACTGCATAGATCTACATGGGAACAGTCTTTTATAAGCTATTAACATTTACAGCTCTTCATAGTTTACCTCAACTGTGACACTGGGAAATTAGAAAGGGTCCATCAATCATTCCTGCTATCCACCTAGCCAAAAGTAAAGTACCGCCAAACAATTAAAGATACAACTGATGCCTGTGGATTGTAAAAAACACATGCTAGACCTTTACAAAGTATTTCATGATTTATTAATAATGCTATTATATTTTCCTTTCTCTGAAAGTTTCTCTATAAAATCTACTGCCATGCATTCTTGATTTCTTTCGATAAAAGAGAGCTATAACAATACTCCTACTTCTGTGAAATACTAACAAAAAGAAAGAAACCACTGATATTGTCTTCTGAGCCAAAGAAATAATAGGAATAAGCTTATTAAGAGACAAGGTATCAGAATATCAAGCCACCAGAAATATGGCCAAAGTTGGGAACAAAGTCAATAAATAAAAAATAGAGGATTACCTTTGAACTAATTCTCCTATAGACTCAATTAACATCAAATGCAGTGTGTTTGTGTGCGCGCGCGCGTGCACGAGTGTTGTATGAGAGAGTGGTCCATTCATGTCAATATGTGGATGTCTATGTCCATGTGTTTGTATATGGAAGCCAGAGTAGGACATGGGGTGTTGCTATCAGTCCCTGCATTAATGCTGTGCAACAGGGTCTCTCACTGAGCCAGAAGCTCACTGTCTAGACCAGGCTGGATGGATGGCTAACAATCTCCTGGGATTTACCTGCATCTACCACCAAATGCTCAGGCTGTAGACATGCACAGCTATATCTGCTATTTTGAGGAGAAAGAAGTAGGGATTCCTGGAATTCAAATTCAGGTATTCATGCTTGCATGCTGGTAGATCAAACATTCAAACCCACTGAACCATCTTCCAAACCCCAAAACAAACAGCAGTGTTCATATTTGTCTCATGTAAAAACAAATGTGCTGTACTTTTATCCCTATTGTACTCTTACTACTTTTACCTACAAAGAATGATTATTAGAAGCTGATAAATTGTAGGTATCAGTGTGCCTGAAAAAGATATCACTTTTCAGTGCTGTCAAATCTATGAAACAAAATTTACAAGGGCTTGTTCATGACTTTCTGAAATAAATGCAGCATTTGACAGCATATGGTTAAATAAAAATTGGATTCATTAAATAGACATTTATTAAATATATTATCTGTAAGTCTTTCTTTAAGTGATGAAATAGTGAGAACAATAGAACACAAGATTTTATGACTTAAAAGAGCTTTGATGGAGTGGCTAACACCAAGTTGTTAAGATATATGCCATTCGGTGACATAAGCTTAGAGTAAACAAAAATTTTGAGTCGCCAGGAGTCAAAACTGTACATGAAAATAATGCAGCTTATTACATATTAACACTGTAAATAGATAGCCCACCTTCTAGCTGTTCATTACTGCAGGAAGATAACCCAGTATACGCCACTCAGTACTCTAGGTAGACAACCCAGCTTATTCAGTACCATAGGGAAAAGCACTGGCTACAAATATGCTTTCCTGCATTACATTATGTTTGTTTTTATTTTCAATTAACATAAAATGAAATAATAAGCCCTATATTCTCATGGGTATTTTTCACAGGAATCAAGAAATTTCTTGTTAAGTACCATGAAATGTAACAGCGAAATAATGTTGTTGCTATGTTCAGTTATTCTATAAGCAGTATGAAAATCTGAAGAACCCACAATTCACTCATACTGCCTGAAACAATAAGAACACTTGACAGTCAATGCAGAATTTGTTTAAGGGAAACAAAGGCACAAATTGAATTAACTGCTTAAGGTAACATTTAATAATCCTATAAAATGACATAGTACAATGACTGTATTTTAAAGATCATATATGCTTTATTATTTTCATGGATTAAATTGAACTACCCATTCATTTTTTTACTGCATTTCCTATTTCTGTATCACAGTATATACATAAACTTTCAGGTTACTCTTTCATCATTTATTACCCTCCTTCTCTTGGCATCCATAGCCATCTCACTGAAAGTATTCTACATTCTTTGTTTTCTCGTTTCTGCTCAAGTGTTAGTAGCATATGCAGGATGGAATCCTGAGCTGGACTACTGAACTTCAAGGTGGAAGTTGGCTTTCCATCATGAAAAACTTCTGAAAGTTCCAGAAATAATTATAATGACCCAAACCCAGGGAATATCCATGAGGCTAGCTAGGAGCAGGAATCTGATATCAGTGATGGATTTGAGAAGCTGTAAAAGATGGGTCTAAAGCATTATTTTGTTTGTTATGTCAAAATGGAAGGTAGAGATGGATGAGGATGAGATTTTTTAAAAAAGGAAAAATAAGAAATGGCTTTTATTTTAGGAAAACACTTTCCAAACTGTATAGGCTGAAAGTCAATGCTCCAGAGAATCATGACTGTTGTTCTAATGTCACCATTTATACCAAGAAAATGTCTTTTTAAAAAACCTTAATTTTTTTCAATGTTAATCAGAAATGTGTAAAATGCATCTCATAAAAACTGTATAGAATTATAATGAAGGAAGATAAGTTGTCTGACATCCAAGGTTTAAACACTATGTTGGAAGAAAAATGATGAATAGAGAAGGGAAAATGCATGGAGCCTGGGCTACAGGAAGAATGCAAGAAGTATGAGACATGTTTTAAAGCTATTTTTATACCATTTTAACAACTGGATGTATGTATAGCCTCCCTTGTAGCAGACAAGATTTATGGCACACCCATGGTTACAATCAGGGATATTCCTGAAGCTGCAATACACAACAGCTTTATCAATTCACAGGGAGGTTACAGACAGGAGGGTGGGTATAGAGAAAGTCTGGGGAAAGTCGTGGAAGGTGAATCTTTTACAGGGAATGCTTACGAAAGATTTTGAAGACAACCTGTAGGATTTGGGATGTAGAAAATGGGATTCTTCAAGGAGTCTGGAGTAGTTGATTGAGAAGAAAAGCCTGTTAGTCTGGGCATGAACTATCTGAAAAAGACAACTGGAGCCAGCAATGTAGGCACAACAGTGACCCAGGCACAGGAGGGTGTCTCCTTGTACCTCTTAGTATCACGAACAGGAAGGGTGGGACAGATCTTATCTGGAAATTGAGAGGATGAAACAGACAAAAAGGATGTTGAAGTCGTACACAAACTCTAATATTGGATATCTTACATATACTCAGAAAGTCTCACACCCTTTCTCTCTTTTACTTACTCCAGTCTCCCAGTGAGTTATATTAGGTTAGAGGTTTGGGTTCCCCTAAGTTCACAAATTACCTAAGCCCATGTGTTATTGAAATAAAACTGCATTTACAATATTCAATTGCAATCTCTTTTTAAGCAAATTACATTTAGCACCCCTTTGTGAGTATCTTGCATTCCTCTCAAGACACAGCAAGTAAGAGATGGGAGCTGTTTAGGATGGAAGACCACTCTGAAACCATTAAGCAAAATTGTCTTCTTCAAGCCAGTGAACTAAAGCACTCCCACATGACCTGAATCCCAAGAAACACTACACGAAAGTTGAACTTTCTCAGCACATTAACTGGACTAGAGACAGCATAACAATTCCTGACACACTTGCTCACTCCATGCTTTAGAATCCACTAATGACACCTTCACTTCCATATGCCAGTGAAAACATTTGGAGATAACAGGTGTCAAAAATGTGAGTGCAAAAGAGAAAATTTAATGCAAGCTGGATTAATCGAAAACTAGAATCCAGGACAAATTTAAATAATAGGTTATAGCCAATACTTAGTAAGCATGAAGCCACAGCTATAAAACAAAAATAATGTTGGACTCTACTGAGATCGCTGGGCTATTCCAGCCCCCACAGAATGCAAAGGTGAGCTGCTTTGGCCCCTGACTTGGGCCCAACTTCTGCCTGCCCACTCTGGGAACTCCTGCCCAGGGTTCTGCAGGAAGGTCAACTTGGCCCCTGAGGACCAAGCAACCCAGAGTCTGCTGACATCTCTGCACTAGTCCTGCTCTTGTCCACCTGGAGAGTGAGTGCCTCAGACCTTCCTGCACCCACCTTGAGACCCATCAGAGTATCGGAGCCAATTGCACCAACCGGAAGAGAACCCGGAAACTATAAACACCAGGAAAGGAAGAGACACCTCCTGCAGCCACTGGAAGAAGAGATGGGAAAACAAACGACAATATAAGAACACATCCAACAACACGAAAACCAATATGACACCACAGAGTCTAGGGACACTACACCAGCAAGACATGAACATCCCAACACAGATGAAGCTGAAGAGAGAAACCTTAAAAACAACTTCATGCAGATGATAGAGACCCTAAGAGATGAAATCAGATAAATGGGAAAAAAAGACAAACCAAAAGATGCAAGAAATCAAGGAAAGCCAAGAAAGTACAATTAAACAGCTGAAGGAAACAGTTCAGGACCTGAAAACTGAAATAGAGACAATAAAGAAAACACAATCTGAGGGAATGCTGGGAGTCGAAAAGCTGAGTAAACAATCAAGAACCACAGATGCAAGCATAACCAACAGAATATAAGAGACGGAAGACAGAATCTCCGACACTGAAGATAAACTAAAGGAAATAAATTCATCAAGCAAAGAAAATCTTAAGTACAACAAATCCTTAACACAAAATATCCAGGAAATATGGGACACTGTGAAAAGACCAAACCTAAAGATAATTGGTATAGAAGAAGGTGAAGAAACACAACTCAAAGGTGCAGAAAACATATTCAACAAAATCATAGAAAAAAACTTTCCCAACCTAAAGAAAGACATGCCAATGAAAGTACAAGAAGCCTACAGAACACCAAATAGAGTGGACCACAAAAGAAAGTCCCCTCGTCACATAATAATTAAAACACCAAATGTGCAGAATAAAGAAAGAATATTAAGACAGCAAAGAAAAAAGGCCAAGTATCATATAAAGGCAAACTTCTCCATGGAAATTCTGAAAGCCAGAAGGATGTGGATGGATATTCTACTAACTCTGAGAGAACATGGATGCCAGCACAGACCCAGCAAAGCTTTCAATCATTATAAATGGAGAAAACAAGATATTCCATGACAAAACCAGATTTAAACAATATGTAACCACTAATCCAGCCCTACAGAAAGTACTGGAAGGAAAACTCCAACCTAAGGAAATTAACTACTCTCACAAAAACATAGGCAATAGATAATCCCACTTTACCAAAACTCAAAAGAAAAAACAGGATCAATCCCCATACAATATCACAACCAACAACAAATAAAAAACAAACAAGAATAAACACTCAATGGACCTTAATTTCCCTCAGTATTAATGGTCTTAAGTTGCCTATAAAAAGACACAGGCTCACAGATTGGATAAGAAGACAGAATCCATCCTTCTACTGCATACAAGAAACACACCTCGATTCAAAGACAGGCATTACCTCCGAGTGAAGGGTTGGGATAAGATATTCCAATCAAATGGACCCGAGAAACGAGCTGGGGTAGCTATCCTAATATCTAACAAGTTAGACTTCAAACTAAAATCAATCAAAAGAGATGAAGAAGGTCATTTCATATTCATCACAGGAAAAAATCCATCAAGAAGAAGTCTCAATTCTAAACATCTATGCCCCAAATAAAAAGCACCAACATTCATAAAAGAAACATTATTAAAACTCAAATCACAAACAAGACCTCACACAATTATAGTGGGAGACTTCAACACCCCACTGTCACCACTAGACAGCATCACCAGACAGAAAATTAAGAAAGAGACAAAGGAACTAACAGAAGTTATGACCCATTTGGGATTAACAGACATCTATAGAACTTTCCATCCAAACACAAAAGAATATACCTTCTTTTCAGCATCACATGGAACCTTCTCAAAAATCAACCACATAGTTGGCAACATGCAAACCTCAACAGGTACAAAAAAATTGGAATAATCCCCTGTGTCTTAGCAGACTACCATGCTTTAAAGTTAGAATTCAAAAACAACACAAATTGCAGAAAACCTACCAACTCATGGAAATTGAACAACATGCAATTGCACCATTCCTGGGTCAAGGAAGAAAAAAAAAAGAAATTAAAGACTTCCTAGAATTCACTGAAAATGAAGACACAACATACCCAAACTTACGGGAAACTTTGAAAACAGAACTAAGAAGAAAGTCCATAGCTCTAAGTGCTCATATGAAGAAACTAGAGAATAGTCACACCAGAGAGTTGACATCAGAGCTGAAAGCTCTAGAACAAATGGAAGAAAATTCACCCGGGAGGATAGAAGCCAGGAAATAATCAAACTGAGGGCAGAAATCAATAAAGTGGAAACAAAGAAAACAATTCAAAGAATCAATGTAACAAAGAGTTGGTTTTTCCAGAAAATCAACAAGACAGACAAACATTTATCCAAACTAACCAAAAGACAGAGAGAGAACATGAAACTGAGAAGCTTCTGTAAGGCAAAGGACAATTCAGCAAGACAAAACGCCAGTCCACAGAATGAGAAAAGATATTCACCAACCCCACATCTGACAGATGGCTGATCTCCAAACTTTACAAAGAACTCAAGAAGCTTGTCTCCAAAACACCAAATAATCCAATTAAAAAGTGGGGTACAGAACTAAATAGACAATTCTCAATAGAGGAATCTAAAATGGCTGAAAGACACATAAGAAAGTGTTCAACATCCTAAGCCATCAGGGAAATGCAAATCTAAACAACACTGAGATACCATCTTACTCCTGTCAGAATGCTAAAATCAAAAAACATTGATGACAGTTTATGCTGGAGAGGGTGTGGAGAATGGGGAACCCTTCTCCACTGCTGGTGGCAGTGCTAACTTGTACAGCCACTTTGGAAATCAGTATGGTGACTCCTCAAGAAAATGGGAATGAGTCTACCACAAGATCCAGCAATTCAACTCTTGGGCATATACCCAAAAGAAGCACATTCCTACAAGGACAACTGTCCAACTATGTTCATACGTTCATGGCAGCATTATTTTTAATAGCCAGAACCTGGAAACAACCTAGATGCCCCTCAACTGAAGAATGGACAGAAAAAAATGTGGCACTAATACACAATGGAGTACTACTCAGCAGAAAATAAAACAATAGAATCTTGAAATTTGCAGGAAAATGGATGGAACTCGAAGAAACCATTCTGAGCAAGATAACCTAGTCACAAAAAGACAAACAGGGTATGTACTCATTTTAGACATACAGTAAAGGATTGCCAGCCTGCAGCCCAGGCTGCTGGAGAGGCTGGTAAACAAGGAGGACCCTAAGAGAGACATACATGGTCTCCTGGAGAAGGGAAAAGGGACAAGATCTCCTGAAAAAATTGGGACTATGGGGAGAGGGGAGAGGGAACTAGGAGTATGAGAAGGGGAGAAGAGGAAGGGCAAAGAGGACATAAGGTAGGGGGAAGAATAGAGAATAATTCACTCTAGCATTAGAGGATGCTAGCCATCAACATAGATTCATATCTGTTTCTACTGGACAGTCTGGAACACACTGGGTACTCAAAAAAGATCATTCATATACCACACTCATAAAAATTTCATAAAATAGTTGGTGTGATCCTTGGTGCAAAGTTTCTTTTATTCTATTCAACTATTTCATTTTTTGTTTTATTTTTATTAGTTCAAATTAGGAACAAGCTTTCTTCACATGTCAATCCCTTCTCCCTCTCCTTCCCCTCCTCCCACCCCTACCATCTAACCCCCACCTACCACCCACTCCATCCACCCTCCACTCCCCAGGCATGGTAGGGCCCTCAATGTGGGCTCCCCAAAGTCCACCACATCATCCTGGGTCGGGCCTAGGCCCTTCCCCATGTGTCCAGAAGGAGAGTGCATCCCTTCACGTGGGATGGGCTCTCAAAGTCCCTTCTTACACCAGGGAAAAATACTAATCCACCACCAAGGGCCCCCTAGAGTGCAGAGGCCTCCTAATTGACATCCATGTTCAGGGGTCTGGATCAGTCCTGTACTGGCCACCCAGACAGCAGTCTGGGGTCCATGTGCTCCACCTGTACAGGCCAGCTGTTCCTGTGGGTTTCACCGCCTGGTACTGACCCCTTTGATCTTCATTCCTCTCTCTCTGCAACTAAGTTCCAGAGTTCAGTTCAGTGTGAATCTGTGGGTGTCTGCCTCGGCTTCCATCAGCCACTGGATGAGGGCTCTAGGATGGCAGAAAAAGTAGTCATTAGTCTCAGTATAGGGGAAGGGCATTTGGGTTATCCTCTCCACCATAGCCTAGATTGTCAGTTCATGTTATCCTTGTAGGTCTCTAGAAATATCCCTAGTGCCATATCTCTCCTCGGACCTATAATGGCTCCCTCTAATATGGTATCTCTCATCCGGCTCTCATCTATTCTTCCCCCATCCAATATTTCTGCTCCTGCATTCCTCTCCTCTCCTCTCCTCTCCTCTCCTCTCCTCTCCTCTCCTCTCCTCTCCTCTCCTCTCTCTCCTCTCCTCTCCTTCCTCTCCTCTACTCTCCTCTCCTCTCCTCTCCTCTCTTCTCCTCTCATCCTTCTCTCATTCTGCAGCTCCCTCTCCCCTACCCTCATGCTCCCAATTAGCTCAGAAGTTCCTGCCCCTTCCCATTCCTGGGGTCCATGCATTTTTCCCTTAGAGTCCTTCTTGTTTCCTAGTTTCTTTGATGAAGAGGATTGGAGGCTGGTAATCCTTTGCTCTATGTCTAAAATTCATATATGAGTGAGTACATACCATATTTGTCTTTTTGTGACTGGGTTACCTCACTCAGGACGGTTTCTTCCACTTCCATCCATTTTAAGATTCCGTTGGGTTTTTTCCTGCTGAGTAGTACTCCATTGTATAAATGTACCACATTTTCTCTATCCATTCTTCAGTTGAGGGGCATCTAGGTTGCTTTCAGGTTCTGGCTATTACAAACAATGCTGCTATGGACATGGTTGAACATATGTACTTGTTGTATGGACGTGCATTATTTGGGTATATGCCAAAGAGAGCAATTGTTCGATCTTGAGGTAGACTGATTCCCATTTTTCTGAGCAACTGCCATACTGATTTCCAAAGTGGTCTTACAAGTTTGCACTCCCATCAGCAATGGAGGAGTGTTCCTTTTTCTCCACGTCCTCTCCAGCATAAACTGTCATTGGTGTTTTTGATTTTAGCCATTCTGGCTGGGGTAAGATGGTATCTCAGAGTCATTTTGAGTGGCATTTCTCTGATGGCCAAGTATTTTGAGCACGTTCTTAAGTGTCTTTCAGCCATTTCATATTCCTCTGTTGAGAATTCTTTATTCATTTCTGTACCCCACTTTTTAATTTCATTGTTTGGTGTTTTGGTGGCTAGCTTCTTGAGTCCATTGTATATTTTGGAAATCAGCCCTCTGTCAGATGTGGGGCTGGTGAAGATCTTTTCCCATTCTGTGGGCTGTTGTTTTGTCTTACTGACTGTGTCCTTTGCCTTACAGAAGCTTCTCAGTTTCAGGAGGTCCCATTTATTAATTGAAGATCTCAATGTCTGTGCTACTGGTGTAATGTTCAGGAAGTGGTCTCCTGTGCCAATTCGTTCAAGGATATCTCCCACTTTCTCTTCCAGAAGACTCAGTGTGGCTGGATTTATATTGAGATCTTTGATCCATTTCCGCTTAAGTTTTGTGCATGGTGACAGGTATGGATCTATCTGCAATCTTCTGCATGTCCGAATCCAGTTGTGCCAGCACAATTTGTTGAAGATGCTATCTTTCTTCCATTGTTTAGATTTAACATCTTTGTCAAAAATAAGGTATTCATAGATGTGTGGGTTAATATCAGGGTTTTCACTTTGATTCCATTGGTCTATCTGTCTATTTTTGTGCCAATACCAAGCTGTTTTCAGAACTATGGCTCTATAATAGAGCTTGAAGTCAGGGATGGTGATGCCTCCAGAAGACCCTTTACTGTACAGAGTTGTTTTAGTTATCCTGTTTTTTTGTTTTGTTTTGTTTTGTTTTTCCATGTAAAGTTGAGTATTGTTCTTTCAACGTCTGTGAAGAACTGTGTTGGAATTGATAGGGATTGCATTGAATCTGTAGATTACTTTTGGCAAAAATGACATTTTTACTATGTTGATTCTACCTACCCAAGAGCATGGGAGATCTTTCCATTTTCTGGTATCTTCTTTAATTTCTTTCTTTAAAGACTCAAAGGTCTTACTGTACAGCTCTTTCACTTTTTTGGTTAGTGTTACCCCATGATATTTTATGTTGCTTGTGGATATTGTGAGCGGTGATGTTTCTCTGATTTCTTTCTCATTGGATTTATCATCTGTATATAGTAGGGCTACTGATTTTTAAGTTAATTTTGTATCCTGCTACTTTGCTGAAGGTGTTTATCAGCTATAGGAGTTCCCTGGTAGAGTTTTTCGGGTCACTTTTGTAGACGATGTATGATCTGCACGTAGTTAAAGTTTGACATCTTCCTTTCCAATTTGTATCCCCTTGATCTCCTTTCGTTTTCTTATTGCTCTAGCTAGAATTTCAAGTACAATATTGAAGAGATATGAAGAGAGTGGACAGCCTTGTCTTGTTCCTGATTTTAGAGGAATAGCTTTGAGTTTCTCTTCATTTAGTTTGATGTTGGCTATTGGTTTGGTGTATATTGCTTTTATCATGTTTAGATTTGTTCCTTTTTTAATTTATTTATTTGTTCAAGTTAGGGAACAAGCTTGTTTCACATGTAAGTCCCTTCTCTCTATCCCTCCCCTCACCCCCATCCTTCCTCTCCCACCCCCAACCTACCCACCCCATCCACCCACCACTCCCCAGGCAGGGTAGGGCCCTCAACGGGGGCTCTGCAGTGTCCTCCAAATCTTCCTGTACTGGGCCTGGGCCCTTCCCCATGTGTCCAGGCCAGAGTGTATCCCTTCATGTGGGATGGGCTCTCAATGTCCCTTCTTGCACCAGGGAAAAATACTAATCCACTACCAGAGGCTCCCTGGAGTGCAGAGACCTCCTTATTGACATCCATGTTCAGGGGTCTGGATCAGTCTTGTCCTGACCTCCCAGACAGGAATGAAGAGCGAAGGGGTCTGTACCAGGTTGAAGAAACCCACAGGAACAGTTGGCCTGAACAAGGGAGAGCACATCGACCCCAGATGCTGTCTAGATATCTTCCTTTTATTCCTGTTCTCTCCACAATCTTTATCATGAAGGGATGTTGGATATTGTCAAAGGCTTTTTCCACATCCAGTGAGATGATCATGTGGTTTTTCTTTTTCAGTTTGTTTAGATGGTGGATTACATTGATGGAATTTGTATGTTCAACCATTCTGGCATCCCTGGGATGAAGCCTATTTGATCATGGTGGATGATTTTTCTGGTGTGTTCTTGGATTCCATTCACCAATATTTTGTTGAGTATTTTTGCATCTATATTCATGAGGGATATTGGTCTGTAGTTGTCTGTTTTTGTTGTATCTTTGTGTGGCTTGAGTATCAAAGTGAATGCGGCCTCGTAAAAAGAGTTTGGCAATGTTCCTTCTGTTTCTATTGTGTGGAACAATTTGAGGAGTACTGGTATTAGCTCTTGTTTGAATTTCTGGTAGAATTCTGCAGTGAAGCCATCTGGCCCTGGGTTTTTTTTTGGTTGGGAGGCTTTTGATGACTGCTTCTATTTCAATAGGGATTATAGGTCAATTTAAACTGCTTATCTGTTCTTGGTTTAATTTTGGTTAAGTGATATCTATCCAGATTATTGTCCACTTCCTTTACATTTTTGAATTTTGTGGAGTACAGGTTTTCAATCTACGACCTGATGATTCTCTGGATTTCCTCAGTGTCAGTTGTCATATCCCCCTTTTCACTTCTGATTTTGTTAATTTGCATGCTCTCTCTCTGCCTTTTGGTTAGTTTGGATAGAGGTTTGTCTATCTTGTTGATCTTCTCAAAGAACCAACTCTTTGTTTCATTGATTCTTTGTAATGTTTTCCTAGTTTCTACTTTATTGATTTCAGCCCTCAGTTTGATTGTTTCCTGGCATCTCCTCCTCGGTGTTGAGTTTGTTTCTTTTTGCTCTGAAGCTTTCAATTGTTCTGTCAATTCTCTAGTGTGGCTTTTCTCCAGTTTCTTCATGTGGGCACTTAGTGCTATGAACTTTCCTCTTAGCACTGTTTTCAGAGTGTCTGATAAGTTTGGGTATGTTGTGTCTACATTCTCATTATATTCTAGGAAGTCTTTAATTTCTTTTTTTTATTTCTTCCTCAACCCAGGAATGGTACTATTGGGGGGTATTCAATTTCTACGAGTTTGTAGGTTTTCTGCCCTTTGTATTGCTGTTGAATTCTAACTTTAAAGCATGGTAATCTGATAAGATACAGGGGGTTATTTCAATTTTTTGTATCTGTGGAGGTTTGCTTTGTTGCCAACTATGTAGTCAATTTTAGAGAAGGTTCCATGTGGCGCTGAGAAGAAGGTATATTCTTTTGTGTTTGGATGGAATGTTCTATAGATATCTGTTAAACCCAGTTGGGTCATAACTTCTGGCAGATCCTTTGTTTCTTTGTTAAGTTTCTGTCTGGTGGTCCTGTCTTGTGGTGAAAGCGGGGTGTTGAAGTCTCCTACTGTAAGTGTGTGTGGTTTCATGTGTGGTCTGAGCTTTAGTAATGTATCTTCTACAAATGTAGGTGCCTTCGTATTTGGAGCATAAATGTTCAGGATTGAGACTTCATCTTGATGGACTTCTTCTGTGATGAGTATGAAATGCCCTTCTTCATCTCTTTTGATTGATTTTAGTTTGAAGTCTAATTTGTTAGATATTAGGATTGCTACACCAGCTTGTTTCTTGGGCCCATTTGATTGGAAAATCTTTTCAAAGACCTAACGCCTGTCTTTGAAGTTGAGGTGTGTTTCTTGTATACAGCAGAAAGATGGATTCTGTCTTCATATCCATTCTGTTAGCCTATATCTTTTTATGGACAGGTTAAGACCAATGACGTTGAGAGATATTAATGTCCATTGATTGTTGGTTCTTGTTTGTTTTGGATTTATTGTTGGTCGTGTCATTGTGTGTGTATTTCATGCTCCTGTTTCTTTCCGTGTTTGGTAAAATTGGATTATCTATTGCCTGTGTTTTTGTGAGTGTATTTATCTTCATTGGGTTGGAGTTTCCCTTCCAGATCGTTCTGTAGTACTGGATTTGTGAATATGTATTGTTTAAGTCTGGTTTTGTCATGGAATATCTTGTTTTCTCCATCTATAGTGATTGAAAGTTTTGCTAGGTACAGTAGTCTGGGTTGGCATCCATGCTCCCTTAGTGTTTGTAGGATATCTATCCAGGACCTTATGGCTTTCAAAGTTTCCATTGAGAAGTCAGGTGTGATTCTGATAGGTCTGCCTTTATATGTTACTTGGCCTTTTCCTTTGTTGCTCTTAATATTTTCTCTTTATTCTATAGGTTTGGTGTTTTGATTATTATGTGTCAAGGGGAATTCTTTTTGTGTTCCAGTCTTTTTTGGTGTTTTGCAAGTTTCTTGTCCTTTCATAGGCATATCCTTCTGTAGGCTGGGGAAGTTTTCTTCTATGATTTTGTTGAATATGTTTTCTATACCTTTGATCTGTATTTCTTCACCTTCTTCTATAGCTATTATTCTTAGGTTTGGCCTTTTCACAGTGTCCCATATTTCCTGGATAGTTTGTGTTACAGATTTGTTGGACTTGAGATTTTCTTTGGTCCATGACTGTATATCCTCTAGCGAATCTTCAGCAACTGAGATTCTCTCTTCCATCTCTTGAATTCTATTGGTTATACTCACATCTTTAGTTCCTGATCATTTATCCAGCCTTTCTATTTCCAGTATCCTCTTGTTCTGTGTTTTCTTTATTCTGTCTATTTCAGCTTTCATGCCTTGAACTTTTTCAAGTGCTTCCTTCACTTGTTTGGTTGTTTTTTCTTGGCTTTCTTTAGATTCTTTAAGAGATTTGTTTCCTTCTTGAATTTTTTGTCTTTCCCTCCATTTCTTGTAATTTTTTGCTTGTTTTTTCTTCTATTTCTTTAAGGGATTTTCTTGTTTCCTCTTTAAAGATCTCTATCATCCTCCTATGATAATTTTTGAGGTCCATCTCTTCTTCATCCTCTGTGTTGGGCTTTTCAGATCTCACTGGTGTGGAGTCCCTAGATTCTGGTAGTGTCATATTGGTCTTTCTGTTGTTGAGTGTGTTCTTACTCTGTCTTCTTCCCATCCCTTCTTCCAGTGAGTGCAGGTGGGTTCTCTCCCTCTCTCTGGTGGCAAGTGGAGGGCTCAGCCTCTGGCAGCAGTCAGATGGCAGAGAGCAGTAGGTGGACAAGGGTGAGGTGTGTCTGGACTCAGGGTGGGCTTTCCCCATCTGGGCAGGTCCACTCTTGCCAGGGTGGGCTCAGGCAGAAGTGAGCAGGGGTTGATGGGGGAGGTTGGGGGTGGCAGAGCATTGCCCAGACTTACCTGAGGCTTGGGTGCCTGCTGCAAGATAGAGTGCAAAGACAGTCTCATTTTTGTTTTTAATGACAATCTGTAACCTTCTAGATTGAGTCCACAACCTACTAATAGGTAATACCATCGAGTCTCAAAGAATTTCCCAGTCTTCTGCCACTCTCTCTTTTCCTGAATATCCCCGAGTCTAGGTTTTCTTCTCCTTTACCTCTCTGGAATGTAAGTGAGTGCTCTACTGATGTCCCACTGGAACGATCCCAATAGTAAAAGTAGCAATAGTAATTCCTTTATCAGGGCTTTTATACATAACAAGAGGCTGTCTCCAAGCTTTGCATGTGTAATATTGCTTTTATGCAAACAAGTCTTTGATCATCTCTAAACTTGCCTCTCTTTATACATATGTCCCTTCCATCAAGTTTCCAAATTGGTTCCAACAGAACCATTTGAAATGCAAATAGAAACACATTGCTCTGAGATTTGAAATGACCCCAATTTAAAGGACCAGCTCCTTAGGACAAAATATCAGTCTTAGTGGGACCTCCCAAGCCTGTCTACTCCCCTTCTGTTAGCACTTTCTGTTCAACTTGCTCTCCCCTGCCTTGCCCTGCTTTGATGTCTCCTGAACTTGTTCCTCCTGACTTAGTCATCCTCTGTGCTCTCATAGGCTGTAGTTCATATATTCGACCCATCTTCTCTTTGGTTTTATTTGTCTTCCTGACTACCTTCCACTGGACTTCAAGCACCTGGAGGGTCAGCACTGCAATGATTTCATCTTTGCATTCCTCTTCCATTGCCAAGTTTTACAGGCTATGCTAACCACATCCCTTCTGGACCATGTAACAGTTTTCCTGCATTTATGAGCCACTTCAGGAATATTAAGTCTATAAGTGCCTTGCTGATTATGTTGTTCTATTCCTGCTCAAGCAGTAGCTTCTCATCACTTCTTGACCTTTCAAATCCAATTTTGAGCTGCTCCTCCCCTTCTCTTGTACTTTCATTTGATGAGACAGAGCTTGTTAAGTAGCTAAGGTTGGCCTCAAATTGACTATATAAAGCAAGCTGGGCTATCTTCCTGTGTCAGCCATATTGGTTCTGGAATTACAAGTATATACCACAATATCCTGCTTTGACTACATTTTACAACCTTTGTAACTAAGCCACACTCTATAAAAGTGAGCAGGGTGGGTGTTTCTCATATCATTATCTGCAAACATTTTCATATTTAACCTTCATATATTGGACTGTACTTGGGGATAACAAAAGTTTTATAGTTTACAGTCAGTCATTTGTATGGTATTTAGATAGAATCTTTAAGAATTGATGCTGGGGAACCCACAGAAACAGCTGATATGAACAAGGGGAACTCATGTACCCCAGACTGACATCTGGGAAACCAGCATAGGATGGAACCAGGAACCCTGAATGTAGGTGTCAGAAGGCCTGGGCAGTCTATGCGGCCTCTGGTAGTGGAACAGTATTTATCCCTAGTGTACAATGGACTTTGGGAACCCATTCTCCATGGAGGGATAATCTCTCAGCCTAGACACACAGGGGAGGTTCTAGGCCCTGCCCCAAGTTATGTGACAGACTTTGAAGATCACCCATGGAAGGCCTCACCCTCCCTGGGAAGAAGAGGAATGGGATAGGGATCGGTGGGAGGCATGGAAGGAAGGGAGGGAGAGGGAACTGGGAATGATATGTAAAATAAGATTCTTTCTAATTTAAACTTAAAAAGAAAAGAAAAAGAATTGATGTCTTAAAAAAGAATTACTGTCCGCCACATTGGGTGAGCTAGCCTGGGTAATGGTGGAGAACTCACCTGAGTGGTGCCGATGAAGTAAAGCTGGTAGGCTGAACAGCTAGTTACCACCTAGACCCAGAACCCCAACACCCATCTCATCCATGAACTGCTGGAGCATGTGAGGGGGCCGGACCTGCAGATCCGAAGCTACCTAATCTCGAAGACACAAGGCAGCAAATTGGATATCCAAGAGGGCTTAATATCGAGGGTATAGTGGAAGCCAGAGGCTTGGTGCCAAACCCATCAATGACTCATTACAATGAACACTTGCAAGTAAAGACATACAGACTAAAACGTATACCACGTGACTCACTGGGCCACACTACAGCTTCCATGAAGAGAGATTTTTGTTTGTTTTGTTTTGCTTTGAAGTATTTTTTGTTTGTTTTACTTCTAAATTTTGTTTTAGGGTTAGAGTGGGGAGGCAAGGGCACAGGGAGATGAGGGGTGTGGGGATTCATGATGTGAAATCCACAAAGAATCAATAAAAAGTCTTCTTAAGGAATTGTTGGAGCAAAAAATACTCATTACTGAGTGTTTTCAGTAATGATTATCCACCTGAATAACCTTGTTCAAAGTCAGGAAATGAAACTCTAATTCTAATATAATTAAAATAGACAGGAAGAGATAGTTACATTTTTTTAATTATGCCTTAACATTTGTGGCATATGTACTATGTTGCATTTGGTATTCTCAGATTTAGGGATATATAAGCCTTCATATGTATTCCACTGGTTATGAGCTTAGAGCCCACAGTCCTTACATATGGTTTTCTTTCTACATTCTTGATCAAATGGCAATTTGAAATTGAAATTATTTATATTAAAGAGTAGTTAGCTTAAATGCTCATTTATAAACAAGGAGGAGAAGAAAAGCAGGGGTGGGCCTTGGCAAAATGATCCAAATGTCTGATTCCATACTTTTGAAAGTGAAATAAAATAACCTTTCTCCCTATTTTGTGGGATTATAAAATCAGCAACTTAAATAATCTGGGATAGAAGGAACATTTTGTAAACTATAATTGTACACAGAAATATGTTATTATGTTAGCTTCTTATAAAATCCTTTTGCTACTAGATAAATGTACAAATTTATTAGAAAAATATTAAAGAAGAATCAATAATACAAATACAATATCAGTTTGGAGGACATGAATGACATCATTAATACACTAAAACAGTGGTTCTCAAACTTCCTAAACCTATGATCCTTTAACACAGCTCCTCATATTATGGTGACTCCCCCAAACATAAAATTGTTTTCATTGCTACTTCATAACTGTAATTTTGCTACTGTTAGGAATTGTAATGTAAATAGTTTTGGAAATAGAAGTTTACCAAAGGAGTCACAACCCACAGGTTGAGAACTGCTGTGCTAGATTAAGACTCTGTAGACAGGCAGAAGAAAAGCATTAAAGAGAACAATTTTTCATCTCAAAGAGAGAAGAAAATCTAATTTCCTCATTTTATTTTTCAAGTATAATAAACTAAAATAATGAAATTACCATAAAATAAAGATATTATGGCATGACATATATCTCATCCTTAACAATGGTTCTATTTGGTTTTGAATTTGGCTTTCTTAACCATGTTAATTCCAGACTTTTTCCTGTATGATACTCCAGGTTCTCCTTAATATTGACCAGCCTGACTGTTCTAAGATTCTTTCCGTTTCCTGTACACCTTAAACCCTGATGGTGTAGTAACAGGCATAATCTTACTGTGGTCAGGGAGTGCCCTAAGTGTTGTTGGCATGCCCTTTGTAATAGCTTCCCCTGTGAGAGAACAAGGCTACACAATGCATATTACACCTTGGACAGCAATGTGCTCATGATAGGAATTCAATACATCATTGTTTAACCAGCAAAGCATCAGATAAGAACTCCATAATTCGACGTGTGTTGGTAGCACATGCCTTTAAATCCCAGCACTCGGGAGGCAGAGGCAGGTGGATCTCTGTGAGTTCGAGAGCGAGTGCCAGGATAGGCTCCAAAGTACACAGAGAAACCCTGTCTTGAAAAACCAAAAAAAAAGAGAACTCCATAATTCATATCATTTGTCTGAAATCTGATAAGTATGGCTGAAGATTGAGATGTAAACCAGAGAATATGTACCAAGGAGAGAGAGTACTTTTTTTTTTTAACAGCACTGAACAGAGAATACAGACATTACATGACTAGGTGCTAGGAAGCAACACATAATTTTGAACTACTTTTGTGCTTCTTGGCTTCATGTTGAATGTGCAGTTAGCTTCCTGATGTTTGAGGTCACCCCTTCTTCTGGAACAACAACATGGGTATTTAATGTATCTTACAGTGTTTAGATGGGTACCATACACACATAGAAAGCAGGCCATTCTGAATTCAAGCAGGTTGTACAGACCAACTGTAGCTTTATATTAGGTGGTTATAAAGTGACTATGAGACTGGAAAATCTAAATCTAAGTTATGACTCTATGAATTTCTAGCTGAATGACCTGTCCAAGTCAATCTAAATGTCTTATTCCACTTTAGCAACTAAAATCAAATAATCTTTCTTCCTATTTTATGGGATTATACAATTAGCAAATTAATCTGAGGCAGAAGGAACATTTTGTAAACTATAATTGTACATGGGCATATGTTATTAGCTTTTTCTAAAACTCCTTTGCTACCAGATAAGTATACAAATTCATTACAAAATATTAAAGAAGAATCAATAATGCAATATCAAATTAGAGGACATGGGTATTTTTTTCCCAAAAGAACCATCCTGGGACAGAAATATTTAGTAACATTTTAATGGCACTGGTAGATTTGGGAAGAGCTCATTATGAGTGGCACCACACTGTGTAGGGAGCTTAGCAACTTGATAAAATAATTATACTTCAAAGCAACCTTGAAAACTAAACAGAAATAATGAGAATAAAACTGTAAAAAGAAAAGCAGAAAGAGAATGGCAAACTGTACAAACACGACGATAAAGACTTGGTTACAGGCAAATACAGCATAAACAAAAGACAGAATTATGGAGCTCCTATGAGTCATTAATGGTGAGTTAATGTTCAAAATCATGTTGATAATACAGTGAAATAAATAGGATTTTAGCATGTGGGAGTTCCTAGACGAGTTTTCCACTAGCTTCAGAATTTTATCGTACTGAAAATGACTTATCAACCACCTACTGCATGAAAGGAGTGGAGGTAGAGAAATGTGTCTGATTTGAGGCCTTAAAAATGAGGTGTGGACTCCTTGGATGGGATCCCAAAAGAAGCAATAAAATGATTCATAGTTTGCAAACTAACGGCTCTCAAGTAGAAGTTAAAAGGATTAGTTTTATTTAGGACTGAGGAAGAAAAAGCAGGGATGCGGAGGCTGGATGAGATTAACACATATCTGGAACTACAAGAAAGAATGTAGAGATAGAGCAAGAGACACAGCAGTGTACTGGCCACTGGAAGGATTTGTCTTGGACCATGTGAAGTATTGCTAGAGAATGCTGTGGAAAGGCATCTCGCCAAAAGAGGACTTCCATTATCATGTTCTGAGCAACTGTGTGTTCAATGATGGCCAGTCTGTGCAGCTGAAAATGAAGTCTACACTTATTACAGCTGTCTTCTGAGCCCTCAGTTTTTTTTTTTCTTCATTCGATTTCTGAAAGCTTTGCTGCTTCTGGCATCTTACTGCTTCCCAGTTTCCAGTCCATTCTTTATGGGAGCTGGGTGCCTACCAGTCAACATTAGTTTCTCCCTTCTACCTTGTTACCACCTCCTGAATTCCTCTGAAGTTTGTCTTCTCAGCCTCAGCACCAAGTCTTTTTTATATAAAGCTTTTATCATACAATATATTCTGATTAAGGTTTTCCCTCCCTCATCTCCTCCCGAGTTCTCCCTCCCCACCCTTCCAACTCCATGTGTTCTTTCTGCCTCTCTTAAGAAAACAAATAGGCAAGTCTTCCATTGATCACTGACTGTATCTCATCTGCCAGTCTTCTCAAGCAAGGTTCTTTTAGCTCTATCACTAACAAAGTTAATCTCCTTGACTGTCAAACTTGTTCTTGATTGACACCTCCTGATCACTTGGATATTGTTTTTCTCTTTCTCTCATCTTCTGCTATTGCTTTTTCTCCTCTCAATCTAAATGACTTGTTCTTTTACTTTCCCAAATTAGTTCTAAGGATTCCTTACATACTCTGCTGAGATATCTTTCTTGATACCTTTTCCTGAGATACCATTTCCTGATAGTGCTTTAAGAGACACTATCTCTCATAAGTCTGTCCCTTAAATACCTAGTTATGTGGCCATCTCCCCCAGATAAGTGAGCACCTCGAAGGAAAGATCATGAACCTAGACTGAATTGCTTTGGGTCTCTTAAGCCCCTCCCACAATATCTGCTAAAATAAATGTTGAATGCATTTTTAAAGACCTTTTATAAAGTACAATTGAAGGAATGAAGAACAAGAGTATCACCTGTTTCCATTAAAATTCTTTATAAGTGTTGCTATTTTCTTATAGGAGCAGAGCAGCTAAGCTCAGTCCTTGTTTAGCAAGGACTATGCCCTAGATTCAATTCCTAGCACTGCAAGTAGAAAAGTAATTTACAGTATGATTTATAACTCCTCCACACATCCCTTTCTTCTTTGAATCTACATTTTAAAAATCTTCAATGGGACTTCCTTCATTGAAAGTCAGTCAATGAATTTCTCAGCATCCCACAATAACAACTAGTCATTTACCCATTATAGCACCTATTTCTATTAGAACCTTAAAGAAAATAGAAAATATAAATAACACTTTTACTCTACATTAAATACTAGAATTTTTATAAAATATTTAAATGAATAAGAATGTGTTTACTGCAACAGAATACCTGCACATATATGAAAGGCAAACTAAGTTTTTTCATTTTGCCAGTTAAACAGTTAGATAAAACAACTGAGCACATGATAGAAAACATTCATGAATGAAAACCAAAACAAAGCATGAAATATTACAACCTGTAGGGGAAGCTGCAGCCACGCCTTCTTAGGGGCTGGCTACAGGAGTACCTGAGGGCTTGTGAGGGCGTGGTCAGAGTGAGTAGGGGGACTGCGTTTTCGGTTTCGGTTTCTCTTTGCTTCTTGCTGTACAGACTACCACCGGCTGGCTGGTTCGCTCTGTAAGTAAGGCTTTTCCCTATTAAATACCCTTATATTTCTACCTGACTCCGTATTGGTAATTTCCTACTATATCTGGTGTCAGAAGTGGGATCTATAACAACCACCATGAAGCACTACAGAGTTAGAAACTTGAAAACCTTCAGAGATAAAACTTGAAAAATAATTGGCAGTTTGGCACTTGAAAATGAAAGTTAGAAAGGTGGGTTAGTTAATGTGAACAAGCTGAGTAGAACCCGTTCTTCCTGTTTGCTATGAAGGGGCAAACTCTTCTTCCATCAACTGATTTCCACCTACTTCTTCACCACTCATTTTCTCACTCC